>NC_136509.1:41004103-41054103 GCF_053919585.1 Euprymna scolopes
TTATGCCTTATTGATGGAGCCGTTCCTTATGTCCTGGTCAGAACACGATATCATGACTTTCTGTCACGTTTATTCATGACTTTCTTGTTGCGTTTTATGAGGTCTTCCTGGTTTTCTCACAAAATACAATTATGCATTTATCCGAAGCATGATAAACATCATAGAAACCTACAGATGGGTTCGACATTGGCGCTCGGTGTCACGCGTTCTCATGTGTGCTAAAGCATAGTTTCACAACAATTTCCGCTAATTAAAAATACTATGTAAAGCTTTTGTATGGGTCAACATCTCCTTTTTTTTTAGTCTTCTTTCCTTCTCTGTGTCTTGCAATTAGTGGCTGGACAAAGACGATAACTTATCTTCAACTCCCTTTAAACACATCAATCAATTTCTTTAACTACGAGTTGATGTTTCAATATGTTTTTTTCTGTGCCTATCAATTTTACACCATAAGATATATGCTGAAGTATTCTTCAGTTTGTGATTGAGTATGGTTTAGAAACATGCTTTTATTGGTCTCCCAAATTAACGCTTGTTTGTTCGTCCGTTCGTCTGTAGACACTTTTCTCAAAAACTACACCTTGAATTTTTTGAAATTTTGCACAAACATTAAACATGATAGGAGTAAAAATGTGAAAAAAAGGATTTTCCGGGAAAACTCTGGTTCCTCTCCCCCCAGTGGTGCCTTTCGGGTTAAAATGGCTTAAATTAACACTTTTATGCTCATTAAAAAAAAATCGATGCCGTGGATTTTTATAAAAATTTCTGAAAACTTGTAACTAACTGATTTCTATATAAATTTGTTTATCTATACTTCGCGATAACTCCCAGGATTGTTTACGGCTAATAAAAGCACTCCATTTTTGAGACTATTTTATCATATTTGTCCAAAATTTTCTGTCTATTTAGCAGTTTTTAATGGTGCTGAACTCAAATTTAAATATGTTTAAGCCTTGGCGACTTTGGGGGCTAAATGGGGCGGAAAGCAAATGATGAGTTAGCCCTTTCTTTTTTTTTTTTTTTTGCATGGTGCAGAACTCAAATTTACATATGTTAAGGCGTAAAACTGCACTTTTAAAAATCTTTTACAAGGGCTTCACGTCCTCTGGGGACTTTTTGGGCGAAATGGGGGAGGAGCAAATGCCGAAGTTAGTTTTTATGCCTCGTTTACTGTGCACTTACAAGGGACCACGTATACTTCATTTGTTTTATTCTTATTAGTCGTAATTTGTTAATCGCTCCTAACGTGATCCATCTCCTACTATTTTCTATTTGTCACTTTAACATCCCTTACTGTTTGTTGTTTAAACTCATGCGGTTTATCTATAAGAAATTGACCAGTGTAATTTATGTAATTTGTTCTTTCTCTATCTATCTCTGTATGTTTAGTACAATAAGATTTTTAAAAAAACTTCGTAATAAGTATCATATAAATTTTAATTATAACTCGTGCAGTAACATCATTTACCACATATTTTGGTTACGAAATCAAAGAATGAGAGAAAAGTATCGAGCAGAAATAGACTGATTTTCGATCTGTTTTGTCATTTTTTTCTATGAAACCGGCTTTGTGACTTCACTTTTTCTTAGGTCAAACAACGGACTTTGCTTTCAACAGATGAAAGAATAGGTCAGGTTTTCGAGTTTATATATATCAAAATATATATTAAAAGATATATAAAAATATATGATATCTTTGCTGTTGAGACTATTAAGTGAAATCGCTAACGATTACTATATTTTAGGCAAAGATCAGTTGCGTAAACAAATAGCGCGCTCTTCCATAACTAAAAGTGGTTTTATAAACATTGAGATGTTGCTTATTTATACCACGGGACTGATAATCTATTTCGATAAGACGGTCGTTCTTCAAACCAGATTTAAATAGTTGCTCCCTATATTGAAGACCTGTCATGCAACGTAACACACTATCTGTATATATATATATATATATATATATATATATATATATATACATCACAACATTATATATGTATATATATCCACACATATATGTATATATCTACACATTATATACATTTGCATATATATATATATATATATATATATATATATATATATATATCAGGACAATACATATATATCCACACATTATATATATATATATATATATATATATATCCACATATTACATACATTTATATATATAGTAAGTTATAAAAATATATATGGCAATTAAGTTGCACTAAATATTCAGAGTTTCATCCACGCTAGGATTCGTCAGGCTTATGCGAAGAGTTGTGATTGCTTCGTGTTTTTATACATATATATATATATATATATATATATATATATATGCTAATTTATGTCTATGTATGCTTATTTTAGTTATATATTTTCTATTATTATTGTTAATTTAAAAATTATTTTGTATTACTTTCCTAGAGTATAGTTTATCCTGTGAATATTTGTTCGCTGTTTCTCTCCTACAGTTTAATAGATGTTGTGGTTCTTTAAAGTATAGGATAGCAAATTTTTCTATAAAGGCATAATCTACATGGATCGTTATGGTCTCCACACGTGTTTGCTTGTCTTAATATTTTCCATTCGACTACCGGTGAACGTCCGTTTTCTTTGAGTTCCTAGTATTTGCTAGTGTTGTTTTCATTTGATGTTTTTCTTATTTTTGAAAGTACTTTTGTGGTCATAATATCGGGTTTTGAAACCTAAGAAAGTCATACCTACGTAATATTTCTTGTTATTCGGGTTTTCTTTCGAAAATAGAATGTGCGTATATAAAAACGCGAGACAACCACAACTCTTCGGATAAGCCTGACTAATCCTAGCGTGGATGAAACGCGGAATATTCTGTGTAGCTTAATTGCCATGCATATTTTTATATCTTACTACCTAGCTCTATCTATGCATGTAGCACCGTTGAAGTAAATACTTAAAGTTTACGCATAGGATTATACTTTCGCATATTAATTTATGTGATTAAATGAAGTAGCCATATATATATATATATATATATATATATATATATATATATATATAGTATATGTTATTTTTGCAAAAATCAAGACGGCAAAATAAAAAATTAGAACATCATATTGTGAATTTTTTCATGCGTTAAAATTATTTCATAACTGTTTGAACAATTTAAAATATATCATTTTAAAAAGTTATAAAATAGCTAATATTCAAACAGCCAGATACTTTATTTACACATATATGAATGCATTCTGAATCTCTATTTTTAGAGAACAATAAGTTGGACCTACCTACACAACATCTTAATATTTTCATTGTTTTTAATTTTCCGATAGCCTTCGATGTTAGTAATGACCCTATTTTCGTATTTCTATATTTTAAGTTATATTTCAACTAATTACGTAATTTATTATTAATTTAATCTTTTACATATTTCATTTTAATAATGTTTTTCTTCCTTAATTTAATTATTTAATTGATTTCACGTGCCTTCAAGCAGTTTCTCAGTCCACAACACGTTTTAGTCTACATTGCAATGTAAAGAACGCACTAGTGATTGTATAAAAACAATTATATGTAATGATTTGAATTAAATATTACAATGACAAAAGTAAAGTATCCTGGTGCAACTGTGCTTTTAATAGAAACATTCATTTATAAACTTATCAAGGAACCTACTGTTGATTTTATATGCTAGACCATTCCGATTTTGTGGTAATTAACCTTTTCAAAATGCATTGTGATGTTAGGCTTTCTAAGCTGTTAACTGTGGTTAAAATCACCCGTTCCTTCTTTCATCAGATTATTTCGAGTATAGATTATCGATACTTATCAAAGACATTCCAATAGACAAAACAAACATTCTAAGAACACATCCAGGCACATAAAGTATCTACGTTTGAAATTTCATAAAGTCCGTTTTAGAGTAAGAAAGAAACTCACTCATACACCGAGACACAACTTTCATTTTATATAATAGTGCGTATATATATATATATATATATATATATATATATATATATATATATATATATATATATATATATATATATATAATATAAATATATAATATATATAATATAAATATAATATATATAATCTATACTCCTATAAATTTGTTTTTCTTTTGTGTGTACTGATATTCGTATTAAAAACGCTCTTTTCTACTTATAAAGAAAATACAATTTTCTTATATATGGGTTGTGGAATTGCATTCACTAGCAAAAAATCGAGCTTATTTGCATATTCTTTTAAACCTTCATTTTAATTAATTTCCTATTAGTTGCTTCGATTTTGTAATGGGGTTACCATCTTTATTTTACTACTAGCAGTGGTTACCCGGCGTTGCCTGGGTGATCGCCCCCCTTCCCACTCCGAGGGGTAACAAAAAAAGTCACCCCTCTGGATTTACATGTTTGGTGTCGGCCTCCCCCCTTCAGGGAGAGATAATCCCCAACCCCACCTTCAGGGAGGAGGATGCCTGGAGGCTTCTCCGCCCCCCCCCAAAGAAAAAAGTCACCTCATCCTGGCCCCTTCGCCCCCCCACCCTTGGGGGGGACACCGGCTCCCTCCTTTGGGGGAGAAACTGCCAAGCTCCCCCCTTTCGGGTGAGAAAATGCCAGGCTTCCCCTTTTGGTGGGGGGATGGTGGCGTGGCCTTTGTTATAAAGATGGCCGGCCAGTTGAAAAAATGACGTCATCGCCGAAGTCCCAACAAGCAAGATATGTGGAACTCTTAGACTGTCAATAATCAACAGTAATTTTTACAGACAGTTTTATAAAACTTCAAAATTGGATTGAAATAAAGAACACGATGATTTATACTGAAACTCATCTAATATTAATAATAAAAAAATAATTAAAAAAACACAAGTTGTTTGTTTAAGTATTATAAGCAATTGAATATTTCGTTGTATTATAGATTTTAAAGATTAGAATGCGTTCTTTAATTACTTATAAATTACATTTTAAAAAAGTTAAGGAACACGATTTGATTTGTAGTAAACTTGAAGTTTACTCAATATAATTAAATGAAAATTATGCATGTATGATTATGAATATTTGAAGCAGAACACAAGCAAAACATTTGATATGAGTTAAGAGACAATAAACACATATTAAAATTAAACTATTTTTTTTAATAAAAATGAATTTTTTTTTAAATCAAAATGAATGTTTGGGTTTGTATTACTGTACACATAGATTCGAAAAAGTTGTCAAAAAACAAATATATAACAAATACATGTTATCAAAGGCAAGATGAGTTACTTTTCTACCAAACTGGATATATTTTTAGTATTTTTATTCAAGGTAACATGTTTATTCAGCTCGAAAACCATACAGTGTTAACCGATGTATTAGAAAATTCAAGATGGCGTCTGACTCCCTCTTTAACACGGTAAGTTTGGGAAAAGCTGTTATAAATAAAAAACTGGATAAAACACTGTTAAAAACTCGCTCAATATTTGTTACCGTAACATAGCTTGACATATATTCGGCGGGTTTTTAATAGTATTTTTTCTAGTTTTTTATTTATTTATAACACCTTTTCCCATACTTACCGTGTTAAAGAGGGACTGAGGCGCCATCTTGAATTTTTCAATATATCGGTAAACACTGTATGGTTTTCGAGCTGAATAAACATGTTACATTGAATAAAAACACGAAAAATATATCCAGTATGGTAGAAAAGTAACTTATATTGTCTTTGATAACATTTATTTGTTATATACTTGTTTTTTGACAACTTTTTCGAATCTATGTGTACAGTAATACAAACCCGAAATGAATTTAAGACCACGAGTGAACGCGCGTTTTTTTAGTTTAGTTTCATATATATATATATATATATATAAATAAGTATTTTTAAATTTTATCTTTCTAGCTTTAAAAAAAAGTTTTAAAATTTTATCAGCCGGCATAATTTATTTTTTAATATTGAAAAATTTCAGGAAAATTAATTTTTGCTAGATTTTCAAAACATGTGTGTCAACAGCTTTAAAAAATCGTCTCTTCAAAAGAAGATGTTTTAAAGAGGGCGGTAGTAAACGTGTGTGTGTGTGTGTGTGTGTGCGTGTGTGCGCGTGTGCTGGGTAGAACAGTGTTTGTTTTCGTGTTGTGTGTACGTGTGTGCAGCTAGCGCCAGAATGGCGGACGTGGTGTCGGAGGTTGGATTGTGATATCTGGTGTAAGTTTCGTAATTTTGTAATTTGTAAATGGCAAGTTAGGAAAAAAAACCCTTCCAAGATGGACAATAAATAAGGCCATAATATTTTATGGTAAATTAAAGAGCGTAGGAACCATAGTTTTTTAGGAGATGTGATTATTGGATTAACCAATCAGAAATCGTCTGTGGCACACACATCTCTGTTTTTATAGATATATAGATTATATGTAATTATATCCATGCAGATGTTCTACATATATTTATACTTGCATAATATTTCCGTAAAATGTTTATAGTAATTAGTTAATTAATTAAAATTGCTTCCATATATATTTATGCATACGTATAGATTTTTGATTAACAAATTTGGCCTGCCAAACTCCTAGGGATTTTGGTCTACAGACATGAAACTTCATATATAAGGTATTTGAATCCATGCAAAACTTTATATTTGAGTTTTAACCCGGAAAATCGGTGCAAAAGAGTGAAAATTAAAAAAAAAAGATTTGCCAGGTGAAGGTCGAACGCCGGCATTAGGAATGCATAACGTAATAGGTATAGGTTCATATTTCAATTTTTAGCCTTGCAGTAAACATGTTTTCATAGCCCAGCCATTGACGGTAGAGGCAAAATAAATCGTGAGCTGAACGTTTTGGCTTCGATTCTCGGAGGTGGAATATGAGTCTTTTTTATACTTTTTAAATCATTACTATATATTGCATCCAATCTATTTATCTATACATCTAAATATCTATAAAAGTGAAAATGTATGTCTGTCTTTTCTCTATGGTAATTAAGGAAGACTATTATACAGAAAGGCATTACTTTACATATTCACACTTTTTAATATATATATATGTATATATATATATATATATATATATATATATATATGCACATAACTTTATGAAGAGTGCATAGAGTCCGAGCAAACCCGGGCAGAACTGCTAGTATAAATATATTATAAATATATAATATATTCATAGTGTATATAATATAATATATATATATAATATAAATATATAATATATTAATGCGCAACAGAAAAAAAATCCCGTTTATTGAAACAAGGACATGAGAAATAAAGCTATAGTTTGTATATGCAGAGAACGGACGTATAATTAGCAACATTTAGAATTACATGTTATGCTAACAGTGAGAATGAGAGCAATGTGTAACATGCTTTGGTAACCTTTTAGCAACCAGTGAAGAGGAACATTTTACACCTGTATATGTCGTCAGAGTTCTTTTGGAAATGGGTGTTGTGCGTTCATCTTGAGCTCTACGACGATACTCAGCACTTCTATTGACTTTACATTTAGTAAATGCTACAACATTTTTCTATCTCTCTCTCTCTCTCTCTCACATATATATTATATATATATTAAATTTATGTAAATAAATTAAGTATATATATATAACTACTTATTTTATTCACATAAATTTAATATACGAAAGTATAGATTTATGCGTAAACATTAAGTATTTACTTAAAAAGTGCTCAATACGTAGGTAGAGTTAGTTAGTAATTTATAAAATATATATAGCGATTAAGCTACACTGAATAATCCGTGTAGCCTTATCGCCATGTAGCTTAATCGCCATATATATTTTATAAATTACTATATATATATATATATATATATATATATATATATATATATATATATTTAAATAAGGGGATTGCCACTAACAATGTGTATTTTTTAACATCATTTTATTATTCCGTGTCTTGGTTTTTCATTGAGAATTATGTTTAGATCATTGTAAAAATGTTTTTAAATCATTGAAATCTCTCTCTCTCTATATATATATATATGTTTGTGTGTGTGTGTGTGTATGTAATATGGACAGACATCAGACCTTCCTCTATGTGCCATGTTTAAAAAGGATGTATTCTCTATAGTATCAGACACGACGGAATGCTTTACTGTAGGTATAAACAGTTTCATACCTTCGAAAATGTTCCAGCAAAAACCTAATAGCCAACCGTGGTTCTCCCCAGAATATGCTGCTGCTATTGCGCACAAAAATCACTTTTTCCATTGCTTCCAACGTAATAGATGTACTGAGACTGAAGCCGCTCTCAGGACTCCCAGCAACTACCATGAAAAAGTAATAAAGAAGGCAAGTCCAAGGTAGCTGAGTAGCGGCTTGGTTCCTATCATTTCTGGCAAATAGCAAACAGAATCCTCAAGAGAAGTGTGAGTTCTATCCCAGCTATCATCAATGGGCCTGAGTTAATCTCGTCAGAATCAGACAAAGCCAATCTCTTTGCCAAGAACTTTGTGGCTAATTGTATCCTTTACGACCAAAGCCGCCAACCCCCAATATTTCCTTGTATATCAGAAAACATGCTAGGTGACATACAAATATATGTAAGCTACTCAAAAACCTTGATTTCAGTTAAAAATTCCAATTGACGGCATTCCAATTATAGTGCTCAAAAGGCTTCAACCCGAACTAATGCCCATACTTCCAAAGTTATTTGAGCGTTGTCTTAAGGAGAAATGCTTTCCAACACCTTGGAAAATCTCATCAGTATGCTCTGTACTTAAGAACTCAGGTGACCGCTCATCTCCCTCTCAGTACAGACCAATAAGTCTCCTATGCATCATGAGTAAGCTGCTGGAATCTGTGCTAAATAAAGAAGTAGTCAACCATCTCAGCAAAAAATAATCTTCTTAGTGACATGTAATATGGTTTCCGTTCTGCTAGATCTACAACAAACGTGCTTACAGTTATATCCCATAGGATTGGCGAATCCCTCGACGGAGGCTTTTTCTTTGGGGCCATTTCTCTAGATATATCAAAGGCCTTTGATAAGGTATGACATAAAGGTCTACTTCACAAGATCTCCAGTAATGGTATAGCTGGAAATGTCTTCTCAACTATTAAATAATTTCTTTCTGATAGGTTCTTAAGTGTAGTGGTTGATGGGCAGAAATCAGAGGCTCTCATTATTATTACTGGAGTCCCTCAGAGGTCCATCCATGGTCAACTCTCTTCCTGATCTACATCAATGATCTTCCAAACCACATCTTAGATCATTTGTAGACATTTATGCTGACGACACTACCATCTATGGTAGCACTTCCAAGAGCGTAAACGGCCAAGTTCTCTCTGACTCTCTCTCTCTTCTGATCTCGAGCACGTGGTACAGTGAAAGAAGAGGTGGCTGGTTACTTTTAATGCATCTAAAACCAGGCTACTATCTTTACACTATCAACGCTCTGTTGCCCAGCTGCCACCAACCAAAATGAATGTCTCTCGTCTTTGGGAGGTTTCATGTTTTGACAAGCTTCTGGGCTTGACATTACTCCTGATCTGAACTAGAACTCGTATATCAAATCCATTGCCAAAGTCGCTTGAAAAATGTTGGGATCCTTCTACTGCTCCAGTAGATATCTCACTCCTGATGCAATTCTCTACCTATATAAAAGCCAGATTCAGCCAACGATGGAGTACTGTTGCCCCATCTGAGTAGGAGCTGCTAGAAGCAGCTTACCCTGTCTTGACAAACTTCAAAATAGATTTCGTAGTAGGGGGCATTTTCTCTTCCCTGCAACCTCTTTCCTATAGAAGAGGCGTAGCGAGCAGCATGTCCCTGCTTTATCGTTATTTTGATGGCAGCTGATCATCTGAACTTCAATCTATGGTCCTCTCCCCCTCGCCAAACTTTCACGAAAAACACTAGTCTAGCCAGAACCACTATCGACAATTTCCTAAACTCTTTATCTGTGCCTACACCTTAATGTAGATTCCATGAACAGGGCTTCTTTCTTAGAACTGCACGCCTGTGGAACTCTATTCCGTTTGCCTGCTTTCCAGCTGACTACAATCTGATTGTCTTAAATCCAACGTGAACAAGTTCTTATTGAATTATCCCCCTAAGTAATCCAAGATACAAAATTCCCACTAACGTTTACTACGCTAAAATCATAATGACTAATGTATACCCACTAACCCTTATCCCCGAGTGCCCTCTGGACCTTGATAAGTGGTGACCCCATGTAAGAAAAGTTCGATGGCCGAGACCAATTTATACCTTCAGTTTGTTTGGATAGAAACCGACAGTGTCGACGTTGTTCTTACCTTCTGTAATAATAATACACACGCACATACACACACACAAACTATATATATATATATATATATATATATATATATATATATATATATATATATATATATACGTGTGTGTATGTGTGTGTGAGACTGTGAATTGTGAAAGTATATATGGCTTGTAAGTTACACAGAGTTCCATAGGTTTTCTTTCCTGTCAGGGCTTGTTATGTAAAAACACATCGAATTCACGTTGCCGGCGTTTATTTATATATATAAATTACAAACACACACACACACAAACACACACACACACACATATATATATATATATATATATATATATATATATATATATATATATATATGCATACTTGATCATTATTTTGGCTTGTTGACGTATTAAAGTTATTCCCATTCTATCACGCGAGTTACATTTTCACTAGCCAATGGCAGGTCTTCTGACAGTAAAAGTTTCGGCTGACCTGCACTTTTTTGCTATACTTATTGGGATAAAACACAGAAAATGATGCACCGCTTTATTAAATGTGAAAATCATAGAAGATTGCACCACTACTCTTTATTATGCCACATAGATACGCATATATATCTATGTGTGTGTGTGTGCGCGCGCGCATGTGTGTGTGTGTGTTTGTGTGTGTGAATCATACTAAATACAGAGAAGCTTCGTTAAAGATATATCAATGGTTAATTAGTATCATTTATATTCAATCATCATAATT
This sequence comes from Euprymna scolopes, assembly GCF_053919585.1. Lineage (NCBI taxonomy): Eukaryota > Metazoa > Mollusca > Cephalopoda > Sepiida > Sepiolidae > Euprymna > Euprymna scolopes. The sequence continues at coordinate 41,015,032 of NC_136509.1, forward strand.
AGTATATTTCTCTCGAGCATTTTCCAATTAAACAATTGTTTTTGCAAATGAAGGTTATTTGTCAAATAAAAGAAAACATTGCTGTTTTCTTTAATTAACGTCTACTTTTTACGCGGTCCCAAATGTTAATACAAAACGGAGGTTTAGAAGAGTCTATAAAGGTTGATCACGTGCTGCCATCTATAGATATATATATATATATAAGTATATACATAAATATATATATATACTTAAATAAATATATATGAATATATATATATATACATAAATAAATATATATAAATATATATATATATATACTTAAATAAATATATATAAATATATATAAATATAATATATATATATAAATAAATATATATAAATATAATATATATATATAAATAAATATATATAAATATAATATATATATAAATAAATATAATTATATAAATAAATATAGAAATAAATATATAAATATATATAAATAGATATGTATATATAAATATATATATATATACATATATATATGAATATATATATATTTATAAATATGTATATAACTATATACAATTATATATATATCAATATATATATAAATACATATATAAATATATATATATAAGTATATATATACAAAAGTATATATAAATATATATATATATATATATATACAAATGTATATATATATATATAAATATATGCATATATGAATACATATATGTATATATATAATATAAAGCTGAACGTCTGTGCGCGCGCGTGGTGGTGTGTGTATGTGGTCAGGAATAGGCTCTTATATGGTTGACTATTGGAAAATACTGATTGCATATAATGATAGAAGATGTATCTAGGATCAGGAATGGGGTGTTATATCCGGCAGAACGGTGGTTCATAAAAATTATGGGGCCTGCGTTAGCGCCTGGTCTCCAAAGTATGGAAATAAAAAATGAAAAAATAAGTTTACAAGGGTTTTTGATATAGATGTACATAAGAATACTTTGATAAGTATGTTTCAAGTTAAATAGGGATGGTATAATAAAATTGTGGGGTCTGCGTTCTCCCCTGTACTCTATGGAAATATTGCACAGCCATTTCAATAATATCTTAACTTTAATCTTAATTCACGTTTGCTTTTATTTATTTTTTGGAGTTCAAACATATTGTGTCGAATAAATTCACCTCATAATTTCATGTTCTTATTAAAGTGAAAAGTAAAAAAAAAAAAGAAAAGTCTGAACTTTAGACAATTCCCGACACAACTTTTGTATAACTCTTTTTTTTTCCTTCTCCACCTGCACGTGGCACTCTTTCGAAAATAGATAAATAGATAAATAATTAAAAATAAAAACGTTACTTGTTATCGTGTGAAAAGAAGGAAATACTCATGCTCACGTGATTACGTGTCTTTTTTTAAATATTTACATAACCTTTTTAATTTAAATTTCTATCTGTTTAAGCGTTTTTGTCAGTGTACTAGAAGGAATTCAGTTGATTACAACCCGTTCTGCGTGTTCTTTACATCACAATTGTAAACCCTGAATCCAACAGCGCAATACTACACTGTTCAATACTGTGAAACTGAAATGAGGCTGTTCTGCTTGAAAAGGGCGCCATCTTCTTCTTATTCATATTTATATCGATTCTTTGCTTTAAAAACTAAAGTAATTACGAGTTTACTTTTTTAATATCCCATTTAGTTGCAAGTAAAGCTTCATTATTTTTCAAATCTGTTATTGTTTCTTTGTTTTTCGATATTTCGTCGATATTTACTAAGAGTGCTTAGCAGTAAATCCAACAAACGACTACCCGAAAAAATAAATATTCTAGAAATAAATGTTACCATAGTCAATAAACGTTCAGTTCATGTTATTTTGTGTTTTGAAATAGTTTTTAATGCTCTTTACTTTAAATAATTTCAGCGAACCGTAATTGTAGGCGATAACGACTTAAATGAACTTTTATATAAACTACACATGCGATAATCGATTATTCCTCAAGCACCAAAATAACGGAAAACATCAAAATATGTTTATAATTATTCCTTATGTTGACTGAAGTCTCTTAAATTTTGTCATAGAATCAAATTGAAAACGGGACTCTCAATTTCAAAGTCGCTGCCATTTTATTTTTTTAAAACCGCTTCGTGAATTAAAAAAAAATACAATCTATTTAAAAATACAAACCAATGAACTTTTCTACCATAAAAGTTACTTTGATTGAATATGGTAACATTTACTTGTTGTATATTAATATTATATATATATATATATATATATATATATATATATATATATATATAACATTTCTCTTTGTAAGGAAACATAATTTTGTTGGTCACTCCGGCCTACGAATGGAAACAAAGTTGATATAAAAAAACTATTTTCGCGAAAATTATCTTTACTTTCATCATATTTTGCTTGGGGTTAGATTTTTGAGTATAAAAACCTATCTCTTTTACAACCACGTCCTTTTCAAAACATATCATACTTTCATCAATCACAGTCCATTTTCTGTAGGGTGTTTTTGAACAGAGTCAACGACGCGTATTCTGCAAGTATATACATATATATATATATATATATATATATAAATATATATATGCATACATAAATATATATATATAGATAAGGATATATATAAGCATATAAATATATATATATAAGCATATAAATATATATATATATATATCTATAAGCATATAAGTATATATATATATATCTATAAGCATATAAGTATATATATATATATATCTATAAGCATATAAGTATATATATATATATCTATAAGCATATAAGTATATATATATATATCTATAAGCATATAAGTATATATATATATATCTATAAGCATATAAGTATATATATATATATATATATCTATAAGCATATAAGTATATATAAATATATAAGCATATGAATATATAAATATATATAAGCATATACATATATATAAGCATATAAATATATATAAGCATATAAATATATATAATCATATAAATATATACATATATCAGCATATATATATAAGCATTTATATAAACATTTATATATATAATCATTTATATATATAAAAGCATATATATATAAGCATTTATACATATATATAAGCATATATATACATATACAAGCATATATATAAGCATTTATACATGTATATAAGCATATATATAAGCATTTATATATATATATAAGCATATATATATACATATACAAGCATATATATAAGCATTTATATATATAAGCATATATATATAACATTTATATATATATATATATATATATAACATTTATATATATATATATATATATAACATTTATATATATATATATATATAACATTTATATATATATATATAACATTTATATATATATATATATAACATTTATATATATATATATATAACATTTATATATATATAACATTTATATATATATAACATTTATATATATATATAACATTTATATATATATATATATATAACATTTATATATATATATATAACATTTATATATATATATATATAACATTTATATATATATATATATAACATTTATATATATATATATATAACATTTATATATATATATAACATTTATATATATATAACATTTATATATATATATAACATTTATATATATATATATAACATTTATATATATATATATATAACATTTATATATATATATAACATTTATATATATATATATAACATTTATATATATATATAACATTTATATATATATATATAACATTTATATATATATATATAACATTTATATATATATATATATATATATATATATATATATATATATATATATATATATATATAAGCATATAGATCCTAACTTACCCTATATGTGCTTCCGGGTTGCTTTAGCTCACACTACGGCATTTATATTTACTTTCTATTGCCCCCATAACAGCGGAGTTACTATTTTTCAAAGCATATCTAAGAAAATTGACCAAGCCTTATCTGCTTATCCTTCAGCTAACATTCACGTATGTGGTGACTTCAATGTTCAGAACGTCTAATGGTTGACCCACTCTAACAAGACCGATGATGAGGGAAGGTTCTGTCATGATTTCTCCATTGCCTATGACCTCACTCAGATTGTTCAGGAACCCACCCGTGTGCCCGACAATGATGGCCAGTATGCGAGCCTACTAGACCTTTTTCTCACAACTTGCCCTGAACTGTTCAGTTTCTGTTCTGTCGCCTCTTGGCTCTTCCGACCACTCTGTTGTATCAATTAAGATAAAAATGAAATGTAATAAGTCCCCAGACGTACCTCTCCATCGTACAGTATATCGATACACTAAGGCTGACTGGGATAGCTTCCGTACATTTATATCTGATCTACCTCTGCATTCCACGTTTAAAAAGGATGTGTCCTCTATAGTATTAGACCTGACTGAATGGTTAATTGTAGGTATTGACCGTTTCATACCCTCGAAAAAGTTTCAGCAAAAACCTAACAGCCAGCCATGGTTCTCTCCAGAATGTGCTGCTGCATTGCGCACAGAAATCACTTTTTCCACTGTTTCCAACGTAACAGATGTTTGAAAACTAAAGCCGCTTTCAGGACTGCCAGCAACCATTGTAAGAAAGTAATAAAGAATGCAAGAGAGTTGTATGCTCTATCTGTTAAGTCCAAAGTAGCTGAGCAGCGGCTTGGTTCCCACCAGTTTTGGCAAATAGCAAACAGAATCCTGAACAGAAGCGTGTGCTCCATCCCAACTATTATCAATGGACCTGAGGTAATCTCGTCAGCATCAGACAAAGCCAAACTCTTTGTCAAGAACTTTGCAGCTAATTCTACCCTTTGCGATCAAGGCTGCCAACCCCCAATATTTCCTCCTGTATCAGAAAACACGCTATGTGATATACGTATATCTGTACGTGATGTTGCCAAGCTGATTAAAAACCTTGATTCCAGTAAAGCAACTGGCCCTGACGGTATTCCAATTATAGTACTCAAAAAACTTCAACCTGAACTAGCGCCCATACTTACAAAACTGTTTAAACGTTGTCTTAAGGAGAATAGTTTCCCATCTCCCTGGAAAATTTCATCAGTATGCCCTGTATTTAAGAATTCAGGTGATCGCTCATCCCCCTCTTAGTTCAGGCCAAGACGTCTCCTGTGCGTCATGAGTAAGTTGCTGGAATCTGTATTAAATACAGAAGTAATCAACCATCTCAACAAAAATAACCTTCTTAGTGACACTCAATATGGTTTCCGTTCTGCTAGATCTACAGCAGATGTGCTTACAGTTATATCTCATAGGATTAGCAAATCTCTCGACGGAGGCAACCTTTCTAGGGCAATTGCTCTTGACATATCTGAGGCCTTTGATAGGGTATGGCATAAAGGTTTACTTCATAAGATCTCTAGCTATGGTATTGCTGGAAATGTCTTCTCAATTATTAAATCATTTCTTTCTGATAGGTTCATAAGAGTAGTAGTTGAGGGGCAAAAATCAGAAGCTCACAGTATTAATGCCGGTGTCCCTCAGGGGTCCATCCTGGGCCCAACTCTTTTCCTGATCTACATTAATGATCTTCCAAATCATATCCTTACATCATTTGTAGACATCTATGCTGACGACACTACCATTTATGGTAGCACATCTAAGACAGTAAACGACCAAGTTCTCTCCAATTCTCTCTCCTCTGATCTTGAGCACGTAGTACAATGGGGTAAAGAATGGCTGGTTACTTTTAATGCATCTAAAACCAAGCTTCTCTCTTTACATCATCAACATTCTGATCCACATCTGACATCAATTGAAATGAATGGCTCTCGTCTTCAGGAGGCCTCAAGTTTTGACAAGCTTCTGGGCTTGACCATTACTCCTGATCTTAAATGGAACACGTACATCAAATCTGTTGCCAAGGCCGCTGGAAAAATGGTGCGATCTTTCTATCGATCCGGTAGATATCTCACTGCTGATGCTATTCTCTATCTATATAAGAGCCAGGTACGTCCAAGGATGGAATACTGTTGCCACATCTGGGCAGGAGCTGCTAGAAAGGACTTGGCCTGCCTTGATAGAGTTCAAAATAGACTTCGTAGCCTCGTAGGAGATGTCCTTTTCTCTTCCTTACAACCTTTATCTCACAGAAGAGATGTTGAGAGTTTGTCTCTGATGTATCGTTATTTTCATGGAAAGTGTTCGAATCAGCTTCAATCTATGGTCCCCCCTCGCCAAACTTTCACAAGAAACACTCGTCTAGCTGTAAACACTATCAATAATTTCCCCCACTCTTTATCTGTGCCTAAACCTAAACGTAGATTCCATGAACAAAGCTTTTTTTCTTAGAACTGCACGCCTGTGGAATTGTCTTCCGTTTTCCTGCTTTCCGGCTGACTACAATATGGTTGTCTTCAAGTCTAACGTAAATAAGTTCTTGATGAGCCGTTCCATATAAGTTATCAAATTTACCAAATTTTCATTACTAATGATTACTATAATGCCCAATTTCTGCTGTACACTTTTTAACCCTTATCCTTGAGTGGCCTCTTGGCCTTGATAATGTGGTGATGCCTATGTAAAAAAATATACATATATAAGCATATATATAAGCATTTATGTTAAGCATATATATATAAGCGTATATATATATATATATATTGAAACAGGAATTGAATATATTAGCATATATATATATATATATATATATATATATATATATAAAACTAATAAAATCTAAATGATTTAGTATTTTCCTGATACACGCAATGGTAAACTTTAATCTAATATAAATACCAGTATTTATATATAGAAAATTTTATCGCAACCGAATGAAAAACGCAACACGCAAAAGAAAATTTAAAAAAATTAAAGTGTATGTCGAACTTTACAACCAAAATTTATTTTCCGACTAAATTCTAAAAAAAAAACAATGTACAAAGTCCTTATCCTGCGGAGTTCAGAGAATGATATTTTCGCTATATTTCTTATCAGAAAACAGAACGAAATCAGCAAATTATATTTGAGGCAAGGCTAGAATTTCCTGGTTATCGCATTAAGGGAAACCGAAATTTATTATAGTCATAAATTTCAAAGAAAAGAAGTGAAAAATGTGTTGGATGTATAAAGAAACAAAAAACAAACAGCGCAGGATATTTCAGCCTGTATTAAGATTCTTAATAGTTCAGTTTCAAAGTTTTCAAAGCAGCTTGAAATAATGGAAATTGTTTTTTCGGACAGTGCAGGCGTCCAAAGAAAAGTTGATCTCCATTTAAGCGAGATCGCGAAATAAAAAGGGCAGAAAAACAACATGCCATCTATCATCGCAAAATAATAATTTCTACGTAAATTATTTTTTGAAGTATTCAGTCGAACAATAATTTTGATTGTAAATTTCAACTGACATATATATATATATATATATATATATATATATATATATATATATATATAAAAGGCGTGTATATATTCCTGATTTAAAGCCATGTTGAATTAATTTTAGAAGAGTTTCCGATGGCATGTTATTGTATACAGATCCTCGAGACGAAGAGTTGTGCGTGTGTAGCTGTTCTGTACATGTTCTGGACTTTATAATTCAGCAGACAAAGAGCAAAGAATCTTTCTCGCCTTAATACGAAAATATTATTTGCCGGAATACTAAAAGATTCAACATTTTTATGGAGTAATTCTGATTTCTGATAGGTTGTTAGCAGAACCTGACTCCATTTTGTTTATCAGTTCCTATTGCCAGTGTCCATGAGGAGGACTTCTCAACTTCTGATGATTATATCCACTCATTATATCAAAATTATTGTATTACATGTACGTATTACATACACGTATATGTCTACGGAGCGAGTGTTGAGTTTTATACACACATCATATATGTTATATATGTTCCATACTGTCATCTTCTATAATATAAATCTCACCTGTCTGTTTTAAAGTATGTACATTTGTATGTTTGCCTAAAACTTTCGACAGAGGCGACGGATTTTCCCAGATCGATAACGTATTAAAGCCCGACCCTTCGGAAGACAAAATCGAAAAAATCGCTAAAAACATTAATTCCTTCACGTTCAACTGGCCACTTTTCTACAGGTAGGGGTCCTTTTTTTGTCGCCGATATTTTCCAATATTATAGCCTCTTTTTGATTAACTAGCCTTAATGTAAATATTTTTCACTTCCGGTTTGGCAAAAGACGCACAGCAGAGACGTCACGTTTTTTCGTGTTTTTTCCTCCTTCGCGTTACGGGTTCGAGACTGTATGTTTCATACTGACATCACAAACTTTATTTATCAATATACCAATTTGTAAAAAGACGCCATAAGAATTTATAGTTTTGAAGTATTATTTTTCCACGGACAACGTTTGTAATGAAACTAAAATAGTTACACGTGTGCTCTTATTGTGTTTCATTAAAGCATTAACAGATAACTCTGTCGTTACAGGATAATTGCAAAACCCAGGATCGCTACGAAGCTGTCAGTTTTCTCTAAATAAACCATATTGAGACAATATTTGAGAAAAATCTTCCACTTCAGAATGACCCATTTTGCGAAGTGGATCTTCTCTACATTAAGAATGGCTGGTTTATATATTTTTTACCTTTAAAATATTCAACGAGTCTGACATTCATTGAAATTTATTTGTACCAAATAAGTTTTTGCTGCGGAAATAACTGGCAATTTTATCAACTTCCAACTTATTTATGCACGCTCCGAAGGCGGTGTTTTATAGCACCTGGGCCTGTCAATTTGCATATTTATGTAGCTTCTACGGCTATTATGAAAAACGATATATGTGAAATTTCGCGGAGAAAATGCTAGTTCACATTTGCAGGAGGGACACATTTGCACGATTGTAGGCAACTAATGAATGTAATTATGCATTGTGTTTTCTTTTTATTGACTATACATTTAAGATGTTTTTTAAGCAAAAGTATTTGCCTTTCAACTTATGCCGACGAATATATTGGCCCCAACTTTTTTCAGATCGTCTCCCTAAACTGTTATTTATTTATTTATTTATTTTATTTTATTTTTACGTACGCATCACCATATTATCAAGGCCAAGAGGCCACTCAAAGATAAGGGTTAAAGAGTATACAGTAGAAATTGGACAATATAATAATCATTAGTAATGAAAATTTGGTAAATTTTATAACTTATATGGAACGGCTCATCAAGAACTTATTTACGTTAGACTTGAAGACAACCATATTGTAGTCAGCCGGAAAGCAGGAAAACGGAAGACAATTCCACAGGCGTGCAGTTCTAAGAAAGAAGCTTTGTTCATGGAATCTACGTTTAGGTTTAGGCACAGATAAAGAGTGGGGGGAAATTATTGATAGTGTTTACAGCTAGACGAGTGTTTCTTGTGAAAGTTTGGCGAGGGGGGACCATAGATTGAAGCTCATCTATAACATCTATATGTTAGTGGTTTTATGTGATAATGTTATGTTAACTTTCCTTAAACTTTAAGCAAGTTTGTTAAAGGTGCGAATCAAGATGTGGACCATAGCGGTCCAGGTGTCATGTCACTTAACGATTGTTGCCACCTGAAACGGACTTCTATTATTGTATCTAGCGGAATAAATCTATTTTAGATTTTATATCTGTATATTGCATTCCATTTTACCATACAGCAGATTCATCTCTATCTCTATATAAATAAAATGAACTTATTTTTTCCCGTGTGATTTTGACCTTAATAGGATTAAAAATCAAGATATTTCATGCAAATATAATATGCACAAACGGCAGAACAATATCTGAGGTGTGTTATAGGCTTATTATTTCCCAAATTCCTCGATAATCTTAGATTTCTATACTTTCTCTGCTGAGAAGTCACGGCCAAAATCGGTTAAGATCAATGGAAGTGGTAAAATATTTTCTCTCGAATAAATTCCTCCTCCCCCTGCCACCACTTAACACCGTTTGGGGATCGTTCACAAGGAACAGTTGAGAAGAGAACACCGGTTTGGCTTCGTAGTTCTTTCATGTGAAGTTATTTAAAATCACTAAACTAAGCTGCAGTGCTCTGTGGCGTAGTGGTAAGCGTGCTGGACAATTCACATTATATTTTCACGTTCGCGCCGACCTACCGTAGTCGTTTTTTTTTTTTTTTTCCTAAACAACTGGAATGGACTTTTCTTGGTGGCCGAACTGTTAACGTTGCAGATGTTTGTTTTTTTTCACACTTTATTTTCCTACTTTTACTCATGACTCCGGGTTTGATCCTTCCTACTTACCTACCATAACATTTTTTAAAACTCCCCCCGTCCCGGAAACAAACACTCGGGCAACGCCGGGTACCCCCGCTAGTTTAAAATAAAACGTGATCGAATTCGTGTATTGACATTTTCAACACTATTTTATTTTTGGTAATGTATACTCTGCATAATTTTATTTTCATACAATTACATGTGTAATATTTGCATGCGAATAGGATGATTAAAAATACGTATATAGACAGGTATACTTGAATGATGTTGTAGTTTACATTTCGTTGATCCTTTCTTACTAATTGATATTGGAAGATATCGATAAAAAATAACATTAGAAAAATTTGTGTTGTTTTTTTTTATTTCTATGAGAAAAATGTAGTATCTTTTGGATACCACATGCAATGTGTTACGTGCCCGATCGCTTAAATTACGTTCATCTTTTCATTTGTCCCAATCCATAATACCCCTATTTGGAGGACTGGATTTAAGAATTTTAAGAATAGACCTTGCATCAACATTTGCTATCGGTAAGAGGAAAACTACCAGGGACTTTCGTTGGATTTTATTGTGTATGTTTGTTTTACGAAATCGCATCTCATGTAAATATAATGAAGAGTAAACCTTCTGACCATTGGCATTAAACGTTATGCATGATCGAGTATTTCTCCTTTTCGTATTTATATACCCTCGGGAACGTGTAAGGAGAGAGACGAGGAAGAGAGTTGATAATCTGAAGTGTAAGTTTCTCCGGGCGTAATATGTGGCAAAAGGTTGGAACATCGTCCCGGTCGCGGGTTCTATTTTCTTAGAAACACGTAATTCACCGAGGAAAATTAATGTAAACCAATATACAAAACCGGTCAATGCTTACGGCTAACTGACCTTGAAAGCAGCGGTTATTTTTCGATGCGCACATTTAAGAATGCCTGTGTTTTCGGATACCTGCCGCTTGGGAATAAGAAGCATTGCAATCGGCTGTTCAGCTCTTTCTTTACATGTAACCCTTTGGGTGTGTGTGTGTGTGTGTGTGTGTGTGTGTGTGTGTCTCTGTGTGTGTAAATGTCAAGATGGTCAGCATCTAAAGTAGCAAATTCAGTTCTATGTAATTAGGGTCGAGATACACTATTGCCATAAACAAACACGGTTGTGGAAAAGATGCTTACATTGTGCAATGAAAATATATATACAGTGTTACCCGGATATAATAGACTTCTTGGGTGAACATGAAAGCTCTCTTATATCCGGGTAAAGTTATATCTGGGGTTCTTATGTGCTAGTTTCACTGTACATTAACATAAGGCTCCATTTTTTTACACTGAAATCACCGCTTATCAAGGTCCGGATGCCACTCAAGGATAAAGGTTAATTGATATACATTAGTCAATGTGATTATAGCGTAGTAAACATAAGTAGTGGCAATTTTGTTACTTGGATTTATTAGGGGGACGGTTCCTCAAGAACTTGTTTACGTTGGACTTGAAGACAATCAGACTGTAGTCAGCTGAAAAGAAGGCAATCGGAAGAGAGTTCCACAGACGTGTAGTTCTAAGAAAGAATCTTTGTTCATGGAATCTACATTAAGGTTTAGGCAGAGATAAAAAGTGTGGGAAATTATTGATAGTGGTTTTAGCTAGGCGAGTGTTTTTTCGTGAAAGTTTGTCGAGTAGGGACCAGAGATTGAAATTCAGACTTGGCATGAAAATAACGATAAAGCAGAGACAGACTCGCTACGTCTCTTCTGTGGGAAAGGGGTTGCAGGGAAGAGAAAATGGCATCCTCCACTAAGCTATGAAGTCTATTTTGAAATCTGTCAAGGTAGATGTGACACAATATTCCATAGCTTTTATATAGGTAGTGATTTGCATCAGGAGTGTGATATCTACTGGAGCGGTAAAAGGATCCAAGTGTTTTTTCAGCGACCTTGGCAATTGATTTGATAAACGTGTCCAATTTCAGATCGAAAGTAAAGTTCAAGCCCAGAAGCTTGTCAAAACATGGAGCCGCCCCAAGATGAGAGCCGTTCATTTTAATTGATGTCAGATGAACATCAAAGCGTTGATGATGTAACGATAGAAGCTTGGTTTTAGATGCATTAAAAGTAACCAGCCACATCTTAAGCCATGTTACTGAGAGGAGCTGGATGAAACGTCCGTCCGCTTTGAAAACTCTATTTTAAGACTATAGAAAATCTCTCTTATATCCCCTTTTCTTATATTTGGGTCTCTTATATCTGGGTTATACTGTACCATATTATAAATTAGAATAAAATTATCAATTAAATTTTAGCAGGATGTGATTGTTTTCATCCTTTAATGATGCTTAATTGTGATGCCGGAAACAGAAACATGATACGGATGGATGTTGCAGATATAAAGAACAAGAGAAAACCTACGTTGATTCTTAATTGGAAGACTCTACTCATCATTCTATACAGCGTTTATGGAAAATGAATGTATATTCATTATTTGTTGTGCTTAATTATTACATGACGATGTAACCAAAGTGTACAGCATGTTTTTTTTTAGTAGAATTCATTATGGGCAGCACTATTTGCCATCAGCATCTCAAAACGCCTCCATATTACATTAACTTATTGTAAAGGTAAACTATTTTTTTGTTGTTTAGTTTTGAATAATAAGTCAACATGTAAGAAAGAGATTTTTGAATAAGGGTTTTTATAAAATGGATAGTCCAATCGTTCATAACAGGAATTAAATATGGTCGCTCGTATTCACTACCGACTTGTACATATAGCAATATTTAAATACAACTTCAGTAAAAATTAAATAGCGTGGATTTTAATAATATATCACGTGCCAGGTACTTGGAAATTACGTCAGAGAAAGGACGTCAATAATCTGACGTGGTGAACTAGCAGATACTTGTAAATAAAATTTTACGTTAAACAATTTTATACTGATTTATTGTGAAATGTTAGTATGCGTTATCCCCAGTTACGTCTGCAAACTATTCTAAGAAATAAAATCAGGAATAAATTACTAGCGTTTTAAAAAAAATAATAACGACTTACTTTTAACAAATCCTGTAGATACTGTGAAACTAACGGCATAGAAATTATCACTTTACACTACACCATATTGCCCTGCATATGATTCGCTCACAAGACAATACGCTTATATGTGCTATATTAAAGTTTTCAAGATGATTCTTATTGGAAAAAATAATGCAGATTTGTTTATGCGTACCGAAACGGGTTCTGTAAATATTTTGGAAATTTTGATGTGCTAAATAAATAAATAGTAAACTAAATAAAATCTTGGCCTTGTGAATATAACTGACTTTTCATCTAATCGTATATGCTCTATTGTTTTATTTAAAATATATCGAGCTTCATAATTAAATTGGTATAGAGAAAAGGCTAAAATATAATTATGAAAGCATATTTTTCTTGATACCTATATATATATATATATATATATATATATATATATATATTACACTGCACATCATTATAGAGTATATCGATAGTATCAAGGCTCAAGCTTAAAGCTGTCTGATCTTTCGTTCCCTGTTCAATGTGATTTATTTTTTATTTCTTATAAATCAGTGGGTCTTTCGGTTTGGTAATTTGATGGTTAGTGTGTTCCCAAGCTTTTCATGGGATATTGATGTTTAAAAAGTCAGTCTTAAAAATATCATGGATTTCTTTTAAAATCTTCAGAGCAAGGTGTCTCCGTCTCCTCCACCCTCTCTCTCTCTCATATATATATATATATATATATATATATATATATATATATATATATATATATATATATATATAGCGTGTTAGTATACACTGAAAGAAATCGATAACGTGATCGATTATGAGAATGAGAGCCTGTAATATATTTTTCAAACCTTTATATTAAATATCCTAGTGATACACAATGATTTCATTGATATTGATAAACGTATACTGTTTAAAAAGATAGCTTCCAAAATATTTAAATTAATAAACGTCCAATATGAGATGTGTGTTTGTACTAAAATTTACTAGCTGAAATTTGAAATGTTTAAATCAATATTTTATAAACCGACAAATTACATCTAAGAAATAGACTTTTTTGTATCTTCGTCTACATAAAAACCACCACTTCGCAAGAAGCTATATTACGCATTTACGCAAAGCTGTAATTTCTACGAGGAAATGATTGTTTTATCTATTCTGTATTCTTTCGAAAAAAAACCCGTTGATCCTTATCACGCATTTTACACCCTTTGCGAAAATGACACTGACCATCTTCATTCATATGAAATTTTATATCTTGACATTCCGTCGTAATAAATCCTTCAATTAGATTTCATTAAAACAAAAGTTCTTGGAGAGTGACTTTATATTTGTACACATCATAAGTTTAATAAAATATATCTCATGCTAGACATGCATTTAATTATTATATGTTAATTAACGAAGTAAGACACTTCGACGAAGAAAAAGTAATCTTCCATAAGCGTTAGTAATAATATTCCTAAGCACATTAAATATCACCTGAATCGATTAAGTTAAACAAACGGTGTATAAATAAAGGAAATTATCTCATGAAGAAATAAGGATGTAAAACAAATATCGAAAACGGCTTTTTATGAAAAATAGAAAAAAGCGAGGGTAATCTGACTTGTTATATAATTTCTGAATTCCCTAGAATATTTGAAGTGTTTACACCTTAGCGGTTGTGTAACACAGACACAAGTATTGTTTATATATATATATATATATATATATATAAAGAGAGAGAGAAAGACAGAGAGAGAGATAGAGAATAAATGTCAAAAAACTATATTCCAAAATTCATGATGTTGACCACCTTATAATTCAGTTGACTTTTACATCTCTTCACACTATCTGTTTCGTTGCGCAAACTCCATCACTTTATTATTATATCAATCAGTGAATCCATTATGCTCTTAAATCATCAGAAGAAATAGGAACAACCAATCCGTCAAAAGAAAATAATGAAAACATTGAAGTGAATTCATTTTGCAACTGCAGGAATATTGACGAATGTCCATTAAAAGGTAAGTGTCTACTTTCTAATGTAGTATATAAATGTGACGTAACAGATAATAACAGAACTAGAACATATATTGGGGCCCTAGGTTGTAGGTTTAAAGAAATATTGAATAATCATACAGCATCCTTCAAAATACCACATGTCAACAATACGAAGAAAACAACATCATGAGCAAATTGGATTAGGGAATTAAGAAAAAACAAAATTGAATACAAATTGAAATAGTCGATATTGTGTAGTGCTAGTAAATACTCACCAAAAAAGTTGGGCCGATGAAGCCTCTGCAATCTCGAATCGTATTATATAATAATATTCAAAGAAAACTTTCTTAACAAACGCTAGGAAGTTATTTAAAACTATTTACATAAATCAAAGTATGCATTATCTCGACTAAAACCTGATCAGTAAAATAATCAAATTGAAATATATTTAACGTACTTAGCAAGTAAAGTTAATTTTCATTTATTGAGATTAATATTTAATTAAATAAGGTTGCGAATAAAAATGAAAATAATAAAAAATAATGTAATAATAAAGTTCAGGTAAACAATTAAATCTAAATTAAATATACCAATGATTTTAATGATAATTTAAACAGAAAATAAATAAGGAAAGGGTATGAATTTTTATGTTGTACTATATCGTATGATTTCAAAATATGATTAGATATAATACAAATAGTATAAAATTCTATCATAGTAATTTATAATTGGTTTAATAAGATGTAATAAGTAACCAGTAGGATTTAATAAAACAGGATTCGGAAAATAGATGAGAAGAAATATATATATATATAACGCTACTATAATAGGATAATTTAAGGATTTTCCATATGGAGATAAATACTTATATATAAAAATTACTTCAAGTTTCTTCACCGTTCCCCCTTTTCTTTTCCCTTTCTCCCCCTTTTAGTCGATCTTCTTCCTATTCAATTTATTTTTTCTTACTTTTAGTCGATCCTGTGTCTCTTTACATTATAGTTGATCTTTTTTTTAAGGTTTAAAAAAAAATGCCCCACTTCGCTTTTAAACTATTACAAGTCTGTTGTACTTCGAATTTACTTATATATAAATATAATTAGCTAATGAAAATAAACAGAAGAAATAAAACTTTATGAACTAATTAAATAGGCCAAATGAATTTCGATAATGATAGCATATAGGATGGCAAAATATATCTAAATTAATATTTAATATGAACAATGAAGGTAAGCATGTTAATATATTTTATATAATATAGTACTTAATTGTAGAGTTATTAAAAAAGCGTACATTTATATTATACAATTAGGTGTGGAGGAAAAAATAAAAATTAAATAAGTATAGGTAATAGTAATGGATCATGGTATTATAACTTCTGGTTTGATAGTTATCTTTATAAATGTTAAAGTTAAGTTTGCTAAGTAATGTAGTTTATGGATCATGGAAAAAATTAGCAATTATCATAATATTACAAATGTATTTATAGCAATCAGATTCCAAATATTGATAAAAAGATAAAATGTATATGCTGTAACACGTGACTATTATTTGATTGATAAGTGGTTTCAAATATAAATGGGTTGATTATTAGAATACATGTAAAAATCAATATCATAATTATAATAAGATATATCTATTGAACATCTATTAAGATAAACTATATATTTTTAATATATATACTCATAACTTTACGTCTATAAATTGATTTCGGAATTATTAGTAAAATTTAATGCGAAAAACTTAAATAAAAATACATGGGATGGGTGGGTTAAAGTATAAGAAAAACTGGAGGTGGATATGGTCTATAATTTTAGGTCTAAACAATTAATTAACTTAAATTAAAATTAAAATTAGAATTTGATTATACAATTAAATATCAATTAAATATATATTCATTTAATTATAATTAAAATACCATATTATCAGATTAGGACACTCTGAAACCGAAGTATTAGATAATTAGGATATATCTAATTTTAAACGAAAAGTATACTTAAATAAGTAAGAAGTTCCTAATTTCAACACCCTGTTTAACCCCATTGATTTTGGAATATAGTGTTTTGTCATTTATTCTCTATATTGCTCTGTAATTACATTGCACCTCTTAAATAAGGATTTTTTTTATATATTATAAAAATATATTCGCATAGAAATATATATATATATAAAAGTGAAAGTGTCTGTATGTGTGTCTGTGTACATTTCCCTAAGCAATAACTCTATCAATTTTAAGCCTACATATTCGCAAT
Source organism: Euprymna scolopes (assembly GCF_053919585.1). Classification (NCBI taxonomy): domain Eukaryota; kingdom Metazoa; phylum Mollusca; class Cephalopoda; order Sepiida; family Sepiolidae; genus Euprymna; species Euprymna scolopes. The sequence continues at coordinate 41,032,465 of NC_136509.1, forward strand.
TTGATATACAGGGTAATGAGATTTGGGAAAATCGATGTGATTAGTTTTCGGACAGAAATTTAGCGATTAAGGGGTCAAAGTTCAACGATTTGACCGTTGAAAACTCTACCAAACTCCTCCTACATTTTTACGTCTAAACACGTGAAAATTTAGATATACATTTCTTGGACGTGGATCTAATTTAATAACTGTATTTGAGCCCTAAACAATAAAATTTAAGTGGTCATAATATTGGTCAAATTTGAAAAAATGACCGTTTTTTTTGTTTTGCTCAGCATACACATCAAAACACCCGGGAAACGCCGACACCCATGCTAATATATATATATATATATATATATATATATATATATATATATATATATATATATATATATATTTATGTATATATATATATATATATATATATAAGATAATTGATCATGAACACAAAAATTTTATCAATTGCAATATTTATTCATTCACTAAAACATTCAGACAGTTTATTATAATAAAGAACATTCACTAACTCGTGGAATTAAAAAGTGTATTCTTTTTATCAGTAAGAATTCATTACTAAACATGCATATCTGACAAGCATACATTTGAACATGTATCAGAAAACTATTTAAAAAGCATTTTCAATAGAATTAAATAGAATGAATAAATTAATTATAATAGCTGTAAGCGGTAATGTTAAAAAAGTAGAATCTGGAATTCAAAATATAAATGGATTATAACGAAATTCAATAAGTCAGTAAAATTTTTAAAAAGACACCGTTTTGTACTGGACAAAGTTAACAGATCAATATTGAAGAACGCAAGGAATTCAAATCAAATCGGTATCATATCGATTGGTGTAATAATAAATATAAGAGGTAAATTAAAATTTTCGGTACAAATTACCATGCAATCAGTGTTTTCGGCCTGGAAATTAGGTACCAATTAATCAAAGTCCCTTGCATTTACAGGTGTAATTAAGCATCACTTCGTTATTCCCGCACTCATGGAGGTTGAAAGGAAGATTATTTCGAAAATGCTTAATCCAAAACTTTACATTTTCAACATTTTTACGTTTACTACAATCAAGATTATGTAATGAATTTTAATCTAATTTCAAATACCGGTTTCAAACATAAAATTTAATAAATTTTTAAGTGCTTAAAAACGTGGTAAAGAAACGCTTTGTTTGAGAAATTACATTTACTCATCCTGGAACGGGTATTTTTCTAGTATACAGATATATAATTCGAGTTTTTTTTTTTTTTACTTTTTACTACAACGTAGATGTTCGTTTCCTCTATCAGACGTTTATCAATTCTTTATGGTTTCTTTTCAGGATACTGCCACGGAAATAACGTATCGGCAGGAAACAACGATCCTGACGCCTTATCTATAGAAATCTACATTGTAAAGTAAACCGAACAAATAGAAAGAAAATATTCCTACGCGAACGTATAAGAAAACACGACCATGAAAAACAGACAGAAATTGGAGGAATCATTTATGGGAAGAACAGTGAAATCGAAATAACCTGTGTTGATAATAAGCCAATAAGAATTTTGGGTGTCATTTGTTTGGATTTCTGCTAGGAAAATATGTATACTGTGCGTGTTTTTACGTTGAATTGATATCTAAAAGAATAAGTAATTAAACCTTCAGCGAATTCGCGTTTAAAAATTAGATGAAAAGTCGCGTGGTCTCATTTTTGAAGGTTAAGGATGCGTTCACGAATCCATGTTTTCTTAACCCCACTGTTTTTCGAAACTAATAAACGTAATTGTTTTTCTTTCACTTGTCCTTAATTCTCTTACAAATTCATGTTACTATTTTTTGTCAGATTGTAATGGCGATTGTATAAACCAAAGAAATCTGATTAATTATGTAAGACTGATTGATTGAGACGGTGTTAAAAGACAGGTTGTTTAATTGTTATTTTTTCTGTTTTATTCTAGATAAACGGTTATTATTTTTATATTTACTGCAGTTCTTTAATTGATATATTTATGAGTTAGCTTGCTTTATTTAGTAAGAGATGCTGTCGTCCAGCCATGTATTCATTAAAATATAGGCTAAATAGATTCGAAAATTTCAATCCTTTTTGTCCCCCTCACTCTCACCTTCTCTTCTCTGTATCTCGTATTCTTAAAACGCCACGAAGCCAATCTGTAATTATCTTCTGTTTATGTGGTGCCCAGCTGACTACAATATGGCCGTCTTCAAGTTCAATGTAAACAAGTTCTTGATGAGGTGTTCCCAATTTACACTTCTAACGATTACTATGATAATGCCCTTTTGATCACTGTCCACTCTTTAACCATCATGCTCGAGTGACATGTGGGCCTCGATAAGTGATGGTTTCTGTGTAAAAAAAGAAGACTGATATTTATAAATATAACCATGTAATTTATAATGATTACGATGTTACGAAATTGATATATTTCTTGACTTTCGGGAATTACATACTTTATTATCACAATTTTGAAGAGAACACTTGTTTTTGTTTAAATACTCGTGAATTATAGTAAAACGTAATAATACAAAAGAAAGTCAGCCGACCGGTTTCGCACTCACTCTAATCATGTTTAAATTTCAGAAAACTTTCCTCCGTTAACAAAGAGTTGCTTAAACCGAACGGTGATAGTCTCGAAGATTGATTGATTAAATATTAGTCAACGTTAAATGTCGTTGCGCATGTCATTTTTTTTTAGCAAATGACCCATTATTGAGAAATTATAAGTATTGTTTAAGACTTCCTCTGGTCGGTTAGTCTTGTTTTTAATTGTACTAGGTATGTGTTTGTTGAACTGTACTGATTTTATGCGATACCTTTGCAATAAATCATAAATAAATACGTTTACTTTTCATAATTGCACTAACACACACACGCATATATATATATATATATATATATATATATATATGTGTGTGTGTGTGTGTGTGTGTGTGCATGGAGTATTGCTGCCACATCTGAGCTGGTGCATCTACCACTAGCCTCTCCCACTTAGATAAATTTAAAAACATTGTCAATCTAATCGGTCCCACTTTATCAACTAAGCACTAGCCACTGTCTCGTTGCCGCAATGTTGCATCACTGTGGCTGTTTAACAAATATTTTATTGGAATGCGTTCTAATAAACTTGTTTAACATATCCTCGAGTGGCCTTCGGCTTTGTGTTACATATAATAGGCTGTCCCTTCTCACTAAAGTAAGAAGGAAGACTAGATAATTGAAAATGATATTAGGAGAAGGCTAGAGTCGAACCATATAGCCAAGTGTTAAGATAACGGATAATCGAAATCCTATGAATGCACTCGATTGTTAATTCTTTTAGAAATAACTAAATATTATTTATGTCAGGAAAAGAGTGATGTCCCATTCTTCTAGAAATAACTGGATATTATATATGTCAGATAAAAGAATTAACAATGCCAGTTTATAAATAAAAATTAAAAAATAGGTCAGATATTGAACAATTAAAATTGGGAATTCTTTGTTTGCTAAAAGTTTCTTTGGACGGACATATGTAAAATCGCCGTGAAAATTTAGTCACGTTGGTTGACAGTATGCCTCTGACGTCATAAACAAAAGGAATTCTCAATATATTGAATCGAGGTTCGAAGTTAGGATCAGATAATCAGACATAATCAGACAATCACAGTCACAGTGATAGAATCAGCTTGAGACAGGGAGCAGATCCCCTTAGAGGCGAAGGATGGAAGAGAGACTATGTAGCTATACAAGTTTGGATTCCTGACATCATCAATCCGGCTGATTGATGAATGAAGAAATTATTTAATATTTTGTAACTGGTTGTCTTCGTGTCATCCTTACAACCGAAAAGGTTAATGTGTTTTGTCATCATATTTAATTGACTTTGTATAACATCCTCAAAGTATTATGTGTCCTCTCCACACTTCAGTAATGTATCTCCCCTCCTCTGTGTTAACAAGAACTTTGTAAATGTCTCAGCTCTGTAATAGTAATATGAAGATCCCGAGAAACGTCACAGTCGTCGTCGGTTGATGTAAACAGATATAAATGTCATTAGCATGCGCTATTCTGAGTCCCTCGTTATACATGTTTCCAATATCCCTCGTTATACAGTTTTCCAATATCCCCCTCAATACACAATGCTTAATAAATGTGGAATACCTTGTAAAAAAGATCATGAGTTAGGGTTTCACAATTGATACGGTTAGGTAAAATACACGGTTCGATTTTCTGCTAGTAAAATACGAAATCGTTACATTTCATATCAAAGACCATCGAAAACCGATCGTTCATCAGAATCCCATAATGCAATGACGTAAACACGCATCTCGTTCATTACTCAGTCGCACGTTAAATTTCCACAATGTATATTTCTAAATTATTGTATAACTAAAACAAACGAAGATAAATCACACATTTACATGCCGCCAGAGAAGAGTGTACTATGCGATTAACAACTATAAGTTATCACGCATGTTCATAATCGTATGATAAATTATCAAGTTGAGGTTGTGTCTCGGATATTTCTGGCTCTCTGAAACCACCTTATTTTATCCTTCACCACATCAAATAGGTCTCTATAGTTTCTCTGATTCTTGCTCAGCGTAATTATGTGCAGTCTTCCTACTGAACTTTGACCTTTTTTTTGTTATCTACAAAAGTATATCGCTGCCGATTTCATATTCAGCCTTCTAGCAGTTTTGATTTTATCTGACGTCAAAAAAATGTGGGTGTAGGACCTCAAGTGATGTTACTGAAGGTCCAGGTATTAAAAAAAACACAAAAAAAACAAAAAAAAAAAACAAAAAAAAACATCCTTAATTTTTGCAGGTACTATTTCTATATGCAGAAAACTGATATAGGTACACTAAGTTTTATCTGGTAATGAGATTTAATTCAAAGAGTTCTTTCACCTCATTCAATCTAAGTCAGGTTTTAGTGATTCGCAAATCTATTCTCACTATTTCCATTCGTAAAATTTACTGTAGAAAAAGGAAACTCTTTGACATTTTTTAGGACAAAAAATGTGTCTTCTTAGTACATATTTATGAATGTGATAACATAAGAACAGTTATTTCATATAGACTAGATCAATACTCCGATTGCAGAGCAAACGTAGAATTCAATATTCAAAAGTTCAAATAGTTATTTTTAAGAGTTTTCTTTAGAGCTATGAATATGAATTAGTAGACAGCTCAAAGTTATTTACTATGATTTTAGAGGCAAAGTAACTCTGACAAGTATTAGAAACAAATTCAAGTTTTAAAGAAAATCTCATGTGTTGAGAGTGAACACAAGTAAGGTATAAGTCATGAATTCAAGTAACTTTACTTTATATATTAGATATATATTACTGTCAATGTTACGATATAATATGATTCATTCAAGAATTGATATAACTTTTCGAAGAAAGTTAAACTATTTGCTTTCAACATTGTACGCTAGTTAAGTTCTTTGCAGACGTCTACTTAATATATTTACTTAAGCATTCTAAGTTTGCCGAATTAAGTATAATTTATATTGCGCAAAAGCCTGAGACAAACAAATGCAAATGATAAATAAATGAATACAGAAAGACAAATGAGAAAATACATTTAAAATGTTTTATCAAATAAATGTATTGATGATCGCTTTTCTTTTATCTTTAGGAAATGCAAAACAGTATGCCAACCTGGCCGATTAAATGCAAATAGTTTACTAAACATCTTTAGATTTTATTTCGTAGTAAAATATCTAGGAAATAATATTTTTTTTTGTAAAACAAATGACCTTAGACCATTTGTAATATCGACGCTTATCGTTGTTTCCATGGTAAATGCTCATCTTAGCTCCAATATATGACCCCTTTATGACAAATTTTCTCCACTCTCTATCTCATCCTTCACGTAGATTCCATAAACAAGCTTGATTTTCATGGAACTGCCCGCCTTCAGAACACCCTTTCACTGAGCTGCTCCTCAAATGACAACAATATGGTCGTCATCAAGTTGAAAGTAACAAGTTTTTGTTGAAACCTCCTTAAATAATCAAATTATACAAAATTTCGACTACTAACGATTACTACGCTATTATTCCAATGACTTTCGTACACACGTTAACACGTATCCTCGAGTAACTTCCGGAACTTTGTAAGTAGTGACCAATTTTTAAATAGACGATGATGTTGAACGCAGTAATGTGGATAATATTCCTTTACTTTGGAACCTTTTTTAACCTCTGGTCAAGGTATATAATGAAAATTGACAGAAAATGCTCTTATAAATATTTTTAACAAAATTAAAAGATTAAAAAAAATAGAAAAATATATGTTGAAAACCAAGAGAAGTGATTTAATTTAATATACTTTGTTAACGTGCTTTTAAGTACATTTTCATTCTTTATTCAAAGATTTATATTTTATTAAAGAAGTTTCTAAGGATTTTTTAAAATTCTTATTATACAGAACTGCTAATACCTATTCAAATATATATATATATATATATATATATATATATATATATATATATATATATACTATCTTATTCAATTTAGGTAAACAAAATTGCCATAAATCGCTACAATAAATTTATTGTCTCAATCTTAGACGACATCGTTAGGACACAAGAGACCTCTGGTCTTATTTGAGTGCAATGATTTTAATGACTGACCCTGAATAAGAACAGGATCTTTTTTCACCTACCGATGTCCTAATTGAAAAGTTATTTTGTCTTTTTCTTTAAGCGTAATATTGAAATGATTTTCATAATCTGTCTTTCTTTTTTGTAATTTGAATTATTTTATCCAAAACCTTCCGCCGACAATATATCTCCAGCTTGACAATTGGTAATAAACCCTTGTATTTTCTGTCTTTCTATTACATTCTAAACCAAGGAGTAGTATGAAAGGATAAATGCTTCCCAGTGAGTGACCGAACCAAACATGCCGAACAAAACTACTGAAATAATTTAAACATTAAGTAATAAAAAATTAAGTTAAAAAATCGTTGTTTATCTACTTATTAAAAAAGATAATTCTCAATAATAAATATTTTTCTTTACAAAAATATTTATATTTCATTTTTAAACATTTTCCAATATTTAATAAAAAGTTAAACAAATAAGAAGAGTACCCGACAAATAAAATAACAGTAAACAGCGTTAGTCCCCGATCTCAAGATTTCCTCTTTAAATTGTTGGATAAAAGTAGAGAATAGTAGACAATGCGCTCCCTTTATGTTAAAGGTTGCGTTCTAAAAAATATCCGTCTTAATGACCGTGCTACATAATTATTATCATTTATTTCCTTAACTTGAGAGGGACCTTCTTTATTAAGAATTCTGTACTTTCATTTAACAATTAAATAAATAAATAAGATAGAGAAATGTAAACTCTGGACGGAAACTATATTATTGATGAAGTTTAATATCTGGAACAGAATCTGAGAAAACAACGTTTGTGTGAATGAAAAGTAGCTATTATAAGAGCTCTAAATACTTTTACATACAGCAAATTTGAATTTTCTTTTTTTTAAAATTCAAAAATGGCGTAACAAAATAAAAACCAAGCAGAAACTAACCTTCGGATATTTTAATTTTAGAATCATGTCAATATTCCTTGATTTATGTTAAAGTTGATGAGTTGTTATTTTTTTAATGAGTAAGGTTAGAATGAATTATTAAAAAAATAAGCATAATTATTAAATGAATGCTTCTGCGGTTTGAAACATATGTTATAAGAAATTGAAAATTTTTATATACAAAAAGAAATAAACGATAAAAGAGACAAAATTTGGAGATTTAGAATATAGAATTTTGTAATTTATTTGTATATGCTCTGAAGTTACATAGATCATTATAGATTTAATAATTTGTCTAAATTAAAATGAAATATAATTGAATAAACATAATTTCCCATTAACATATATATGTATACATACATATATATATATATATGTATATATAAATATAGGTATATATACATATATGTATATATAAATATAGGTATATATACATATATGTATGAATATATATACACAGGTGTATACATATATACATATATATACATACACATATATATACATTATATATATACACACATATATATATATTATATATACACACATGTATATATATGCATTATAAATAGATTATATATATTATATATATATAGATATATATACATATATATGCATTATATATACACATTATAAATAGATTATATATATATATACTATATATACATTATATATAAATTATATATATATATATATATAATTAACAACATGGTAGTGTTTAAATATATGGTAGAGTAGCAGATTTAGTCATAACTTTTTTGCATTTCAGACAATAAATATATTATCAAATATAGTATTGGTGTTTTATTTTCCAATTTTAATTCATCCGGAAGATATATTAAAATAAATACGAAACGTAATTGGATATGTGACTTAGTTAGTTCTATTAATCTGCAACCCTCTGTGTCTATTTGTATAGAGTGGCCTTACATAAGAGCAACATCAAAATTGCAGAAACAGACACCTCTATGTTTCAAAACACGTACACACATGCAGTGGAAACAGCTTAAAAATGCCAATCTTCCAAACAGACAATTATTTTTATTTACTTGCACAGGAAAAAAAAATCATCACCAGATTCACTCCTGAACTGAATAGAGCTTAATATCAACACACAAAAACATGAAATGCAAGACACACTCGTATGCACATCTATATACATATACATATACACAGCCACACATAAATCACAACGGACACATTAAAACACACACACGCGCATACAACCACACACAGACATAACACCCCTATCTCTAATACAACACACTGAACAATACCAATCCTACTTAACCTCGAAACCAACAACACTAGGAAACATCTAGAACCATAGAATAATATCTGTGCCAACACCTCGCTCCCTCCTCAGTCAGTGGAAGAGAACCTCTCATGAATGAGACAACTATCATCCCTTCTATCATTCCCCTCCCATACCTATACCCCCTCCAATTGCTCCCCCCCCACTGGGGAACAAAATCCTCCCCACACTAGGAACCGATCCTGGGTCCAGCCATACCCACATGGGGAGACAAATAAATAGAAACATTAAAAAATCCCCTATACATATTTTTAAATACACCCCTCTATCTAAACAAACATAATATAAAGAACGCCTGAAAAGACTGAAACGAAAAATCAAAATACTAAAATCCAAGAATCCAAAAAAATAAATATCAAAATAGAATGAAAGCACCCCTACCCTTATTTCAGAAGAGCTGGTCCCCCTCTCCTCACACATACACATTAGTAATGACCTTGTATCACAGTCACGTTCCTAGGGAAGCAAATAATCTCATGATACTATAAAACAGTACATACATTCTCAAACCAATAAAACAAAACAAAAAACACACACACACCCTACCCTAAAGGAAAAGGGGAAAAACACAAGCAGAAAGAGAGAGTGAGAGAGAGAAACACCACATGAGAGTGACTACAGCCGAGGTCAGCGGCCCCCGCCCAACAAGCCCAATAAAAGAGTAATAAAAATTGAACATGCCAATGAATAATTGACACTTTCACGCCTCCACCCCTTGGAAACACTTCAAATTAACTACGAAAATGCCATTTTTACATCTCCAACACATTTGAAAATAATTTCTGACGAGGACGCTTCAAAGAACGTCTGAAACGCGTAAAAACGATTTCAATGATTTAAAAACATTATTACAATGATCCAAACATAATTCTCAATGAAAAAACCAAGACACAGAATAATAAGATAATGTTAAAAAAATACATATTGTTGGTGACTACCCCCTTATTTAAATATACATCTTTCTTTCGTTGGAATTTCTTGACCTACTTTATATATATATATATATATATATACATATATATATATATATATATATATATATATATATCCATATATATACATGTACATACATATATCAACATATATATACATATAAAATATATACACATCTATACACACATATATATATGTATACATATATATACATGTGTATATATGCACGTACATACATGCAGATACATATATAAATATATATATACATGTTCGCACATACATATATATACATATATATATACATGTACAGGCATACATATATATACAGATACACATATATATAACCACATGTTCATACATATACATATAAATATATCCATACATAGACATATATACATATTCATACATATATAGTCCCACATATATATACACATATATTCATATGCATATATACATATTCATACATATATAGTCCCACATATATATACACATATATTCATATGCATACATATATACACACATATATACCTATACATACAAATATACACATATACATACACATATACATGCACTAGTATACATGCATATATGTACATATATATATATATAAATATACATACACATATATAAATATATACATACGTACGTACATGCAAAGATATACATATATACATACACATATATACATACATATATATACATATGTAAACAGATGTATATATGTATATACATATACATATGTACATATAGAAATACATATATATATACATATAGACATATATATAGAGTTATATATACATCATATACATATACACATACATATAAACAAATAATATGTATATATATGGTCTATGTAAAGATATACACATACATTCACATATATATCTGCACACACAATATACATATAGCTATACGCATGCATATACATACATAACGTACATAGATACATATATCTATATACATACATATATATACACATCTATATACATGAATGTACATATATACATACATGCATAAACATATATACATGCATACATACATATATTCCTTTTTTTATTTCAATACTGTATTTTAGCTTAGATAGTCTGATGAGATCAGGAGGATAATTTATTGCACTGTTTATCGAAACAACTTGTAATTATTATTCATTAAAAGTATATTCAGCTCCACTAACGTGTTCAGCACCTTTTCCCTGGTTTCAATAAATATTCATCCTTTTATATATATATATATATATATATATATATATATATATATATATGCGTACATATATGTACATATACATGTCTGTACATATACATATATACAGATATACACACATATGTACATATACATATATATACAGATATACACACATATGTACATATACATATATATACAGATATACACACATATGTACATATATATATATACAGATATACACACATATGTACATATATATAGGTACATACATACACACATATATCCATACACATATACACATATATATACATACATATATATATACACACATATATACATATATATACACATATATATACACATATATAGACACACACATATATACACATATATATTTACATGTATATATACATATATATACACACATATATTTACATACATATATACATATATTAACATACATATATACACATATATATTTACATGTATATATACATATATATACACACATATATTTACATACATATATACATATATTAACATACATATATACACATATATATTTACATGTATATATACATATATATACACACATATATTTACATACATATATACATATATTAACATACATATATACACATATATATTTACATGTATATATACATATATATACACACATATATTTACATACATATATACATATATTAACATACATATATACATATATTAACATACATATATATACACATATATTTACATACATATACATATATATATACATACACATATATTTACATACATATATACATATATATATACATTTACATACATATGTACACATATTAACATACATATATATACACATATATTTACATACATAGACATATATATACACATACACATATATTTACATACATATATTCACATATATGTATATATATTTACATACATATGTACACATGTATATATACATATATATATACACATATATTTACATACATATATATACATATATTTACATACATATATATACATACATATATTTACATACATATATATATATATACATATATACACATATATTTACATACATATACATATATATACATATACACATATATTTACATACATATATATATATACATACACATACCCATATATTTACATAAATATATATACATATATACACATATTTATATACATATATATATATATATATACATACGGATGTATATATATATATATATATATATATATATATATATATATATATATATAAACGTATACGATTATATATAGAACAACACTGTAACATTCGGCCGCAGACGAGATTGAACTACATGAGTTTGTAGTGTAATTCAAATCTTTTCCGTAACTGAGTACTTGATGCCTTGGTATTTTTTATCGTGACGCCATCACTATATAGATTGCATACTACGACTTAAACAGCCTCACCTACCCCTTAAAGAAGGATAGCCCGCGCAAGATTCTCAACCTAAATGTTTTTTAATTTTACCTTGCGGTATATACAACGCCTCGCCTTCCCAAATGATCATCGCTTAACTTCGAGTACAAGAAGGTATGGAGTAATAATGTTGACACACCGGTTCTCGCAGACGATTATAAAATGTGTACTTCTATAAGTATCTTTTCACTAGAAGCCAGTGAAAATTTCCGCTCGGGAAAACAAAGAACTTTCAACTGAGCAAGAACGGAGGTCGGAAGTACAACCGGCACTCCCCCATAGGTGAATGTGAACAAGCAGCAACAAGTAACTATCCGTGTGAAGATGCAAGGCAGACAATAGGAAACATCTGCGGTGATTGATCAACTTTCACTGATGGGCTGTAATTTCGATTCTCAACGGTGAATTAAAATCTTCCAGAACATAATTCATCTATATATATATATATATATATATATATATATATATATATATATATATATATATATATGAGAGTGTATGTATAATACATGTACATACACACGTATAAATTAATGTATATATACATATATATATACACATTAATTTATGTATACGTGTGTATGTACATATATTATACACACATTGTGTGTACGTGTATGTACATATATTATACACATCGTTATAAATAAACTAATGTATATATATACATTAATTTATTTATACGTGTGTATGTACATATATTATACACATCGTTATAAATAAATTAATGTATATATATATACATTAATTTATTTTTACGTGTGTATGTACATATATTATACACACACACATATATATATAAATATTGCGCAGTATATACATATATATATATGCATATATATATGCATATATATATAAATATACGGAATATAGTGTAAGATATATATATATATATGTTGCGCAGTATATATATATACATATATATATATATACATACAAATTTGCGCAGTATTTTTTTCATTAATTAATAATAGGTTGTAATATAACAGAATTCTACATTTTAATAAGGTTTTTAATTTTTTTCAGTTTTGATCGTTTTGTATTAAACAAAAAAAAAACTTTAATGGCGATTTTAGCAGGAAATAATCATTATTAAACAGAATAATTTAGTAATGTTATCTTTAGAATATATATTTCTAAAAGTAACATTATTAAGTTATTATACATTGTTATTTTCTGTATATATTTATTAGCTAACTATATGTGCATGTTTTCTTTGAAATAAGAAAACGTACCTATATATATATATATATATATATATATATATATATATATAGTCTTTGAAGTTTTTAACCTTTAAAACTATACAAAAAAATTATCATTCGTTAGAAAACCATCTAGTCAGTAAGTCATTTAATCACCTGCAATCACTGCATCAACTCGCTCTCGAATTTACTATAATACCAATAATTTATTTTTCAAGGGATCATCAGTTGTTTACCATGAAACACTGTTTCGGGGATTTATATATATTGGTTTATACTTGCATAAAAAGAAAAGAGATTCATACAAAAAGTGATAAAGCGTCCGTAAGCACATGTGATAAATATACATGAAAATATTGACATCGACTCCGAGCCGAGGAGAAATTTTACATTAAAAGAGAGAAAAAACACGTGTATAAATAAACAGACGTAATTATTATATTGACGTTTCATTCTTGTGATAGTCCAATAAAAATTCGCATGAATATTTCAATGAACATTGAACTTTTTCTATTTTTTTTTTTTTTTGCAAATTCAAATCAAATTGGTGTTCTCCAATTTTTAGTGTTTTATTGACATTGTAAACACGTTTTTTTTTGTTTTTTTAGGTGTCTACTTTGTTGTAAAGTATTCGTGAATTAGTGATTTTGCGATTGACGGAAATCGTCCGGTTTACTGACTGAATCAAATAAAGTTTAAAAAAAAATATATCAGAAAATATAACAAAAATACGCGGGCTGACCGTAAAATACCACTACAGTTGCTTTTGAAGTATATGTGCGCGGACGATATGCCGTCTGTTTTTTGTTTTCTCGGATCGATCACGTAGTTTATCAATTATAGCTCTACCTGTCTGGTTTTGTTTGAATGTGGTTTTTGCTTTCAGTTTTTATACCCTCCCCTATTAGACATTGTTTTATTAATTTCATGTTGGAACATAGTAAGTTTTGTAAAAATTATTATTCCATGAATAAATATATGAACCAAGCGGCAGATTGTAGAATTTCCACGTTCCGAAAAAAGAGTTTCTGCGGCAAACAATTCAAATTTCTATTTAGACGTTATATGCTACTGTCTGGGAATTGAAGGTCGTGAGAATTCAAGCAACGAGATGCTTATCCACATAACATTTACTCTGCACGTGAGTACAATTAGAGAAAGAGGAAACAAGGAGGGAATTCCAAATTGTAGCAGTGCGAGAGAAAAATAACCTGGTTGAACGATAAAATTGTCGCCTTAGATGAGACGGAATGATTCCATTTCTGTTTGATAAAAACCTGTTTTAATTTTGTTGCAGACCATCTATTAGTTAGCCAGTGGTGTACAAATCATGAGAGCGATAACAGTTTTTTTTTTTCTGAAAGTTATATAATGTTCAACGAGCGAGATCGGATATGCACTGCTGTACAACTCATGTTGTCTACCGATCCAAGTTATGACAACAGGACCATTGCCAGCACCCTCAAAATCCATCGTTGGTTTGCCATGAATAACATGAACATGTCTAGGGTGATGAAAGCAAAGGTTCCGGCCAGGGTTGTAGTTTTGTCTTAGTTTCATTTAAGGACCATATAATGCAAATTTACATCTTCGAAATCGGCTTGAAAGGCAACACCAAAGTGTACCTGGATGTGCTGAAGGGTGTGGTGAGCCCTTGGTGCAATCAGGTGACCGGTGGCAGATCCTATATGTAGCAGCAGAACTCATTCTTTTGTTCATACGTCGAAAACATCACCAACATGACTTCCCACAACACCAAAGCCAGCCTGATTTCTGCTATCTGACGAGTATTTACCGAACTCCCACGCTCCCGGCGTTTGTGGAAACTGTATGCTTCTATTTCAGGACCCGTAACGAGGCAGTTACATTAAATAGATGTTAGTTCTACTACATAATCATGTTACCTGAATTGATTTTTTTTCAATAAAAGTTTTAAAATAAAACTGCAGTGTTGTTTTCTTTAGGGGGACACTTTTATTGTACCACTCTGTAGAAGACTTTCTGGCATCTAAGTATTTCATCAGTGAAAGGGTGTTATTATACTGCTTGTCGCGTTAGTCGGAACTACGTAGGTCGAAGGAACACAGCGCTATGGGGTCATCAAAGTATATTTGTTACTTTCAGCTATCTTAATAATTTACAGTTATTGAGAATTCGTTTTAAATAATACATTTCTTTAAGTCTTAACGATATTAAGTCTCTATGGCAATGAAATAATTCTTATTTTCTGTTAAATATTGTTAGCATTAAAAAATAAAATGAACCTATTTCTTTATTGTAAAATTTAACACTTTATATATTTACCGAAAAATAATTATAATCTTTCTTCGTAACGAAGGATATAATTGTTAGCTAAATAGTTTCTTTTGAATAAATAAAACGAAAGTTTTAACCGTTGTATTTAATTGGTTTACTGTTAGAAATTAAATCGTTTATGAATTAATACGCTAAAATATATTGTGTCTGTATTTTTGATGAAGATTAATTATTCGTATTATTTGGATTATTCAAAATACTGTTCTCATCTTGTATGCTATTTTAGCAACGTTTTGGCCGATGTAATCCCCGACAGTCTTCAGATATCTCGATCGAACTAGTGACTCTTTGCATCTTAGTCGATATTAATCACCGAGTTTCAAACGGGACCCTTTATTTAATCCACTAGTTCTCTCAACCATGATGGTCCTTAAACTATATCCGATGGTGAGGCCCCAGCTTGCGGGCTTTGGGGAGTGTTGAGTCACCCTTTAATTGCCATTGCTCCCAGGTCCACTCTGGTCCGGAGTGGTAGTACCTGTTAGGGTCCCAACTATGGGTTAAATAGAAACCGACTTGTAAAAAACAAATATATTCTATTAACAAATTTTTCTTCAAAATCACCGGATTCGGCATTAAATAACCTGGAAAGGGTTGATATGCCGTAAAACAAAAACAACCAACTCTCAACCATGATTGATTGACGTCTTAAAAAGTAGAAGTAATTCGGAATTATATTCAAATATTACCCGCACTCTGAATTGAACTTTAAACCTTCAGATTTGTGCCATTCATGACTAAATTTGATCTACTTTATACGCAAGGACTCGTACAGTAACGCATGAAAAACTAGGTTTAATAATCTTGAACTACAGGGTAAGCCAGATATAACCTACTTCTTCCCCCCTACAACCCTCTTATACCAGGGTTACACTTATATCCGGGGTTCTTATATCCGGGTTACACTGTACATTAACACAGGTTCTAATTTGAGACCGGGAAAATCTCTCTTATATAAATGTTTCTTATGTTTTGGCCTCTTATATCCGGGTTACATTCGTCAACCAGAGGATTCCATCTTTTAAAAAACGATGTCGGAAGGATAATAATATAACTTACAATTGTCTTTGCCTATTATCATAGAGATATCAAAACGGCGTTGCAAATAAAATTATTGAACATCTTCAAAAATATTAAAATTTATAACCCATAAATACGTCGTTTGTTTATGTTCCCCAACAAAAAGAGAGCGTCTCTGTAAATTTATCCTTGATTCTTCGTCCATCCGCACTTTTCTCAATAACTACGCCTAGGATTTTTGTTGTTGAAATTTTGCACACGACATTAAACATGATATGAGTAAAAAAGTCACGGAAGTGATTTTCCAGGAAAACTCTGGTAGCCCTGCTAGGGGGGTCTTTCGGGTTAAAATGGTTAAAATTCACACTTTTGTGCTTATTAAAAAAATTGTTGACTTGTATTTTTACAAAACATTCTAAAAATTGTAACTAACTAATTTTTATATAATTTTGTTTGTCTATACTTCGCGATAACTCTTGGGTGTGTCCCAGGGGCTCTTTTATGGTTAATAAAAAACACTATTTTTGGGACTATTTTACCATATTTGTCCGAAATTTTCTGTGTATATCTATTAAGCAGATTTGCATGGTGCTAAACTCAGATTTATATATGTTAAGGCCTTAGAGACTTTTTGGGCTTAATCGGGTATGGCTGGGGGAGTGCCAATGATGGACTTACTTATTCCTTTTTTTGCATGGTGTAAAACGGAAATTTACATTTGTTAACGTCTAACACTGCACCGTTTGTTCATTTTCATCAGGATTTGACGTGTGCTAGGGAATTTGGGGCCAAATGGGGGGAGGGTAAATGCTGAACTTAGTCATTTTTTATGCCTCGTTTATTGTGCACTCACAGGGGACCACGTATGCTTCACTTCCATAACTTTTATTTGACTTATTTACTAAAATATTGTATTACAGTATAATTTTGTCATGAAATTATTTTACAACCGAAGTTCGAAAAGCAATACAATTTATTTTCTGACTACCCTTGTAAAATAAATATAGTTGAAGATCTACGAAGACGCGATTGGTGCCATTATATCAAGCGAGCTTTTGTGCTCCAGGATGTATTTTTCTACATAATCATCACTATGCACAATGAACTTTAGCTAGCCTTTTTTTATGCCAGATAATAAATACACGGAACACGCTTTGCCAGCCAAATTTCTGCCGCCACTTTGAAATCGACGAACCCATTTCTTATCTGTGTTGACATCAACAACATTGGCTTCGTAAAAGTTCAATAGAGCCTTTTTTCTGAATAGAGAAATTTAATTACGCATCTCTGCTTCTGACGCATATCCATGACAGAGGTTACTTAGAATCTCACTCCGGCAAACTTTCTTCATGAAAGCATTAGTTCAGTCATGATAACAATAACATGTGCATTTCCTTTCTGATCCATTCGAACGGATAAAAAATAGGAGCCATTACTTTTGGAACGCCCACCGAGACCTAATCTAAAATCTGTATTCGCCTAACAATACAAACAAACGAAACAATTATGTCGGACTGAAACAATACAATCGATAGAGAATATTAGGATTTTTTCAGCCTTCATATTCACCTGTAAGAAGTGAATTTCGATGCTATCAAGTAGCTCTTTAGTCGGAGCAAGTGTCTTATTTGAGATAGCATTTAAAGTATCTTGTTTAAGTATCTTGTTGTTCAAGTATTTTAATGGAATGTGCTCTAATGAACTCATTGCACTTGTACCCCTCTCGACGTACATATCTCCGACAAACCCGCTTAGCAACAAAATCATATTCCTTGACTGTTGAGGCCCCTAAATGTCAACAATTTACAGAACAGCTAGATTTTGGAATTCGCTTCCATAACTGTACTAATATGCAGAAGTTAAAATGCAACGTAAACCACTTTCTTATACGTGGCCCCTTTTCTAGCCTCTAACGTCCTTGTTCGGGGTGAAGATGAGTATATATATATATATATATATATATATATATATATATATATATATATATATATATATATATATATAGGATAATGCTTGTGTAGTAGTAAATTCTAGGGTCACTGCGTGGTCCTACGCAATTGTTACTTTCAAGTTCCTATTCTCAGGTAGTCTACATTGCGTGAATAATACTCCGGTGGTGAAGGCGTTCAAGATAAACACATTCCGTTTAATTCAAAGATGTACAATCGTAATATTTACTAAGCGGACGCAAAGTCTATGAATACAAGTCCAGGCTCTCGTCATTCTTTTCATATGAGAACATGGCGCGCAACAACTTCGCACTTCAGCTTGACATATATATTCCTACGTTCAATCCATACAGAGTGAATGCTTCCATGTGAGAAATATTTAGCTAACGAAAGATAGACCACTCTAAAAGTGCGCTGGCATTTGAAATATTACTAATTGTATACGCAAAACTATGCTGTCATACAATTCCGTGCTGTCATTGTGAGCCACTTGAATCTTAGAAAAAAAAATTGAATAGATATTCTACCTTACCAAATTCTTAATCTCATGGAAATCGGTTACATCGTCTATTGGGTAATAAAATCGTTTGATTGTCTTTTCTAGTAAGGACCCTTCTCTGCAATGTACCGAAATGAAAGCTTCACGTGCCTCAGCGCACTGAGGTAATTAACAAACCATTGTAGGCTATATTACACTGTAGAGAATCTACTGTTTCTTTTATAATATTATCTGTATATAATGGCTTCACTTAAAATTTAACAGTAAAAATTAATTTCCAAAGTGTCTCTGTTTTATTAAGGAATCAACTGCTTATGTTTTGAAAGTAGTTTTACACACCCTAAAAGGAAACAATCATTTCAAACGCATCGCTATCTTATAAAGGCATCTCTAATTAATCGTAGAGACTGGGCCTCTATGCTTATGCGATTATAAAATTTCTAGAATGAACTTGTGATGTTAGGTTGTATAAAATTGAAAACGTGAAAATTGGACTTGCTTCTTGAACCTGATTTTTTCGAGTATGTATTTTCGATACTTCTCGGACGCATTCTAATAGAAAACCTACATAACACCCACAGACACATCAGGTACCTTTCTGTGAAATTTTGAAAAATCGGCCCAGCCCTTACAGATTTCGTAGTAAACGAACCCCCACGCAAATACAAACTCAGATATAAATTCCTTTTATATAATATTATACATATATTTAAGCCCTCCTCTTTGGGTAGAGCATTGTTGTAAATGTATGTAATCTGCTACTTAAATCGCTATAAAGCAGGATTCGCCGTTTTTTTAGTAAATAAACAAGCAGCTCGAGCATTATAAAAGCGGTAGGCGAGTCTTTATTTATATGTTCATTAGTTGAGATCATTTGCGAGCACCGATCCCATGGGTCGAAGGGTAGAACTGCCCAATATCAACGTGATTGGTGTAGGTTCAATCCCAGGCCACGGAAAGGTGCTAGTCTAGCCACACTGATGAGTTGTGGTAAAACGAAACAGTGATGTATGTGGATGACTACATACAGTGTAACCCAGATACTTCTTCTCCTGGCCCAGAACTCTCTTATATCCGGGTTACATTACATCATGGGGTTTCTTATATCCAGGTTACACTGTACATGAACACAGGCTCTAATTTGAGACCAGAGAAAAATCTCTCTCATATTCGGTCTCTTATCTCCCGTTGCACTACATGTATATCAAAGGGAATGTCATCACTTGATAAATAATGAAGGATTTAGATCAAAGAGTGATCTTACGTATCGATTTTTTTATCAAGTATTTCCAATTAGTGATCTTGCACTTGCTGGAAATTATCATGCTTACAAGCTGAACCAAATAAAATTCAGACGAATGTATTAGGATATAAAAACAAAATATACGCACCGAATCCTAAAATATTCTCACAAAAAGTGTTTCAAGTGTAAGTGTGCGGTAAGTGTACTTTATGGTTGTTGATTTCTTAAAAGGTGTCGCGCATTGAATTAATAATGGGGAAACCTGCAGTCAGATACGTACGTTTTATAAAACTAATCAGTGTTTTCAACGTTGCCTTCGGCCGATGTACAAAGAAGAAAAAAAGTAAAACGAAAGGAATCTCTAACAATTAGGTACTCCAACTGACATAGTGTTTGAAGTGAAATGCAACGCTTTAAAATAATTTTACATATTTAACCACAAGTGTATGATAATTTCGACGTAATTAATCTATACGATAGTTTGAAATAGGTTCTTTGTTACGATATTATGGCATCGCAAAACAAAAACGTTTTATTTGAAAATTTGGTTCTCCCCCCCCCCAAAAAAAATAGAGATTGCACTGAAACGCAAAATCACGACATAGGAATATTTTGTAATTGTCTGCATTTTTTAGATGAGGTGTTTTCATTTATTGAGATTGTCGGACTGACTTCCTCATCTTGGTTGTTATAGTCACATAACAACCAAGATGAGGACGTCAGTCCGACAATCTCAATAAAAGGAATATTTTATTTCGTCTTGTGAATTCGGTTGACAAGCAAGTTGGATAGTTTGTAATTAGCATAACTCCTCTAGTGTGAGCAGGCGGCAATGATTGACAATTTTCCCAGAATTTAGGAAAACAAATCTAATTTAAATGAGAGATCGACGTAATAATCGATACAGTAATAGAAAGGGTGTACCTCTATTGGGCCAGTTGTGAAGGAGAGAGAGATTATTAATTTGATACACAGAGAGTGGAATTC
>NC_136509.1:41059103-41084103 GCF_053919585.1 Euprymna scolopes
AAGCTTACAACCCAAAGAACACCATACCCACGGTGAAACATGGTGGTGGTAGCCAAATGTTTTGGGGCTCCTTTTTGGCTAGTGGTCCAGGTAGTTTGGTCAAGATAGATGGAACCATGAAGAAGGAGCAATATTTGGAGATACTCCAGAAAAACATTAGACAGGATGCGGAGAAGCTCCATTTAGGACCAACCTGGATCCTTCAACAGGATAATGATCCAAAACATACTGCCAAAGTAGTCAAGAAATGGTTTGAGGATAATCAAATTAATGTTTTGGAATGGCCTAGCCAGAGTCCCGACCTGAACCCTATCGAAAACCTCTGGCACATATTGAAAACTGAGGTTAAAAAGCGGAAACCTAGAAATTTGAGGGATTTGGAGAACTACTGCATTGAAGAATGGTCAAAAATCAGTGTTGATGCTTGTAAAAACCTTGTTGATAAATATCCAAAACGGTTACAGTCAGTTATTAAGAATAAAGGGCACGCTATTGACTATTAGTAAGAGAGGTATGAATAATTTTGAACTAGTGCCATTATTGTTTTTCTTTGTATAATGTTTCAAACTTGCATAATTTATTTATTTGTTGAGTTTAAATTAAATGCTTATGCTTGATTTATTGTTTGAAATCCCTTTAATATTGTCTACCTTCTGGTTTGAGCAATATTCTTATAGAAATCTCAAAGATCCGAGGGGTATGAATAATATCGGGCACAAGTGTATATATATTTAATAACCATACATTACTATTTCGCTGTATCACAGCTCATAAGTGCGGCTAGATAGGCACCTTAGCTTCCTTCGGCTTGATTCGAAAACCAAACCAAGACTTATGAAGAATTCTCGGTAATTTTTTTTTTTTTAAATATAGATGACTTGAGTGCCATCAGCTATAATTGGAACCGGAAGCAAAACTTATGAAGAATTCTTGTTAAAATTATTTATTACAAAAAATGGAAAGTTATAACAATTAAACGATGGCCACCCGGAAGAAAAAAAAAAGATGTAAGCGTGACATACAAAATAACTCATACGCTAATATATATATATTTATATATATATATATATATATATATATATATATATATATATATATATTATATATATAAAAGTATTTTTCGTGATGTTTCAAAGAAGAATCGTATGCAACAAATAATGGTGTTAGATAAAATCCGTTCTAGGTGATGATGTAATTCTGAAAGGTGAAAATCGAATACCCCTTCACTTATTTTATTTTTATAATGTTAGTATTAGTAAATAAACGAGGGATACCTTTTAAAGAACTTTTCCAAGATTTCTACCGGAAATAGCTGGTAGCACAATGACAATCTAACCCTACTGATTAAAGTATTTTTTCATAGATGTGTTAATAGGCCGAGACGCCTCGTAAACCGTTTTCAATTGAACCAGTGAAGGACCTATTTCTCAGTCAAGATCCTTCGACATCGGAAATGAGTTCGAGGAGATGCTAATACGCTACTGAATTTTTACTACCACTGTTTTGTTACACTGAAACTGAATCTTGTTTTATTTTATACAAAATTTATCAGGTTTAATTGAATTAAAGACGGTTATAGTTTAAATCGATCGAAATAATGTACGGATATCATAAAATAATTGAATCGAAATACTATGTACTCTGGAGACTGGCACCAGTATCAATTCGCATTTCAACTAGTTAAAGATAGATATATACATTAGGTGTAAATACACATTTACCACCGACATTGTGTTTCGATATTAAATGGCTCCCACCACATTGATGTGCTGAGGACCGACCAACAAAACCAAATCAAATCATATAATTCAATATACAATCGTTGATAAATAAATAACAAAAACATTCTATTATCATTTCAAAGACTTGGTGTCTGCGTTGCTCAATGTGAAACTAATTTGAAATTACCAAAAAACATTAATCTTTGCTCTGAGGAGGAGAAGAATAAGAGAAGGAGGAACCGTTTTAAATTAATCAGAGAAATGTAATAACGTAAGGAAAGAATGGAAATAAACAACAACAAAAAACATTTGCAGACATTTGGAGAAAGTTATTATCAGAAAGGAGGTTCAAGGAAAGGCAATATAAAGACAAACATGACAAGTCATAGAACACAAGAAAAAAAAAACAATATTGTCTCCCAAAATTAATCTTCTTAATTAGTAAGCGCCGAAGACTTCTGGCTAAAACTCTGTTCCATTTTAACTAATAAAGATAATGACAATATACTGACTACTGCGGAGAACAATAAAAAAATACTCAGATGAGCAATGTGAATTCCTCGGTTCTTTGTTAGGTTTTACGGCACGTCAATTGTCGTTGGGTCATTTTATACCGAAAGCAAAATATTTAAACCTCGTGGATGAAATAAATTAATTTTAGATTCGTGAATATAAGAAGCATCTAAATCCGGTTTAAATTGCGCCGAATAACGGCCGCTTTCTGAATAAGTGTATGCAGATTTTGAATAGACTTCCGGGAGATTGAGTAAATGCGTCAACTATGCTACTGAAACCTCTTCAGTGTCGATTCCTAGCACTGTTTCATAACATGGTGTCTAAAGCGGGTTTACTGAATGTAATTGGATTTGGTGTTGGCCAAAACGTTGTAGTAATATCCGTACTGTTTAGAAACTTAGGACTACTGTTTTCACCGTGAGTGCAATTTTCACAACGTTTCGGTCGATGTAACCTTCTAGCCAGGTGTAACATATGATGGACGATGATCATTCATGAAGTATACCTAGTATAGATTAAAACACGATATGGGAACCGTTAATAAGAAATAATACATGATATATACAGCAAAAAGTAAATAATAACCATACCATATATATATATATATACATACATATATATATATACATATATATATGTATATATATATATAGTATACAATACTATTAATTAGTAATAAATAGTGAAATTCACAATTAGAAATAAAATATGTTTAAGGCTCCCAAAATTTGTAATAAAACCGCCCATGGCCCAGTGGTTAGAGAACTTGAAAAAATCAATTGTAAAAGATATATTCTACTGGATGTTAAAGATTCAATTCTCAACGTGGGCGATCGTACAATACAATTGTGAATTACTTAGGATCATTATCCAGTCGTGACTGACGGAATGAACGCATGCTACCACCACAAAGTAAATAAAGGGTTCCTTTCGAAATTCCGTCTAAATTCCCGAGTTCGACGAAGTTCAACAAGAGACACCTGTAGAAGTCCGGTTGTTTCCTCGATCGAAACGTAACGAAAATGAAACTAGAGATGAAGACAGTAGTCCGAGGATTCCTAATAACACGAATAACTAGTCCTCATCTCAAAAATTTAGAAACGTTGTAGGAATAATTTCTAATATGCGAATTGATATTTTTTTATGGAAATAGCATGAAGCCAATTGGTATAAGTATTTTAAAAATATTTCCCCTACATTCAAAATTTGCCAATAGGAAATGTAAAGTAAAATAGATACTAATCAGAGAACAACAATTATTCCGCCATTATTAGAAACCTCGCTCGTGGATTATAAGAACTAAAGTACTAAATAAAAAATAAAAGAACTAAAGTACAAAATAATGATATTAGAAGTAAAGTATAAAATAAGGAATTTAAGAACTAAAGTACAAAATAAAGAATATAAGAACTAAAATTCCAAATAAAAGATATTAGAACAAAAGTACAAAACAAGGAATATAAGAAATAACTACAAAATAAGGAATATGAGAAATAAAGGACAATATAAGGAATATCAGAACTAAAGTACAAAATAAAAAATTTAGGAACTAAAGTAAATAATAAGGAGTATACGAACTAAAGTACAACATAAGGAGTATACGAACTAAACTACAATGTAAGGAATATAAGAACAAACGTACAATATAAGGAGTATACGAACTAAAGCACAGAATAAGAAATAAAAGAACTAAATTACAAAATAATGAATCTAAGAGCTAAATTACAAAATAATAAATATAAGAACTAAATTACAACATAATGAATATAAGAACTAAATTACCACATAAGGAATATAAGAAATAAATTACTAAATAACGAATAAAAAACTAAATTACAAAATAATGAATATAAGAACTAAAGTACAAAATAATGAATACAAGAACTAAATTACAAAATAATGAATATAAAAACTAAAGCACAAAATAATGAATAAAGGAATAAATTACAACGTAAGGAATATAAGAACTAAAGTACAAAATAATTAATATAAGAACTAAACTACAACATAAGGAATAAAAGAACTAAATTACAAAATAATGAATATAAGAACTAAATTACAAAATAATGAATACAAGAACTAAATTACAAAATAATGAATACAAGAACTAAATTACAAAATAATGAATATAAGAACTAAATTACAACATAATGAATATAGGAACAAAATTACAAAATAATGGATATAAGAACTAAATTACAAAATGATTAATATAGGAACTAAATTACAACATAATGAATATAAGAACTAAAGTACAAAATAATGAATAAAAAAACTAAATTACAATATAATGAATATAAGAACTAAACTAAAATAAAAGGAATATAAGAAAAAAAGTACCACATAACATAAGAACTAAAGTACAATACAGGGAATATTAGAATTAAAGTACAATAAAAGGAATATAAGAACTAAAGTACAATATAAGGAATACATAAACTAAAGTACAATAAAAGGAATGTAAGAACTAAAGTACCACATAAAATATAAGAACTAAAGTACAATACAAGGAATATAAGAACTAAAGTACAATATAAGGAATACATAAACTAAAGTACAATAAAAGGAATGTAAGAACTAAAGTACCACATAAAATATAAGAACTAAAGTACAATACCAGTAATATTAGGACTAAAGTACAATATATGGAATATCAGAACTAAAGTACAATACATGGAATATCAGAACTAAAGTACAATATATGGAATATCAGAACAAAAGTACAATACATGGTATATCAGAACTAAAGTACAAAATATTTAATATCAGAACTAAAGTACAATATATGGAATATCAGAACTAAAGTACAATATATGGAATATCAGAACTAAAGTACAATATATGGAATATCAGAACTAAAGTACAATATATGGAATATCAGAAGTAAAGTACAATATATGGAATATCAGAACTAATGTACAATATATGGAATATCAGAATTAAAGTACAATATATGGAATATCAGAAGTAAAGTACAATATATGGAATATCAGAACTAATGTACAATATATGGAATATCAGAACTAATGTACAATATATGGAATATCAGAACTAAAGTACAATATATGGAATATCAGAACTAAAGTACAATATATGGAATATCAGAACTAAAGTACAATATATGGAATATCTGAACTAATGTACAATATATGGAATATCAGAACTAAAGTACAATATATGGAATATCAGAACTAAAGTACAATATATCGAAATATCAGAACTAAAGTACAATATATGGAATATCAGAACTAAAGTACAATATATGGAATATCAGAACTAAAGTACAATATATGGAATATCAGAACTAATGTACAATATATGGAATATAAGAACTAAAGTACAATATATGTAATATCAGAACTAAAGTACAATATATGGAATATCAGAACTAAAGCACAATATATGGAATATCAGAACTAAAGTACAATATATGGAATATCAGAACTAAAGTACAATATATGGAATATAAGAACTAAAGTACAATATATGGAATATCAGAACTAAAGTAAATATATGGAATATCAGAACTAAAGTAAATATATGGAATATCTGAACTAATGTACAATATATGGAATGTCAGAACTAAAGTACAATATATGGAATATCAGAACTAAAGTACAATATATTGAATATCAGAACTAAAGTGCAATATAGTAAATATCAGAACTAAAGTACAATACATGGAATATCAGAACTAAAGTGCAATACATGGAATATCAGAACTAAAGTAAATATATGGAATATCAGAACTAAAGTAAATATATGGAATATCTGAACTAATGTACAATATATGGAATGTCAGAACTAAAGTACAATATATGGAATATCAGAACTAAAGTACAATATATGGAATATCAGAACTAAAGTGCAATATAGTAAATATCAGAACTAAAGTACAATACATGGAATATCAGAACTAAAGTGCAATACATGGAATATCAGAACTAAAGTACAATATATGGAATATCAGAACTAAAGTACAATATATGGAATATCAGAAGTAAAGTACAATATATTGAATATCAGAACTAAAGTACAATATATGGAATATCAGAACTAAAGTACAATATATGGAATATCAGAACTAAAGTACAATATATGGAATATCAGAACTAAAGTACAATACATGGAATGTCAGAACTAAAGTACAATACATGGAATGTCAGAACTAAAGTACAATATATTGAATATCAGAACTAAAGTACAATATATGGAATATCTGAACTAAAGTACAATATATGGAATATCTGAACTAATGTACAATATATGGAATATCAGAACTAAAGTACAATATATGGAATATCTGAACTAAACTACAATATATGGAATATCAGAGCTTAAGTACAATACATGGAATGTCAGAACTAAAGTACAATATATCGAATATCAGAACTAAAGTACAATACATGGAATATCAGAACTAAAGTACAATATATGGAATATCTGAACTAAAGTACAATATATGGAATGTCAGAACTAAAGTACAATATATGGAATATCAGAACTAAAGTACAATATATGGAATATCAGAGCTAAAGTGCAATATATGGAATATCAGAACTAAAGTACAATATATGGAATATCAGCACTAAAGTACAATATATGGAATATCAGAACTAAAGTACAATATATGGAATATCAGAACTAAAGTACAATATATGGAATATCAGAACTAAAGTACAATATATGGAATATCAGAGCTAAAGTGCAATATATGGAATATCAGAACTAAAGTACAATATATGGAATATCAGAACTAAAGTACAATATATGGAATATCAGAACTAAAGTGCAATATATGGAATATCAGAACTAAAGTACAATATATGGAATATCAGAACTAAAGTACAATATATGGAATGTCTGAACTAATGTACAATATATGGAATGTCAGAACTAAAGTACAATATATTGAATATCAGAACTAAAGTACAATATATGGAATATCAGAACTAAAGTACAATATATTGAATATCAGAACTAAAGTACAATATATGGAATATCAGAACTAAAGTACAATATATGGAATATCAGAACTAAAGTACAATATATGGAATATCAGAACTAAAGTACAATATATGGAATGTCAGAACTAAAGTACAATATATTTAATATCAGAACTAAAGTACAATATATGGAATATCAGAACTAAAGTACAATATATGGAATATCAGAACTAAAGTACAATATATGGAATGTCAGAACTAAAGTACAATATATTGAATATCAGAACTAAAGTACAATACATGGAATGTCAGAACTAAAGTACAATATATTGAATATCAGAA
Source organism: Euprymna scolopes (assembly GCF_053919585.1). Classification (NCBI taxonomy): domain Eukaryota; kingdom Metazoa; phylum Mollusca; class Cephalopoda; order Sepiida; family Sepiolidae; genus Euprymna; species Euprymna scolopes. The sequence goes on from NC_136509.1 coordinate 41,066,629, forward strand.
CTAAAGTACAATATATGGAATATCAGAACTAAAGTACAATATATGGAATATCAGAACTAAAGTACAATATATGGAATATCAGAGCTAAAGTGCAATATATGGAATATCAGAACTAAAGTACAATACATGGAATATCAGAACTAAAGTACAATATATGGAATGTCTGAACTAATGTACAATATATGGAATGTCAGAACTAAAGTACAATATATTGAATATCAGAACTAAAGTACAATATATGGAATATCAGAACTAAAGTACAATATATTGAATATCAGAACTAAAGTACAATATATGGAATATCAGAACTAAAGTACAATATATGGAATATCAGAACTAAAGTACAATATATGGAATATCAGAACTAAAGTACAATATATGGAATGTCAGAACTAAAGTACAATATATTGAATATCAGAACTAAAGTACAATATATGGAATATCAGAACTAAAGTACAATATATGGAATATCAGAACTAAAGTACAATATATGGAATGTCAGAACTAAAAGACAATATATTGAATATCAGAACTAAAGTACAATACATGGAATGTCAGAACTAAAGTACAATATATTGAATATCAGAACTAAAGTACAATATATGGAATATCAGAACTAAAGTACAATATATTGAATATCAGAACTAAAGTACAATATATGGAATATCAGAACTAAAGTACAATATATGGAATGTCAGAACTAAAGTACAATATATTGAATATCAGAACTAAAGTACAATATATGGAATATCAGAACTAAAGTACAATATATGGAATATCAGAACTAAAGTACAATATATGGAATGTCAGAACTAAAGTACAATATATTGAATATCAGAACTAAAGTACAATACATGGAATGTCAGAACTAAAGTACAATATATCGAATATCAGAACTAAAGTACAATATATGGAATATCAGAACTAAAGTACAATATATGGAATATCAGAACTAAAGTACAATATATGGAATATCAGAGCTAAAGTGCAATATATGGAATATCAGAACTAAAGTACAATATATGGAATATCAGAACTAAAGTACAATATATGGAATGTCTGAACTAATGTACAATATATGGAATGTCAGAACTAAAGTACAATATATTGAATATCAGAACTAAAGTACAATATATGGAATATCAGAACTAAAGTACAATATATTGAATATCAGAACTAAAGTACAATATATGGAATATCAGAACTAAAGTACAATATATTGAATATCAGAACCAAAGTACAATACATGGAATATCAGAACTAAAGTACAATATATGGAATATCAGAACTAAAGTACAATATATTGAATATCAGAACTAAAGTACAATATATTGAATATCAGAACTAAAGTACAATATATTGAATATCAGAACTAAAGTACAATATATGGAATATCAGAACTAAAGTACAATATATGGAATATCAGAACCAAAGTACAATACATGGAATATCAGAACTAAAGTACAATACATGGAATATCTTAACTAATGTACAATATAAGGAATATTAGAACTAAAGTAAAAAATTAAGAATCTACGAATTAAAGCACAAAATAAGGAATATTAGAACTAAAGCAAAAAATAATGGTGGCGAAAGTTACGAGGCTGCCGATAGTAAACCAAAGATCGTCGATCACGTTTGGATAAAACTCCGCTCTATTTTAACTAATAAATATACTGATATTTCATTGACTACTAAACAAGAACAATAAAAACACACAAATGAGCGAATTCTTTGGTTTTACCGCAGGTCAATCGCTTTTGAGCCAATTTATACTCAACCAATGAATTCATGTATTTTTAGAAAATGATGAGAAACATCAGCCAAATGAAACCATGACGTACTGAATCTAACTGGTGCTCTTCACCGTTTGCAGTGGCTTTAAAGTCGAAGCTTGTGTTGTCTCTTGATCCAAACCTGGGCAGTCGAAAAAGAGACCTAGCTTTGCTCAGTTAGCTGGATTGCCCTTTCGGCGTTGCAGACAACGTTCGACGGAAAGGCAGGCCGACAACGTCGGAGCCAGCGTAACTGCAAGAGCTATCGGAAAGTTGTTGCACTACTTCATCATCCGCCTTACTGGACACCGAACCGGATTTTTACAAGCAAATGATAAATATTCAAAATAAAAAGCAGCTGTGCAACTAACAGTAATAATTGTGTTTCATGACGATGACATTCATTCAGGTCAGTGGGGATCGGGGAGAGCGATTGTTATGATTGACATATACAGCACAATCACGTTGACACGCCGGTTCTCGTGAAAGATCACCAAAGTGAAGCAACGTTGTGTAATATAGCGATGACGGCTATTTACAAATACTGAGCTGTGAAATGCCGCCACGGAAAAAGAAGAATATAAAAAGAAGAGAGCACGTTCGATAAGACGATCACGTTAACGAAGTAAGCAACGTTTGAGAGCACGTTAGAGAAGACGATCACGTGACAACCGAGGTCAGGCGTGGCGGCGGAATGAGGAATAACTCTTGGAATGTGACGTAGTCTCGTTTACAGACCGAATTCAAACAATATTCGTTTTAATCCTATTATATTCTTATTGCTTATTTTTTCAACCATCTTCTCCCCCACCTCTCCCTTTTCACCCCATACTTCTTTCTTCGTCCTCGTTCTTCTCTCTCACCCCTCTCCCTAATTATTTCAATGTTCCGTGTTTAGTGAACAGCCAATCATGCGCGCTTTTCTTGACTTGCCACTTTTCCATGTGTTATATTCATGCTGTTTCATTCAATGTCGATGTTTTTTTTTAAAGTAGTTTTATTTTTTATTTTTTGGCTTTTTTACTTTAAATACAATTTCCGACAATTGTTATTCTAACGTTGAACACGGATTCGACTTGTTTGTCTAATTACCAGGCTGTTTAACAGTAACCGTTTGGATGCATAAAGCTGGTGGAAAATGGAGCGATGATGGTGGTAAAGCAATGTACATTAACACGTATACACACGCATTACTGAACACACACATATATCTAAACACACTTACAGAGCTGCCAACAGTTAATAATTGTGTGTGCGAAATGAGGTGTTCTAATTCAGCACATATACAACGCTCCAGGATAAGGGAGTCAAACTGTTGAATTGCAACAGAGTATTACATGATGCGTAAGAGAGTTTTTAGACGTCTCCAAGAAGACACCATTCAGGCGTGCTTTAGATTTCCCTGCCTACTTGCTTTGTGACACCATCTGCTTCAGTGAGAAAAAATGGAACCCTTCCCTAGCATTCGATTTAGTATCCAAGTATTGTATCTGTTTGTCTTGATAAACTAATAATCGACACTGAATGAGGCAGCATGAATATGACGCATTGGAAAGGCGGCAAGCAAAGAAAAGCGCGTATGATTGGCTGTCCTTTAAACACAGAATATTGAAATAATTACGGAGTGGGGTGAGTGAAAACATCGTAGGCGAAGAAAACGGAATAAGAGACAAACTGGGGAGGGGGGATGATTGCAAAAATAAAAAATAAGAAAATAACAGGATTAAAACGATTATTATATGAAATCTGTCTGTAAATGCGACTACGTCATATCCCAAGAGCTATTCCTCTAAACAAGGTTATAATTGTGATCTTTCAGAATTAATATTTCTATATGAAAATTAGAATTTATATAAGACTGAACCAATTAATGAGTTTTCCTAATCCCGAATGCTCTTTTTTTTGTGAACTAGCTATTGAGATAAAAAGCAATAACGCTAAATCTGAGCAGATATACCAACCAATGACCTTTTCCTCTGAAACAGATGGCAAACATGAACATCTATAATCTGTTCCACTATGTCTACTAAGATTCAGTCACTATTGCATTGCCTCAACGTTGCACTTCTATGCCAGCTATGTTAGTTTCTCATTTCTAATTTTTGCTATCATCTTCTTTACGTGTCTCTCTGTCATTCAGTTTTCTTCGCTCTCGTTGTTTTCACTCAACCAACTCCCTAACTATTTAAATTTTCCGGGTTTAGAGAACAGCAAACGGAATGTGCTCCAATGAACTCACCGGATTGATATATTAGGTGTGTAAATATCATCGCCCAGATCCGCATAAAAACCACATTTTTTTTTTACTGTATAATTCTTTATACGCCGGTAGATTTCTTATTTCCGTAGTTTAATTCCCTGGACTGTTTTTCTTTTTCAATTAACTCCGTTTTCAATTTCTTCGACTAGAAAAATGTTGCAATTTAAATGTAACGTAAACAAACACCTGGCTGTATAAATCTTCATGCAGGTTTGTTTCTATATATTATATGTGCTCTATTACAATAGCTTCTTACGTTTTAGTGAAACTCAGTTTGGTAAGAAAAGAGACTATTCTACACGCATAGAATAAAACTCGGGCTCATTCTAACACGTTCGTGCTAGCTAATGCGTTTGTGTACATTAATAAACATCTATCCCTACCCCAAGAGATGTGTACTCCCATGCATTATCTTATCGCTTGGGGGCGATTTTTCTCCGGTAAGCTCGACACCCTGCTGAGGAATGTCTACGAGTCTGTTATCGACTATTTTTAGCGACCATGGTGTCGTCTTGGAAGAGTTGGAATCCCTCATCTACATGCTCTGTGCAACTTTTTGCTTCAGCAGGAAGAAATTGACTCTTTACTCTGTATTACCCAGCCTTCGAGCTAATATCAAAGTGTAGTATTTGTTTTATCTTTACGTAGAAGATGAGAATCCGTAATGTTTATCTTGATTTAATTAAGAGTGTCAATCTTGGCGGAACTGAACATTGCTAATAGAAAAAAGCAGTTACTTGCTAAACTCTGACCTCGCATGGAGACAGGCCAATAATTTCATTTGTTTCCATTTCGGTGATGCAATGCTGTCATTTGGTAGCATTTATATATGTATTATTTACTATAATAAATGAATACCTGCAAACACTAGTGTTTCATGCTTTCGGGAATCTTCAGTGCAGGATGTCACGATTAACAGCAGTCACTAGATTCGAACCCAGCGATACAAGTCATCTCTGGCTTGATTAGCAAGGATCGTATCCATTCGGTTACAATTAATCGGGTGAAATAACGTTGAAATTAAACATTTTATTTTTTAAATGTCTTCTTTTTTTTTACATCGGTAAGAGTTATCTAATCATTATACGATGATTTAAGCATACGAGTTTAATTGCCCCACTTAATTCAACCGAAAGTGCTTACCGATAAGAAACGAGCGTCTTAAAGGGGCCTACATAATTATTTACCTACAGGCACTTGTGTTTCATCTTATATATATATATTTCTAAAATATAATTATTCACTGACATATACTCAATCAACTACGACACATTAATGTGGTAAGGCCATCGATTCTCAGTCACTGGGTTCCCGGTTTCGAAGCTGTTTAGTTATAGACATTGGTAGCGAACAGGTAGCGGCGAAAGTAGAACCAGTGGATAATTATAGTATGTACAAAATCCGTACACGTAAATAAGTTGAATAAAAAACAAATATCTCAACCATAGTTAAACTTGTGCTAATTTTTAGCATATTAAAAAGGTGTGCATTACTGTGTAATTTTACAATACCGTGAATTAATGCAAGTTATTGATAGTAACTTACTTTCAATTTTCAGAGGAATCAAAAATCACGTTTGAGTAAAAATTACGTCAGGCTATTTTTTGTGTTCATCTATACCAGATATAAGCATTTAAATTTGTCTTACAAGCCAATGCTACATTATCACAATCGTAAAAACACTAGTACACCAAGCAACATTTTTATGTAGAGTTTTCAAATAAAACAACTCCTCTCTTTCAATAAATAAATAAATAAATTGAAAGAAAGGGAGTATATATGTCCATATATATATCAACATCTACATGCATGTCTGTACATATATATTAAAACGCATAAATATATACATGCATGTGTTATTATTATTATTATTATTATTATTAGTAGTAGTAGTAGTAGTAGTAGTATTCGTAGTAGTAATGCTAGTGGTAGTAGGATTTCGTTTTCTCGTTTTATTCCGCTTGTTAATTTATGCCTATGGTGTGGATTTTGAGGCAGTCACAATCGATTTTAGTAATTTTCTTGAAGTTGGACAGCATTCCACTAGCACATCTAATTATTACTACAACTCAACTTCTAAACGGATCCACTTTTTGTCAGCCATAATCACTATGTTCCTACTTCCTTATACAAACATATGCGCATATATCCCAAATTTATCATACACACACCACACAAACATACCTACACACACATACACACGTATGTTTGTATGTATGTATGTATCTATATATATATATATATATGTATGTATCTATCTATATATATATATGTGTATGTATCTATCTATATATATATATATGTGTATGTATCTATCTATATATATATATATATATATATATATATAGTACTATAATATCGTTGGTGTATTCAAATTAAAAACATTTTTTTTCTATTAATTTGAAAAAAGGATAGGACTTTCATATATATGGGTTGTGGAATGGCATTCATCCGCAAAAAATTTGCATATTATTGTAAAAACATATGTTAATTAATTCCCTATCAGTTTTTTTCGGTTTTCTTATTGGCTGATACCCTTCAGTTAACTACTATATGTAATAATATTCATGCACATATTCTCCATTATATATACGTACGTAACATTTACGTAAAAGTTATAATAAACTTAAATCTCTCTTATATATATATATATATATATATATATATATATATATAGAGAGAGAGAGAGAGAGATAGAGAGAGAGAGAGAAAGGGAGAAAGAGAAGCTTAAGAAATATCTACCATACTCCTCTGTAATTTTTTGATCTACATACATGAAACTTAATATATAGGGTATTTGAACTCATACGAAAATTTATATTCGGAAAAAAAATCGGTGCAAAAGTGCGAAATTAAAGAAATAGAATTTGCCATATGCAGGTCGAAGGACGGCATTACGTATAGCATGCGTAACCTTATAACTATTGGCTCATGTTTTAAGTTTAAGCCTTGCAGGAAACATATTTTCATAGCTCAGGCATTAACGCCAAAGGAAAAAGTAAATCGCAAGATAAAGGTTTTGATTTGGATGCTCAGTGGTGCCGCATAGGTCATTTTTTTACGCTTTGAATCATTACTATACATTGGGTCAAATAAAATATAATAATAAATACGAAATCTGTATTAATCAATATATCATATATAAACACCTTTTACGACCAGGCAGTGCCGGGCAGCCTGCTAATATATATATATATATATATATATATATATATATATATATATATATATATATATGTGTGTGTGTGTGTGTGTGTGTGTGTATGTATATATATATGACCCGAATCTTTACACGTATGTTCTTACACGTGCATATATAAAGGAAAAAATCAACCAAACATTACTCTTCCAACATATGCATTTATCTTAGGTGTATTGTTCATTTATATCAAACTATCAGATTCAAAGTTTTCAGTGAACAACCCTATCCCTATTCGTTCAGAAAAATAATATACACACATAGACACACGCACGCACACACATGCATATATATATATATATATATATATATATATATATATATATATATATATATATAAATTAATATGAAACGTATATGCTGATATTTTTCCATATTTATTTATTTATTTGCGATTTTTAATATAGAAAATGTCTTATGAAAAAACATTTTTTTTTAAAAAAAAGTGTTCTTCCGTATAATCAAGCAGATGTTTGTTCACGGTAAGGGGAGATAGTAGGATAAATACTTAATGAAAGGCAAATGTTAAAGCCTTGATGGCGTCGGTAACTTCTTTAGCAGAGTTGATTGTTCTTTAACTTCTTAGTTATTTATGAAAGATTTGTGTTCATCTTTCTTTATGCATTCACACACATCTGTATATATACGGATATATATATATATATTTATATATATATATATATATACATACAGTATATATATATATATTATATACATTGTATATATACACATTATATACACTAAATATATACACATTATATATGCATTATATATATAAATTATATATACACACATATATATGCATTGTATATATACATTATATATACTATATATATGTATTATATATACATAATATATATATATTATATATATACATAATATATATATATATCATATATATACATAATATATATATATATCATATATATACATAATATATATATCATATATATACATAATATATTTATTATATATATACGTAATATATTATATATATATTATATATATACATAATATATTTATTATATATATATATATACATAATATATTTATTATATATATATATATACATAATATATTTATTATATATAGGCATAATATATTTATTATATATAGACATAATATATTTATATATATATATACATAATATATTTATATATATATATACATAATATATTTATTATATATATACATAATATATTTATTATATATATACATAATATATTTATTATATATATACATAATATATTTATTATATATATACATAATATATTTATTATATATATACATAATATATTTATTATATAATTACATAATATATTTATTATATATATACATAATATATTTATTATATATATACATTATATATTTATTATATATATATACATAATATATTTATTATATATATACATAATATATAATATATATATATACATTACAGCTATACATTATATATATATACATAATATATTATATGTATACATAATATATTATATATATACATAATATATATTATATATATACATAATATATATGTACATTATATATATATACATTATATATATACATACATAATATATATATACATTATATATATATATACATTATATATATACATTACAGCTATACATTATATATATATATATATATACATTATATATATATATATACATTACAGCTATACATTATATATATACATTATATATATATGCATTATATATATACATACCTTATATATACATTATATATATATACATACCTTATATATACATTATATATATATACATACCTTATATATACATTATATATATATATACATACATTTTATATATACACATTACATATATATATATATATAGTTGGTAAAACTGGTAATTAGTAATCACCTGAGAGGGTGCTCAATACTCTTGCAGAGAAAATATGTGTTTTATTACCTTATTATTATCTACCACAGACACCCAACTACTTTAACCTCAACACAACCAAACTCCATTTCTTAACTCTCCCTTTATCCGATATTACCCTACCCATTTACACATTCATCTACCCATGGATCCTACTACCCCCAACCCACTTACCAATTACGACTAAAACTCCCCACATTTATATGAATGTACATAAGTGGCAACTTGTATAGATATCTGTATATATATATATATATATATGTATTTTTTGTAGATATGCCAGAAACACTATTATATTTAACGCACCTACTTTCTTGTCTATGTGCGTGCATGTATCTTCACATGTATGCGTATGTGCGGGCATGATTGGACCTATGTATGTATCTCTGTCTGTGTTTATGTTTATTTATCTATATATGTTGACATGATTATGTGTGATCATGGGTCGTATGTATGCATAGATATATATTTGTATGTCTATGTCTGCGTACTCGTGGATCTGTATGCATTCATCTGCTGTGCTAGTGACTATATGTATATAGTTATCTATGTATATGCACATGAGTGGGCGTATATGTACAGATGTAGCTATGCTTGGATTTATATACATATATGTGTATGTATGTATGTGTATGCCTATGCCCGCAACACACTTCACACTGAAAATAAATTTAAGCATAGCCACTGCCCAAAGCAACATGTTAGGAGCACCCCACTCTATGTATACGAACCTAATAGTTTACTTTTAAACCTTTATACCCCATTTACTCACCTATTTTTTCCTAGAAACTATAAAATAACCCCCATCCAATAAACAAAGCAAATCAATACAGACCCCTAAAAATTAAATCAAAAACATCAATTTCGAACATTACTTCAACATGCCCACCTAACCTTGCATTATCTAAACCCGCTTACCTTTTTATACTTTATCTATTCATTCATTTATCTACCCTAACTTTACTTTACTTACTCAGCATAAATATACGCATCTCTGTGTATATATGTATATATGTCTGTATGTGTATGCATGTTGATATTTTTATGAATATGTATACTTGTATATTCTTATATATATTATATAACCCCTGCAGTATTAACTAACTTAACTAAATTAAACCATGTACTCACTTATTTATTTATATTTTTATTTATTTATCCTAACTTTACTTTATTTACTTGGTATAGATATACACATGCTAGTATGCGTATATATATATATATATGTATGGATATGTATATATTTGTGTATATGTATATATATATATATGTGCCTATATAGGTCAGTATATTTATATTTTACAAATATGTATTTTTATATAATTGTGTATACGTGTGCATGAGCCCGTGGGTGCGTATATACTTGTATGTATATGTCTGTGCAGGTGTATGTGTGCATCTACTTCTTACTGGAGATCTGTATATCCACGTATATGTATATGGATGGGTGTGTGTATGTATATATTTATGTGTGTGAGCATGTATTTATATATGTATATATATATATATGCGAGTACATATATGTGTACGAGTGTTGCGTGTATGTGTGTATATGTCTGCATGTAGGTACATGTACGTCTGCAGTGCCATTGTTTTTATATGTGAGATATTGGTGCGTAATATGTATGTGTATGTATTATGCGTTTTTATGCGTGCGTCAACGTCTGCAATAACTCTTAACTGCTTAAAAACAACCCCCTATGAAAAGAACAGCGACCACGAAAACTTTAAATGAACCATTGTAACTGCCAAACATGACAGCTACACTAACCCTTTTCCCCTCTCTATCTCCCTTTCCTCTCTCTCCTTCACATTTAATTAATATACCTTATCGAACAAGGAACCCAAGCCTACCTGAATCTGCTACAGCCCACACACAATACAACCTAACATATTTTAACCTTCAAGACTGAAATATTGTCATTACCTGCCTTCCCCCTATTATCTCCTACCCCCCCCAAAAAAATAACCCTCCTTTCTCTCTTTTTTCTCGTATTCCTTCTAAAAAGGATAGTTCCTAATACTAACCAACCATTTCTGTAAGGTCTAACGAGGCTGTTAGATCGTAAAACATCCGAAACATATGTAACCAAACAGAAAAAAACGGTAATAATATATATATATATATATATATATATATATAGACATACACGCATACACAGATATGCACAAACACAGACATTCACATGAACTTACTACAATACCGACTACGATCATCTATGCACAAACACCGCGATAAAATACACACATTATACATACATACATACATACATACATACAGATTTATAGATATATAGATTAGGCCACTGATGAGTCGTAGATGACAAAATACCTGTCAGTGTATATATATATATATATATATATATATATATATATATATATATATATATATATATTCGTTTGTGGGGGGGTGTAGCGTAAATAAATGAAAATATTAATAAGTACAAATATTTTTGACGTCATTTATTTACGTACATATATTTTTAGACGTTATTTATTCAAGATAACGAAGAAAGGCGTCAAAGTCCAAGTGTAGTACACTGATGAATTTTCTTTTACTTTTAGTAAACTTATTTTTGTTCGCAACTATTAAAAAATTGATTCTCCTGGAAATTCACTGTTAACTGCAAAAGTGCAGTCATTATTAGCATACGAATAGCAAGACTGTTTCGTAGGACAAAAACTGTACAGATTTCGATGCATTTTATTTCCTATTTCCCGGTTCGTTATAGTCTGTTATGTCGAGCAGCATATATATTTTCACGTTGGCAACTGAGTCCAGTTTTGGAAGCCACGCGATTTCAGGCCTGATTAGCTGGAAATTGGGAGTTTTAAAGTACCTAACGCGATGTTGCGAGCTGAAAGAATGCAATTTTCATTAAGTTTAGAGAGACCGTTTCCAAAATAAAATCGAGTAAAACTGCTATACATGACCGATCTGCTGGCCATTTAGCTGAAGATAGAACTGCACATTTAAATATTAATTTAAAATTGCTGCATAATAACCAAAGTCCGTAGCACAGAGTTTGAAAGAAAATGTTTACATAATACTATAAAAAATATTAACTGAATAATGTGATTAGATTGATTCGAATTTATACCAGTAACAAATGCGCCCCGCTCGATCAGTTGTTATGTTAAGCTTCATTTGGAATATTTTAATGGGGAAAATGCTATATATATATATATATATATATATATATGTATGTGTGTGTGTGTGTGTGTGTGTGTGTGTGCGTATGTATATATATGTAGGTATGTATGTATATATATACTAGTGTATATATAAAGTATAGTTTTTCGTCGCACTTGAATTGATACTATACTTCAACTGTTTTTATTTAAAATTCTTGAAATAAACTTCTTAATATATATTATATAATTAGATATGCAGGCAACTAAATAAAAGTTTACTAATTTATTTATTGCAGACTATTATCCTGATCTTTCTTAGTTGTTGTTTCACGACGTTTCGGCAAACTATTCCTCTGGCCTTCGTCAGGTGGTAAGCTCGACGTTATAGGAACTCCGAATCTCCTAACTCCATTCCCAGCAATTACTGCCGTTCATAGCTGTTGTCGTCTCGCCACGATTTGGCCAAGTAAGGCTCTGGCCGGCTTTGGGTAAAATTGAAACCGCTGTTTTCAGACAATTCTCACCTGGAACGTCTCTATCCATTGCGCCATGGGCTCCAAAGTGCGATCAAGGTTGGATGTTTTAATCTTATGAATCCACGTTTATATATTATCTGATCTTCCATAGTCGGGTCCGTACTGAATGGGATATATATATATATATCATATTATTGGAATTCATTATTGAGATTCGTATTATTTATTAATTTATTTATTACGGACTATTATCCTCATATTTCTTAGTTGTTGTTTCACGACGTTTCGGCCAACTATTCCTCTGGACCTCCTCAGATGGTAACCGCGACGGAATAGGAACTCCGAATCTCCTTACTGCATTCTCAGCATTATTTCTATCCTGACAAAAGCCAGAGGAATATTTGGCTGAAACGTCATGAAATAACAACTAAGAAAGATGTGGATACTAATTCGCAATAAATAAATTAATAAATAATAATCATCTCAATAATGAATTCTAATTAAAAATTTTACTAGTATGCATATATTATTAAAATCGAGTTTTTATAAATTCATATTTTTTGGTTTCGAGTTTTAAGAAATTAATACTTTCTGGTTTCTATTATATGATTTGTTTAATTTAACAACTGCGTTATTTTTATTTACGAATATTTTCTATTTTTAAATTAATTCGGTTAGTTTTATGAGATGAAGGGGCTCCCTCCGTTATGTTCCACTTGATTCTATTACGATTTAAATTTATACCTTAAGGCCCGTTTAAGAATAGCCCTGTTCCCTTTATGGCTGCCATCTGTATTTCTTTACAGCTTGGTCTTCCAGATTGTTTCTAAGCATTTTTGAAGATTGCTCCCATCACAACCGGTATAATGCCTATTTCTTTCAGAGAGTATGTCGTTTTTAGCTTATATTTTATGTCCTGATATTTTGTTATCTTTTTCCGTTCACCTATATTAAGGCCAAGGTCATTTCAGACTCTGACATCAATAATGAGTGCAGTTCTTTGGGGCTTGCCCCATATTACAAAGTCTGGTTTGATGTCAATGTCTTTTATGTATGTGCCCGTCTGCATATCTTTGTCATAGAACATGGACACTTTTCAGTTTGATGTTACCGGTGGTGGTTCATATTCCTAGCCGTTCAACGATCTGTCAAGTTGCATCTCTCCACAAATCTTTCAATGGAAGTATTTACATACTTTGTTCGTGCGAACAGTTTCAAGACCATTTGCCAATAAGATTCGGCATCCCGATATTAAGTGGCTTGGGCTCTCAATCACTGAGTGGCAAAACCTACACAGGCCATTTGAATGTAGGTCAGCCAGTTTTTTAATCCATTTGTAAGTAAGCCCTTGTCTTGACTGACTAGAGTGAGTCTTTCTTCATCAACTTGAAGACGCACACTCTTGAACCATTAGAGTGAAGCAGCCCTGTCGATATACTTCTGGTTAAGCTCCTCCATGTACTTTGCTTCTCTTTTATGCTGTTTCCCCCTCGTTTTCTTGTGTCTACCTCGATTTCCATGTATTTCTTGTTTTTCTTTCTTGCAATCTGTGTTGCAGGTTCATCATATACCGCGGCAGTATTTTCCAATATGACACCCCAAAGTTTTCAGCAAGCTTTGCGAGTAATTTTTTTTTTGTGGTAGATGTTAATGATGGCCCCTCACTATTTCCATTGTCATATCTGTTTAGCTTTTGATGTACTGTCCCATGCTTACTATAGTGACTCGATATAAATTGTTTATTTCAAGGAAGTCGAGATCTCCCTTTTTTTCTTGATAGATATATCCTGTCCATACATTGGTTTCGGTATACCATTTTATGTAAAGTTAGGAGTTTCCTGGCTTTTGTATCTATCCTAATAACATTATATTGCGGCCAATACGAGGGGTGTGGAATAAGTAATGCCCCTGACCCACTTCTCATAGCAGTAGATCAACGAAACTTGGCACAGTTACTAGTGTTTCTCTACATAGGAACCACCCAGAGTAATGCATTTCTCCCATCGTTTGATGCAGCTCTGGAAACTATTTTTGTAGAACACCCCAAGTTGGTCCTCCAACCACGACGTTACTTCAGAAATCAAGGCTGCATCATCTGGGAAACGCTTTTCTTTCAAAAACAACTTCATGGCTGGAAAGAGGTGAAAGTCAGAGGGTACAAGATCAGGAGAGTAGGGAGAATGGGGTGAATTTCATAACCACACGACTGTGCTTCTGATCTGGCGACATGCGAGTTGTGGACCGGAGCGTTGTCCTGCAGGAGGAGGGTACCTTTGCTGATCTTGACCCGCCTCTTGATTTTGATAGCTTCCCTTAATTTCCTCAAAAGTGAAGCATTATAGGCTCCTATAATTGTGGTACCCTTTTCCAGGAAATCTGTCATCACTACTCCGTCCTGGTTCCAGAAGATTGTGAGCATGGCCTTGCCAGCGGAGGGCTGCACCCTTGCCTTCTTTGGAGGTGGTGAGTCCAAGTGCTTCCACTGCATTGACTTGGCTTTGGTCTCTTGATCATAGTGATGGACCCAGGTTTCATCCTGTGTAATCAGTCTTTTGAAAAACTTTGACTCATCATCTTGGCACATCAAATTCATCCTCGAGAACTCGACGCGTTCTCGCTTCTGGAATGGTGTGAGCAACCTTGGAATCCATCTGGCAGACACCTTATGCATATGCAAATGGTCATAAATGATAGTTTCCACAGACCCTAAACATCTTGGGCTATTTGGCGAATAGTAATGCGCCGATCTTCAAGAATGGCAGCCTCAACTTGACGGACAGATGCCTCATCAATGGCAGAAAGGGGGCGTCCAGGTCTTGGAGCTGTTTTCACAGACTTCCGGCCATGTTTGAATTCACGATGCCAGTGTTTTACAAGGTCATATGATGGGGCATTATAACCATAAGTTTTTTTCATTTCATCAAAAGTCTCCTGTGGTGTTCGCCCTTTCAGATACAAAAACCGAACCACTGCTCGACATTCAACGGGCTCCATTTCACACCTGACTCAGGTCAAACACCTATAAAACAGAAACCACAATTAGTTCAGAGCTGTAATTTGCCATCTAACCCGTAGAGATATACATTATTGCACATGCAAAATTTCAGCTAGATCAGACAACTGAAAGTGGGTCAGGGACATTACTTATTGCACGCCCTCGTAAATAATAAAAAAATGATAGAAATAATAGGGACTGCAAGCTGGCGTATGATAGTAATTTTGTTTTGGGGCTTAATTCAGACTCGGGAATTTTTAAGGCTTATTATGCATTATTGTTCCACCTTATGTCTAATTTTTTTAATGATCAACAGTTACATTTTTCTCCATACTATGCTATTTTTATGTGGAATCCCGTCCTAAGTCTTTAATAAAGCCATTTTGCATTATTGTGTGACATTTTAGATGAAAAAAATTCAGCACACACAAATTTATATCTCTCTCTCTTTCTCATATATATATAAGAGCAAGTTGTTAAAAAAAACATGTTAAAATCACTTTGAAAAAGAGTTAAAAACATATTTAATTTGAAAAAGAAACACTAAATAAGTGGATAGTCCTTAATCCGCGAAGTTTCGAAGAAATACATTCCTTCTCATCAGATTCTCGTGCTCGACAAGCTGCACGTGAGGAGGCGGGTAGGTGACATTTGCCAAAAATGCCGTGAGAAAAAAACTCTGAAGAGGTAAATATGAATAATTAATGTAAAACAATCAAATAAATCAGTTTATTTATTTCTCTTACATTATCATCAAAGCAACCTTCTCTGATTTGAATCAATGATATAACACCGTATTTTGACATGTCGTACATAATTAGAACCCAACGCTACAAAGGCATTTTTTTTTAATGTCTTACTTGCATAAGTAATTTGTGATTTTCGGCCGAATATCTTTCACACTTTGTAATATTTCTTCCCATCTGCATCAGATGCAACGGTATTGCTTTTTTGTCCCCCGACAAAAGGAGAGGCGACCTGTGAATTCACCCTCATCCGTTCGTCCGTTCGTTCCTCCGCACTTTTCTCAATAACTACGCCTTGGGAATTTTTTAGTTTTTTCACAAACATTTAACATGGTATGAGTTAAAACGTAACAGAATGGATTTTCCTAGAAAACTCCGGTTGTAACCTAGATGTGCCTTTCAGGTCAAAATGGCTACACTTGACACTTTTGTGCTTACTAAAAAATTGATGACTTGGATTTTTATAAAACTTTCTATATAATTTTGTTTTCTATCTTTCTCGATAACTCTCGGGCTTTTTTAGGCCTCATAAAATCACTCCATTTTGGGGACTTTTTTTTACAATACTTGCCTAAAATTTTCTGTGTATATCTATTTATCAGTTTTGCATAATCCTGAACTCAAATATAAATATGTTAAGGCATTGGGGACATTTTGGATTAAACGGGGTAGGGAAAATGATGGACTTCGCCTTTTCTTTTATTTATTTATATTTTTGTGCATGACGTAGAACTTAAAATGGCACATGTAACGGCCTAAAACTTCACCATTTGTTCATTTTCAGCAGGATTTGACATCCCCTGGTGACTTGTGGGGCTAAATGGTTTGGGGGGGGATACTGAACTTCGTCATTTTTTATGCCTCGTTCACTGTGCACTAACGAGATACTATGCACGCTTTGTAATGTGCATCCATGAGACAAGCGCCCGCGTGTTTGTGTGTTGTGTGGGTGCGTAAGAGAGACGGACGAAAAGGAAAGTCTTAC
>NC_136509.1:41091603-41104103 GCF_053919585.1 Euprymna scolopes
ATATTTATATCCGCGTTGGGGGACTACGTCTTCAGGCCAAGAAAACTGATATTTCAATCAAAAACATTTTCCTATTTCGTTTGTAAATTTAGAATGTAACCTGGGTGTGAGTCATAAAGCGGTGAGAGGACAAGTGAGATCTTTGACGATAATAAACATCTTTTTATTATTATTATTATTATTTATATATATTTATATATATCTATTTATATATATTTATATGTTAATTTTACTTTTATTTCGGACTATTAGTCTCATCTTTATTAGTTGTTGTTTTTTTTTTTAAATCTTTTTATTGGTTCACAACGTTTCGGCCAACTTCCTCTGGCCTTCGTAACATATAATGCTCATCTCAAAATAAATTTCCAATCAAGGAATAATATGTATATATATATATTTATATATATATATATATATATATATCTATTTTTATATATATTTATACATATTTATATATATATATATATTTATTTATATATATATTTATACATATTTATATATATATATTTATATATATATTTATACATATTTATATATATATTTATTTATATATATATTTATACATATTTATATATATATATTTATATATATCTATATTTATATATATATTTATTCATATACATATATTTATTCATATATATATTTATATATATATATATTTATTCATATTTATATACATATATTTATTCATATATATATATTTATATATATATTTATATACATATATTTATTCATATATATATATATATTCATATATATATTCATATATATATATTTGTTCATATATATATATATTTATATATATATTTATATACATATATTTGTTCATATATATATATATATATATTCATATATATATTCATATACATATATTTGTTCATATATATATATATTTATATATATATTTATATACATATATTTGTTCATATATATATATATATTCATATATATATTCATATACATATATTTGTTCATATATATATATATTTATATATATATTTATATACATATATTTGTTCATATATATTTATATATATATATATTTATATACATATATTTGTTCATATATATTTATATATATATTTATATACATATATTTATTCATATATATATTTATATACATATATTTATTCATATATATATTTATATACATATATTTATTCATATATATATACATATATTTATTCATATCTATATATCTTCCCCACACTAGGAACCTATCCTGGGTCTGGCCATACCCACATGGGGAGACAAATAAATAGAAACATTAAAAAATCCCCTATTTTAAATACACACCTCTTTCTAAACAAACATAATATAAGGAATACCCGAAAAGACTAAAACGAAAAATCACAATCCTTAAATCCAAGAATCCAAAAAATAAATATCAAAATAGAATGAAAGCACCCCTACCCTTATTTCAGAAGAGCCAATGCCCCCTCCCCACACATACATATTAGTAACGACCTCGGACCACAGCCGCCTTCCTAAGGAAGCAAATAACCCCAAAATACTATAAAACAATATACACATTCCCAAACCAATAAAAGCCAACACACACACACACACACACACACACACACACACACACACACACCCTACCCCACCCTAAAAGAAAAGAAAAAACATTAGCAGAAAGAGATAGCGACTACAGCCAGGTCAACGTCTCCCTGGACAAGCCCAATAAAAGAGCAATAAAAATTGAGCATACCAATGAATAAACACTTACAAGCCTCCACCCCTTGGAAAAACTTCAAATTAACTACGAAAATCGCCATTTTTACATCTCCAAATAATTTCTGACGAGGACGCATCACAGACCGTCTGAAACGCGCGTAAAAACGATTTCAATGACTTAAAAACTTTATTACAATGATCCAAACATAATTCTCAATGAAAAACCAAGACACGGAATAATAAAATAATGTTAAAAAATACACATTGTTGGTGACTACTCCCTTATTTAAATATATATATATATATATATATATATATATATATACACCAACTTTTCATGGTGGATAAGGTTTACCATGCGAACCACGTTATTTATTGACTCAAAAATTAAATGGCTTCTCTTATTGACTATATCTTGTTTGGCACCTTGCTTTCCCCACTGTGAGGACACATCCCATTCATGACACTGAAGAAGACTAAATGTACAGCTGAAAATATGTTCTTTATTTAATAATTTTTCCAACGAAACATCCCGACATGTAAAACATAGAAAATAAACATGCACACTCTGCATATTGATTCTTTATACACACACATAGATCTACAAACATAGTATATATATATATATTTATATATATATATATATATATAAGATAGATATATACATAGATAGATAGATAGACAGACAGACAGAGAAAATTTCATGTGTAGAGAGAACGGAAATTGTTGACCGGTCGCTGAATTACTAGCGAAGACGAGAGCATGGGTCGAAACTCTTTTCTCCAACATGAGAAAAAAAAATTAAATCAGTAAATAGCAATGACTCGGGAACTATTATATACATGTAAAATAATGCATTTTATTTAACTAAAAATTGATCATCTTTTTCTGTTCAATATATGCAAGTTAATGTTGTTTTTGAATGTGCTCTATCCCCCCCCCCATTTGCATGAAATTAAAATGATTAATGCAGTGAGACGTGTATTTTTTTATAAGACAAGAGTTCGGGAACATTGTTCAACTGGAGAAGAATGTTGCATAATTATAAAGGTTTTGATAGAAGCTTTTAATGACTGGAGAAATCCTTCGAGACTGAGGAAAGTCTAAATCAGCTCAATTTTACGGAGAAAACATTGCTAAATAAAAATACTAGAAGAAAAAATGTGGGTATAAGATATTCACCCCTTGTTATTTGCGTATGTTTCAGTAGTAACAGATCGAGTATTTTGTCCGTTTACAGTTTTACTTTTACTAACACCGATTTTTATATAGGTAAATGAGGTCCACATGGTGATAATTTCGAGCAGCCGTCATTCAGCCTGCGAATAGTTGTCTTGAGAACGTTTAATCCTTCCTGACCCCCTTTCTTGGTGCGGTTATATATCCTTTGGACAGAGTTAGAAGTGACCCACATCACGGGCGGCGACGATTGGGACTTCCGGAAACACTGTCTAAACTGTTTTAATTCTGGCGTGCTAAGCCTTTTATATCGAGTTTCTAGAATATCCCGACCTTTTACTGTCGACATACGCGAAGATATAAGAATACAGTCGAATGGATTTATGTTTAAAAGTAAGGTATTACAGCAGTGTCTCTTACGCGTTACAGGTTTGCGTAGGTGACCGGCGACAAAATGTTCCTGAAAGAAATAATGACCGTCCGTTTCGCATACTTCTGTTCACATGACGACCGACTTAATTTAGCTGGTCACTACACATGTATCAACTTGAACTGTTTTAAGTGTAACATGATATATGTAGTCCTCGTAAATGCAAAGGAAAGAGCTTGGGCTCACTTTTTTCGTTGAAAGGAAAGCCACATTCCAACAACGCATTCCATGTTGTTTTGAACGTCTATTGCTATATCTCGTCTGTTAAGAGATCCGTGCAGTTTCGACATGGGATTAAAAGACTCTCGCCGCCACGGATCACGCGTTAATTCTTCCCCAGAATGCGTGGTTTCCGGTCATCTGCTGCCTACGTGCTTTCTCTATTGAATGCCCTTAACGCGTTTCCGTACTTTGCCGTCAACCTGGGTCCTTTTGTTCTCACTTTTTTTCTTCTCATCCTCCGCTGTACCGCTAATTCCGTTTTTTTTGCATATGCGTCAGGTGGTTGCTGCTTATACAAACACATCAGAAGTTCCGTTACGCTAGATTATGGATTTTCTAAACCAATATCAATAATGTTCCATACCTGAGTAAAGCCAGGTAGATAGTTATGATGGCAATTCAACTACACAGAATCTTCTGTGTTCTTTCCACGGCAGACTACGAAATAGAAATGCGGAAGATTATATAAAACGCAATTCATAATACTGCATTTTCCGTTTAGGTTTATCGCTTTTTCTTTATCAAATTTCCTAAAATAGGTTCAACTTTAATTTCTTGAAGGAGATTTATACAAGGATGATATTTTTATAAATGAATATAAAGTTATATTTATACACACAAACACTAGAGTTTAATGCCGGGATCCCAGGGCTTGAGAATTTTTTAAAGACATTGGGATTTTTCCTAAGATATTGGGATTTCAGCTTTCACCTTTGATCCAACAAGCAGAATCTTGGGAATTTGAATAAAATTGTGTATAATCTATATATCTATAAAAGTAAAAAATCTCGGCGTGTGTGTGTATACATTTCCCTACAATATAACTCTGTCAATTTTCAGTCTACAGACTCGAGCTTTGACATAAGGGGCATTGAGATTTGGGGAAATCTTTTTAATCAGTTGTTGGCCGGAAATTTGGCTGTCAAAGGGGTCAAAGTTCAAAGAATTGATCTTTGGAAACTCCACAAACTGCTCTGCCAATTTTGGGTCTAAATACTTGAAATTTTAAATTTGGTTATTTGGACATGGATCAAACATTTAATTTAATTTGAGCACTACAATAATGTTAAGAGGCCAAAATTGGGGTCAGAGTTAAAAAAGGTTTACCTCTGCAGTCCCTACCAAATTACTCAGCTAATTTCTGGTCTAAATATTAGATATTTTACATAAAGGGTATTCAGAGATATGGCAAGCTTTTTAATCGGTTTGGTTGGAAAATTTGAGCTGCTAAGGGATCAATTTCAAAAGATTTGGCTTTTGGAGATCTAACAAACTACTCAGTCAATTTCGGGCCTAATAATTTATACATAACGAGTATTCAGACATGCGGCAATCATTTTAATCCGTTTTAGGGGCGATAATGTGGCATCCAAAAAGTTAAAGTTGAAAGAGTTCACCTCTCCGCGGATTGTTGGTCGAAACACTTGACATTTTACATGTAGGTAACTTGGACATGGGTAATACTTTTTATTTCAATTTCAGATTAAAATAACCAATGTTAAGGGGTAAAAATTGGGGTCTAAATTAAGAAAAAAACATTATCCATGAGGTCTCTACGAAATTACTCAGGCAATTTTTGGTCAAACATTTGAAATCTTACATAAAGTGTATTCACACCTAGAGCAAGTTATGAACAGTACATAGGACCTGAGCAAAGTCGGGTTGAACTGCTAGTTTTATATAAATTATACTTGGGAATGGGTTGAATATCATTTGTTTCGTTTTAAAACCTTTCTTTGCTCATGTGCCCCAGCATTTGATGTTTCCGCATGATACAGCATCCACTGTCATATGTAGTGCTTAAAACAAAACAAATAACACGTATGCTTCTGGTTATGTTCTTGTCAGCGAGTGAAAACGCACTGCCTTAACGATGTCCAGTATGTTTCATTTGTCCTTGAGACGTGGTTGTGCTTCTGTACTATGCGATTAATTTTCATCTCATTGTTTTGCATTTGGGTTGAATTTTCGTGTGAATATATATGTATATATATATATATAAATAAGTGAACGTGTCTGTGTGTCTGTCTGTGTGTACATTTCCCTACACAATAACTGTCAATTTTTAGTCTACAAACTCGAAATTTGATATACCGGGTACAGAAATACGGAAAATTTATGTGATCGGTTTTCGGCCAGAAATTTGGTTGTTAAGAGGTCAAAGTTCATCGATTTGACCTTTGAGAATTCTACCAAACTCCTCTGACAATTTTGTGTCTAAACACTTGAAATTTTAGATACAGGTTCCTTGGACATGGATCTAACTTAATAACTTGATTTGAACCCAAAAACAATAAATGTTAAGGGATCATAATAGGGGTCAAACTTTAAAAAAATTACCGTTTTTTTTTGTTTGTTTTTGCTCAACACCGGGCACCCATGCTTGTGTATATATATAAGAGAAAGAAAATTAAAACTGTAAGTTGAACTTTACAATCTAAATTTATTGTTCGACTGAATATTCAAATAAAAAACTTATATATATATATATATATATATATATATATATATATATATGGTCATTGGAAATTGCTCTTACTATGTTATATTATTACTTAGCCAAAAACAGTTTTACAATAAACCTCTTTTAAACATATATATTATTCCTTAATTGGAATTCATTTTTTGGGATGAGCATTATATATATTAATTTATTTTTATTTCGGACTACTAGTCTCATCTTTATTAGTTGTTGTTTTTCATATTTTATTGGATTGTTTATTCACAACGTTTCGGCCAACTAATTCCTCTGGCCTTCGTCAGGTGGTAACTTCGAATCTCCTAACTGCATTCTCAGCCATCACTGCCATCCGTAGTTGTTGTCGTCTCACTACATTTTGGTCAATTAACCTCTGGCACGCTTTCGGTGGGATTGAAACTATTTCAGCTTAAACAGTTTAAGAAACGACTATAAAACATATCCATTTCTTTCACCGGCGATTTCCAATGCGCAATACTACCTAAAAGGTATTTTGAGTTTTCATTCTTTTCAATGAAACGAGCAAAGCTGAAAGTTTAATTTTAAATAACAATTTTAAAATCATAATATACTTAAATTTTTTTCAACAAGGAAGCATTGTATTGCATTTGCGTTTAATTTTCATGCTTCTTTAATCTGATCCCGCATTTTTCTAAATCCTACCCCCTGATGAGAAGGAAAGTATTTCTTCGAAACTCCTCGGATTTAGGACTAATCACTTTTTAAGTGTTTCCTTTTTAAATTAAATATGTTTTTAACTCTTTTTCAAAGTGTTTTTAATATGTTTTATTAACTATTTGCTCTTATATATATATATATATATATATATATATATATATATATATATATATATATATTGTGTACAGAAAGTTGTTAGATGAGACAAATCATTGGTACCGTCGGTTTCAAGCCCGATAATAAGGACCGTTTAAGGTATCCTTATCAAGCTCTCTTCAGCCAATATTCGTATATATATATGTGTGTGTGTGTGTGTGTGTGTGTGTGTGTGTGTGTGTGTGTGTGTGTGTGTGTGAATGAGCATTGCTTTCAGTATTTAGCATCGTTACTTAGCTAAAACAAGTTTTATAATGAGTACTTTTTAAACAGCTCCAGAAACAATTATTTAAAAAATAACATTTCTTTCACCGGCTATCTACCTACAAATGTATTTCATGTTTTCATTTTTTCCATAAATCGACAAAAGATTAATGTTTTATTTAAAAAAAAAAACAATTAAAAAAAAGAATAATACACCGTAATTTTTGCAACAAAGAAGAATAATTAAACTTAGTATCTTTTACTCGTGTACATGAATTATGCCATGTGTATTTATTAGCAGTTCATCCCTGCTTTGCTCGCGCCTCATGTACTGGTCATAACTTTATGTGCATATGCATAAATATTAAATGTTTGACTCATGTCCAGATAACCGACATCCAAAATTTCAAGTGTTTAGGCCCAACATTGGCGGAGGAGTTAGGTAGAGTCTTCAAAGGTCAACTCTTTCAGCTTTCACCACTTGGCAGCCACATTTTCGCCAAAGAACTGATTAAAAAGCTTGTTGTATGTCTGAATACCATTTATGTAAACCTTCAAATGTTTAGACCATAAATTGGCTGAATAAATAGCGAGAGACCGCAAATGCCAAATCTCTGAACTTTGACTACCTTGAAGAGAAAATTTCGGCCAATAACCGACTAAAAAGCTTGCCCTATGTCTTAATACACTTTATGTAAAATGTCAAATGCTTCGACCAAAAATTGGCTAAGTAATTTGGTAGCGACTGCAGAGGTAAATGTTTGTACCTTGACCCCAATTTTGATCCCTTAGCTTTTATTGGTTTGGGTTTAAATCAAATTAAAATGTTATCTACATTCGAAAATTCCAAGTTTTTAGACCCAAAATTGGCGGAGAATTTGTTTAGAGTTTTCAAAGTCCAAATCATTGAATTTTGACCCCTTGACAGCCAAATTTCTGGCCAACAACTGATTAAACTTCACTTTCACAGGTACATAGATTAATGTTGGTAAATCTTATACTTTCTTGGAATTTTTCATGGACAATACTTTGGAAATCAAGGGGCCCACGACCTAGGGCTAACACTTGAAGTCTATATGAGATGCATAGATATTCAAATATTCCATTAAAGACTTTATCTCTCAAGCACTGAGTTAGTAAAGAAATTGAGACCATAATTTTCCCCTCCCCAATTAACCATTTTTATACGTTGTAGTATATCTTTCATGTTCATCTCATGGTCTTACTGGATTCCAGGACAATAATTTATCTAGTCTGGTGGAGTATCCAGCTTCGTGCTATTACTTGAGGTAATATCACTTGGAGAAGGTGCACTATTCCTCGGAAAAGCTGTGAAGTAGCCGTAGTGAGGAGATCTTATTTGGGCTGCGAATACTATGCGATTTTGAATATTTGGTCAGGGTTTACTTCTATGGAAAAAGTATTCTCACGCCAAATTGTTCTGAAAAACCACTGCACAGAGAGACCTTAGGCACTCGAGGATAGTGTTTAGTAGGCATTAGTGTAGCACGTTACATTTACTGGTAATCAAGATATTGGAACCCCGTCACAAAGTCAAGTTTGATTTTGTAGGCAACCTTACTACCGTAGACTACCAATAAGTCACATGGGAATATGACAAACTGTGTAAATATATATGATGTAAACTTTCAAAATATTAAAGAAAAAAGCTGGTTTTCAAAGTCTCATTATCCAATAACCCTATCCGTCTGACACGTTTACCTGTACACAAGCTGCTATTTTAATATTAACAAGTTCAATCAACACTAGATGTATCTGAACCAATGCCTCTGGTATGAAACACGCCATGTTAGTTATGTAAGGAAAGATGGAAGAGAGTTTGAAAAATCTGCAACTCTAAATTACGTTCGAATTCTATACAAAAACATTAAGGGAAAAAATCTGCTCTTCTGAACCCGTTGAATTGAGCACCTTCGGCGCTAAGTACGCGCATGTTCATACTTGTTGAGTGTTCGATTGAAAAATAAGGGTAGGAATTTACTGTAAAGCAAAATGGAACCTTAGACATCAACGTTAATGTCCTCGAGTTGGAGAATTATATAAATAAAAACAGCAGGCGGTGGCTTTCTACGAGGCAAAACATTAAAAAAAAATGCACTGAAATGAAATACGTAAAACACAGTTGTTCGGGATTAAAAGTTTCATTCATCTTGTATTTACGTTTTTAGAATTTATTGAGACTTTTCTCTACTTATATATAAAATATATTTTGTCTCTGCGCGTGTGCACGTATGTGTATATGTGATTTCGTTCCCTATCGACTCCGAATCTACTGGACCGATATTTTTTTTTAAATTTCACAAAAATTTAGCTCAGGCAGTATATTCGGACAAAATCGGATTCCTTATTTAATTACATTTTTTCGATTATAGATGTTCAATACTCATCGGAGGCGTTCCGATCCAAAACCTATCCAAGAGCTCTCCCAGTTACATACAATACATTTGTGTAAAATAAATATAAAAATACGGCTAAGCCGTTTCTGAGTCTATGAGAAAGAAACTCACGCCCACACAAACTTTTATATATATATAAGTAGAGAAAGAAATAGAGAAAGAGATACCCCAGCATTGATCACAAATCTTGATAGATTAATCTTCTTTAAAAGTTAATGTTTTTCGAGGGGGGAACTTTCAACAGGGCAACGCCGGTTCACGAGTCCGTCTAGTTATACATAAGTAGAGATAGAGAAAGAGATAAAGATATGTGAATACGCCAGCAGTGATCACAACTCTTGATAGATTTATTTTCGTAAAAATAAACATGAGGAAATATTGAAAATCAGATTCTGTTCTTCATTTATAGTGTCAATATGGCATATAGCAATATTGGTTTTTATTTTTCAGGATGATAATATGAAATATAACAGCTGAAATGCGGTATCTTTTCGCTCAAAAAGAATATTTATTTTATATTGAGACTAGCATGGTTGCCCGGCGTTGCCCGGATGTTTGGAGGTGTATGCTGAGCAAAAAAAAAAAAAAAAAATTACCCCTATTATGACCCCGTTAAATTTACTGTTTTGGGCTCAAAGCAAGTTATTAAATTAGATCCATGTCCAAGGAACCTACATCTAAAATTTCAAGTGTTTAGACCCAAAATTGTCGGAGGAGTTTGGTAGAGTTTTCAACGGTAAAATGGTTGACATTTGACCCCCTGGTCTTAATAGTTTAAAGGGGTCAAAAATGAGTCAAAACTGAAAAAAAAATCGTCATACATTTTGGACACTAATATTATTCAGTTTTATTTTTAATCAGTTCGTATGCATGTCACGTTGGTACGGTGGTAATGTCACCAGCTTTGAATGCGACAGTTTTGAATCCGCTTTCGGATCTAATTCATGGCACCCACAAACTTTTTTTTTTACCTTTGAAATAACGACTCTATAATATTATCTACGAAATCTAGACACATTAAAAAATCATATTTAAGCGTATTTTACAACCGGGAAAAGCCGGGCGGTCCTCTTGCTAGTCTAAAGTAGTTTATCAACCGACCTAAGAATTTTCTTTTTAAATAACTAAAGAAGATTCGATAGAATGAACAGTACAACGTATTCTACTTAATAAATGATAAATTAATGTCTAATAAGAGACAGAAATGAATCGCATTATCTGTGTTATTACACAATAATCTTTTTTTTCGGGATGTAGAGAATTGTTCCGTTTATTGTAATCTAAAAACAGAAAACTTAATTGTTAATTCGTCGTTCATATAAATTGTTACTAAGGCGTTAAGCAATATTATTAAGATTAACCTTAATATTCAAAATAAAACTAAAGTTTCTTATGAATTATAGATAGCTATTTTGTTATACATTTTTCTCAGTAATAACAAAGTAAGAGAATCGGATTTCCTGTCAGTTTTCATCAGTTTATGCCCCCCCCCAAATTGTGATATTTTCAAAGATTAGCGTAAGCTTTTACTTCATCGCTTAAAAACTATTTTCTTTCTCTCTCTCTCTCTCTCTCTCTCTCTCTATATATATATATATATATATATATATATATATAATATAATATAAAAGAGGCGTGTGTGTGTATGTGTATGTGTTGCGTGTGTGTGTGAGTGTGTGTGTGTGTGTGTGTGTGTGTGTGTATCTATGGTTACATCGAGCTGCCGCTTATAAGTGTCTAATCTAATTTTTTTATTTGTTATTTTTAATTTTTATTTTTTTTAAATCCCTACCACCCTCTCTATAAATGTATTAAGTGGATTGCTACTACCACCACCTTTGGTTTTTTGAGGGTCGAAGCACGATTTTTCTTTTCTTTTTCAGTATCAAAAATGTAATTGTCTGATTTAGATGCTTGAAAATACCATAAGGTTGAAATAAATTATTGCATCGACAATTATGTAATTTCCGTGTTATAATTTTTATCTTATTGCTCTGTTTACCACATTGAGCTCTCATACCCGGATTTCCTCTGGATTTATTCCATTATAACACTATATATATATATATATATATATATATATATATATATATATATATAAATGTCCCACCCTTCCATTATTTTATTCTCAGCGAAATTGGTGAAATCGCCTATTTTTTAATCAAATCGATTTTGTACCTGCTCTACTCGAGTATCCAACATGGTTCACCGTAAGGAAGATTCACATACCTTCCCGCATTGATTAGTCCAGAAGACATTGTAGTCCACATAGCACTGTATATAACCTACTGTTGATTTCATGAAATCATTTTTCTATAATGGCTTGATTAACGTTGAAAATGTAAAAATAAAGTATCATCGTTCAATCGTGCTCTAAATGGAACATTAATTTCGAACTTGCCCTTGTCTTATCAAAGAACATACTGTTATTTTTGTCGTCGGTCCCTTTCTGCTTGTGCGGTGATAAAACTTATCAAGGACACTTGTGATGTTTTAGTCAAAATCTAATTGTATCTGTACACATAGTTACTTGTATGGATTGACATCAAATATTTCTCTTTCTGTAATTTGAACATTATGGAAAACATGCCGATATATTCATAGCAAGCAAGCTTCAAAGAATGATGTATATTTCAATCTAGAGAGAAATTATGAAACTAATTGCGATAACTAGTTATGAGAGCTTAAACTTTTCATCTTGTAAATGCATAACTGTTTTTAAAATCCTTATTCATCAATTGTGTTCTAAACAGAAGCATTTATTTCAAACGCGCCTCTGTCATAGTAAAGAATCTGTTGTTGATTTCATGTCGGGCCTTTTTGCTTGTGCGGTAGTAAAACGAATTCACACGCAGAGAAAAGTTTCTTTAATATAATAATAATAATTATATATATATATATATATATATATATATATATATATATATATATATATATATATACGTCATAAATGCACCTGTCTAAATTCGTTTCCCTCCTCATACGTCACAGTTCAGCTTTCTTTCATCAACAAGCAACTGATGATTTACGCACGTATTTGCCGCGTAACACTATAATG
>NC_136509.1:41109103-41114103 GCF_053919585.1 Euprymna scolopes
CGATTGACGCGGACGTATCGAAACAGTTGTAGAAAAACAGTTCTTTTTAACAGGTGTAAATAACACAATACATTCCTGAATTATTTACGAACATTTATTTTCATGATCCGGCCGGCATCTTCAGAGATTACACGTTTTTACACCTTGGCTTCCTAAGGTGACGCCGCCCTCCCCCCCCTGCGCCATGGAGAGATAAACTCCCCTTTTTTAATAGTCCGTTCTCTCTGATGTTCAGCTAACGACTGCCTAGAATCTCCCCGAATCTACATTTCATCACGTGTCTCATTGCGTGTCTCAGATCAACAGCTAATGTAAACCCAATATAGTTATTTGTTTATGCAAGCCAAAAATCATGTTTACATCTATTTTTATTTTCACATTCCTTTTGTACAAATATTATTATTTCAGCTATCAATCATATTTTCTCAATGTAATTATTTATTTTTTTAATCATGGTAATCGAAGTAGCGATCCGCCGCCGCTCGAATCAAATAATAATAATAATAATAATAATAATAATAATAATGCTTTGACATTTGGCCCTGTTTGCCACAGTTAACACAGACACTACGCTATGATCACAGCCCAAAGGGTCAGAACATTACAATAGACTGGAACAATGACGATAAGACGGCATCAATATTCAAGTCATAATAGTAGTATTATTCAGTTTCAGATGAACAAACACCAAATTTCTAGTACTAAAATAGTACATTAATAAAAGTAATAATTGTTTCGACTATTAGTATTAAATATAGTTTTTATGCATTATTGTATCGTATAAGTATATTTATATGGCCCTCTTAAAACATTTTATATATATGTCTGTGTGTGATGTATTGCCGATTATAAATATGTATGCGTGCACGCGCTTGAGTGTGCGTATGCTTATTAGTGAAAAGAAAAAAATGATTAGCGAAATAACTTCCTTTGCAGTCATATAACGATCACTTCTTATGCCCTTAGTGTGTGTCCGTCTCAAATTGATATTAATGCTTGATGCTTTTAAAACATGTTCCTCCGTAAGTATGCATCACACACTGCTGACATGTCTCGAATTTCTGGAGTTATCAATACAATGAATCACCGACGAAAAGTTACGTAGCTTAAGGCTTTTTCGCACACAAATACGGCGGGAATAAAAAGAAAAAAAAGAAGTTCTTAGGAGAAAGGTAACAGTCAAAATAATGCGGCACAAGAGCTAATGTCCTAGAAAGTATATTGCATATAGTTTGTCTGGTACTTGCAACACATTACTTATGCACACTGATCGATATCTCACGTCGTTATTTTCGTTTCATTTTACCTCGAATCATGAGGATCATTTAAAGTGAGTGATTTATTAGACAGATAGTGCAGATTTAGAAGAGCCCACAGAATGAGACATTTGTTGATGTGTGCAACAGTGTAAGAGAGAAAAGGGGTCGAACCGGTTAGAATCTATATAATGTACCTATTTACTATGCCTCCCCACGGGACAGAGTTAGACACCAGGGTCGTTTTTTAACGTGGAGAAAAGGTACAAAAATAAAAATTGTCTCAATCGTGAAGGATTTCTCCTCCAACGAAAGAGAACAAAAAATAGAAGTGCAGCATCTGAAGAACAGATGGTATTTATTTGCTCCCCCACCAAGCAAATTAGGCACAAGGCCGATTTTTAATGTGAGGAGTGAAGGGAGGGGGAAGGGAAAAAGGGGACCAGCTCCCGAGAGGTGGGAAATGGGAGCTGGTTAATGGTCAGGCATGTGGGGTTGCCCCCACATCTGGTCTTTGCTAGTCATAGCTAGTCATAGCTTGCAGCATCTGCCGGAACAGATGGTATTTATTTGCCCCCCCCCGAGCAAATTAGGCACAAGGCCGATTTTTAATGTGAGGAGTGAAGGGAGGGGGAAGGGAAAAAGGGGACCAGCTCCCGAGAGGTGGGAAATGGGAACTGGTTAAAGGTCAGGCATCTGGGGTTGCTCCCACATCTGGTCTTTGCTAGTCATAGCTTGCAGTATCCGCCGAAACAGATACTACACTTTGATCTTGGCCAAAAGGCCAAGATGCACACACATATATATACATACACACACATACATACACACACACACACATATATGTTAGCCCGACTCAACACACACACATATATATGTTAGCCCGACTCAATCTATTGTAATTTCTGGGAAAGGTATCATTTCGTGTGACCGTTCTGTTTGAGTCTCTTCCTATGTAGAGACAAAATGCGTTTCATCGAGGAATCAAAGGGCATCCGCACTTCCGTTTACTTATTAAGGTATGTCTCTTGAACCTTAATCCGTTAATCATTTTCACCAAAATAAGCAGAGTCTTTCCGATGTAATGTGTACTCAGCACCTTTACCTAAGGTTAAAAAAAAATCCAAGATCCCCACCACAAAACGTAAAAAAGATATAATCGTATTCTATATATATATATATATATATATATATATACATTGTCAAACGAAGAGAAATGATTACTTTTATTTGACATTATAAAAGTTCATTTAGAAATAAATTAGTAGAACAGATGAAAAAATCCCAGAAGATTAGTTCCAGATTTTTAGATACACAGAAAGCTTATCTCGCTACCCCTAGTAACATTGTGCACAGTACTCCATTAGGGAAAGCTTGTAGACATGTTTACCTGTTTGAAGTATCGTTAGAGAAATAGACAGAGCATCTCTGAACAGACTGCAGTCAGAGTTTACCACTGTCCCTTAAAAGGTTACTCAAAAAATTTCATCCAAGTAACGAGGGAGGGATTGTCAGTTTAGCTCATAAACAGGTCTTGTTGCAGCGTTACAGTAGCGTTGCAGCATCGACAAAAATGCAAGAGCCCGCAATGTATTAAAATTCCCTTGTGCTATTATCTCCTCTCCTTTTCGAGAGATAGTGTTAACTAAAGGCGAATTTATTCAGCGCCAAACTTTTTGTTATCTAAATAGTTTACCTTACTACCGTAAAGCGAGAAAAGAAAATAATATCTCAACCAAGTCTATCAGCACCTTCTGTAAAGTGCTTTCTTTATTGATGCTAACATGTGAGTAGACGTATACGTAGTTTATCACTTTTTCTCTTTCTATGCATGCATAAACATACAAACACACACGTATATATATATATATATATATATATATATATATATATATATATATATATATATATATACTCGGGTTTTTTTATTCAAAAGTAATGGACTAATGAATTCAACGAGGTTGTTAGATAGTGCTCAATAAAAAGAGCTGATAATACTTGTTTATTGTTATATAAACATGCTCACATCCCGCTGCTACAAATAGCCACTTGTTTCAATCAAACAACAGATATAATCAGGCAGTGACTTGACTATTCAAAAGTTCAATGAATAACCATATAAGGTTATTCATTGAACTTTTGAATAGTCAAGACGTTGCCTGATGATATCTGTTGTTTGATTGAAACAAGTGGCTATTTGTAGCAGCGGGATGTGAGCATGTTTATATAACAATAAACAAGTATGTATATATATATATATATATATATATATATATATATATATATATATATTTCTTAATGATGCCAGGTTAAAAGACCAGACACTCGAGAAGTTGTTCAGCTTCAAAAATATATATTTTATAAACTATTTTGTAGTTGGATGTTAACAGTGGGGCTGGAATAAGTGTACACAAGGTGTTAAAAAACATTTTCAAAATTACTTACTACATGAGTGTCTGTCATTTTTTATATGTCAGCTTAAAGCAGACCACTTATGCTTGAGTATCGCACTATTTAGCTATTTAAAAGAGAACTTTGTATTTTTGTTTTAAATTATATCTCAAAATTATCTCAAGTAATTATGTAAGCAAGCATTTCATACAATATATATATATATATATATGTATATATGAATCTAAGAGCTAATAGTTAATAAAACATGTTAAAACACTTTGAAAAAGAGTTAGAAACATATTTAATTTGAAAAGGGAACATTAAATAAGTCGATAGTCCTTAATCTGCGGAGTTTCGAAGAGATACTTTCCTTCTCATCAGAGGGTAGGAATTAGCAAAATGTTGGGTCTAATTTTGCATGCAAAAGTATTTGATGAAACTGCAAGTAAGTCAAGGATCTTACTTGATAACAAAATGTTAAGCATAGAGAATACGGTGAAGATAAAGGTGATTTCACGTAAATGGATAATCTGGTGAAAGGTAAAGTATCCAATGACGGTAAAATCCAAAAATGTAAATCCAAGAAAGTTAGTTAAATTTCGATTCGCACAAGTAAGATCCAAGGAAAAAAATTATTTTATATATATATATATATATATATGTAAATATATAGATATATAAATATAATTATACGTATATATATATATATATGTATATAAAGATAAATATATATATATATATATATATATATAAATCGGAAATAGTAATTATTTAGCTTTAGCCATGAGATTTAAAAAATATAAATTAAATGAGAGACAACGATAGTAATATATATGAAAATAAGCAATTCCTGAAGATAAGCAATAAAAACAGACTCTCTAATTTAGGTAAAGTCAAAGTTAATATATGTCATCATACTAGACTTCTGATGTTTTTTCCTCGTTTTGTAAGGAAGAAGCCTTTTGTGACCCGAGCAATATCTCAATCCAGAGATCCCATACATGGAGACTGGATTTTCTAATATTAAAACCTGATATTGTGTCTAACTATTCGCATAAGTTTGTGTAGTGTTCATCATTTAACAGGTCATCATTTTTTTTAATCAGTTCGATACAAATACTTTAATAGAGAATTTTGTGCCATATGAAGTGATATATTTTAAATAAACTATTCATTATTAATTTTAGAATATGTGTTTTAAGTGATCGAGTAAGTATACTGAGACATGGTCAGGTTTTTTAACTCTTCACTATTTGGAGATGTCACAAAAACGTTACCATAAACCCAAAAAATTAAAAACAAAGGGTACACTTTAATACCTGCACGCGACCCGTATTCTAAATACTCGCG
>NC_136509.1:41119103-41134103 GCF_053919585.1 Euprymna scolopes
AATAGATAATAGTTAAACATAAAAAAAGAACACGTTACACATTGCCTTCAAAAATGGTTTGTGCATTGAAATAAATATTCTAGTCATGGTCGACAACTAAAGACATTGTATTATTTAAGAAAGTATCATTATGTCATTAATTGACATAATTGGATTGTTTCCTCGTCCTATTGTCCTTTTCAGAGCATGTCGACCGTTCTTTTTCTGGTTGTCTTCCACTACATTTTCTCCTCACCTCTACTGGTGGAAATTTAACAATGAACTATTTTCTTAATCCAATAATCATTCTAAGCTGAAGGAGTCAAAACAGGACACGTCCGATTAGTGTCAATAAAAATAATCTCTAATTATACCCACTGCTCAGAACTGTGCATCTTTTTAAAGAAAATTATTCTTATTCCTCAGGTATCAGGTCTGTTACTGCAGACATCGATGATCATGATTCTACAGTCTCCCCCGCATTCGTCTTTCTGGTGAGATCATATGTCGTGGTTCCAGTGGCCCTGTTGAGACTGTCAGTAAACTGTGTTCGTAGTGTTCCTTTTTTTATTTTTTCCAACGATTTGTACTAACATAAAGCTATATTCCAAGCCGTCGGCCCGCGTTAAATGGTCGACGTACTTTAACTTACTAGTGTGATCCGTATTGAGTTATACTCTG
Source organism: Euprymna scolopes (assembly GCF_053919585.1). Taxonomy (NCBI): domain Eukaryota; kingdom Metazoa; phylum Mollusca; class Cephalopoda; order Sepiida; family Sepiolidae; genus Euprymna; species Euprymna scolopes. The sequence continues at coordinate 41,119,764 of NC_136509.1, forward strand.
CTGTACTCTACCTTAAGCATGTATATCCATCGTTTTTCTTTCTGTCCATAATATTCGTAGAATTCCCGCTGCCTTACAACGACTTTCAGCCGCCTTCGTTACTATATAACATTCGCAACCGTAAACGAGCATTACGATTTCTATTTTAGATATTATCTTATGCCACGTAGCCAAGTAGACAGTAGATAAATCTAATAGCAACGACATTTTTTACATTGCTTATTATTGGTATGTTTTAACCGTTCTTTTAATTATTATTAATAATATTAATTAATATTTAATTATTAGTTTCATAATTCATTTTAATATATAACTAAATTAGCGAATCTCTCGACAGAGGCAATCTTTCTAGGGCAATTGCTCTTGACATATCAAAGGCCTTTGATAGGGTATGGCACAAAGGTTTACTTCACAAGATCTCCAGCTATGGTATAGCTGGTAATGTCTTCTCAATTATTAAATCATTTCTCTCTGATAGGTTCATAAGAGTAGTAGTTGATGGGCAAAAATCAGAAGCTCCCAGTATAAATGCTGGAGTCGCTCAGGGGTCGATCCTGGGCCCAACTCTTTTCCTGATCTACATTACTAATCTTCCAAATCACATACTTACATCATTCGTAGACATTTATGCTGACGACACTACCATCTATGGTAGCACATCTTCGACAGTAAACGACCAAGTTCTCTCCGATTCTCTCTCCTCTGATCTTGATCACGTTGTACAATGGGGAAAGGAGTGGCTGGTTACTTTTAATGCATCTAAAACCAAGCTTCTATCTTTACATCATCAACGTTCTGATCCCCATCTGGCATCAATTAAAATGAATGGCTCTCATCTTGGGGATGCCTCAAGTTTTGACAGGCTTCTGGGCTTGACCTTTACTCCTGATCTTAAATGGAATACGTACATCAAATCTGTTGCCAAGGCCGCTGGAAAAATGGTCAGATCCTTCTATCGATCCAGTAGATATCTCACTCCTGATGCAATTCTCTATCTATATAAGAGCCAGATACGTACAAGGATGGAATACTGTTGCCACATATGGGCAGGAGCTGCTAGAAAAGACTGGTCCTTCCTTGATAGGGTTCAAAATAGATTTCGTGGCCTGGTGGGAGATGTCCTTTTCTCTTCGCTGCAACCTCTATCTCACAGAAGAGATGTTGCGAGTTTGTCTCTGCTTTATCGTTATTTTCATGGAAAGTGTTCGACTGAGCTTAAATCTATGATCCTCTCTCGCCAAACTTTCATAAGAAACACTAGACTAGCTGAAAACATTATCAATAATTTTCCCCACTCTTTATCTGTGCCTAAACCTAAACATAGATTCCATGATCAAAGCTTCTTACTTAGAACTGCACGCCTGTGGAATTGTCTTCCGTTTTCCTGCTTTCTAGCTGTCTATAATATGGTTGTCTTCAAGTCCAACGTGAACAAGTTTCTGATGAGCCGTTCCACTTAAGTTAACAAATTTACCGAACTTCCATTACCATCGATTACTATATTGTCCTTTTAACTACTCTACACTCTTTAACCCTTATCCTTGAGTGGCCTATCGGCCTTGATAAGTGGTGACGCCTATGTAAAAAAAAACTAGGTGTTTATGGAAAAATGACAGTAATAATTCGAACATTATAAAAGATTAGAAATCTATAATGTAAATTTCACCTGTCCGTTTAAATGTATGTAAGTATGTACGTTTTTATGTCTCGCAAAAACTTTCGACGGAGGAGACGGATCCTGACAAGATTGGTACAAAGCTCGACGTATGGATGACAAATATCTAAACATTGGCCAAAAACATTAATAGCTTCACCCTAAACTCGCCCGTTTTGTACATGGAAAGGTCGATTTTTTTCGCCGACATTTTAGCAGGTCATCATCACCTTTGGATTGACTTCAGTTACTTTCAATGCTTTTGACTTTAGGTAACGTCCTGGAGACATCGGCTAGGACGTCAGATTTTCTTTCACTTTCTTTTCCGCCTTTGCGGTATGAGTTTGAACCTTCCTGCCTACGGCAACTTTTATTATTTGCTCAACACATCTGGTAAATGCCGGGCACCAAGGATAGTACGAAATAAACTAAAAACAAAAAAAAAAAACAAATTGACAATAGAAATAAATAATACATGGGAAAAATATTTAAATCTATGCGACTCACCAGTCATTCTCTTTCTCTCTCTTACACACATCTACATATGTACGTATGTACACAAATACTTTAAATATTTCACCTATTTGTTCCTTACTGCGAAGAAACACATTATATTCGTCCAAAAATTTCGTTTATTGACTGTAGAATGAAACACGTAATCGAAGTGTTGGACGAATATAATGAGTGTCTTTTCCCGAAGAAAACTAAAGCGGCAAAATTGTTTAAGTACTTGAAGCTCTAGTTTTGAAGTATTGGTATATTTGAAGGAAAATAAAGCTTGTAATTGTTATATTCAAATAAAATTTCATTCAAAATATAAAAATGTATAAATATATGCAATTATTACGTTTATTACTTTCCTCTAAATAACTTGAATAACTTGGGAGTTATGTTTTGTACCTGTAAAAAAAAGCTTTTTTACTTGGAATTTTTTTTGTAATTCTTTTATTACTCTATGTAGTTGTGAGGTGATCTTATTTATTTACTTTTGCAACATATCAGCCTGGTCTCTATTTCAGTTAGCAATGAAACACCTGCTGATTATGACATCTAATGTTTTTCTGTGCTTCGCAGACTTCGTATGTGATTTGTGTCATTTATGGATAGCGTAGTTAGTGCATTCGTCAACACAATGATTTGGCTTATCTTATCTATGATTTTCTAAAAATATAGCGTTTATCTATATCATACGCAGAAAAAAAAAACATTGCATTATAGCAATGTACGCACTAGATGTTTACGATAAAAGATGTTTGATTAGAATAATGAAGTGCAGATAATTATGTAAAAGACAGTTAAAAGTTATTGCATGCCTATTTTGTCCGAATATTTCCTAATGCGACTTGGATATGTATTTGTAAAATAAAATTATTTCAGACTAAAATATTGCATCAATTTTATATGGAGATTACAATGACGAAAGATTGTTCCTATAAGTAGAGGAGATACTATTAAATTTTATCTTGAAAAGATAAACGTCATACGCAGGAGCAAAAAAGACCGTAAACGACCGAGTTCTCTCTGATTCTCTCTCTTCTGATCTTGAGCATGTGATACAATGGAGAAAGAGGTGGCTAGTTACTTTTAATGCATCTAAAACTAAGCTTCTATCTCTACACCATCTACGCTCTGATGCCAATCTGGCATCGGTTAAAATGAATGGCTCTCGCCTTGGGGAGGCTTCATGTTTTGACAAGCTTCTGGGCTTGACCTTTACTACTAACCTGAAATAGAACATGTATGTCAAATCCATTGCCAAGGTCGCTAGAAAAATGGTGGGATCATTTTACCGCTCCAGTAGATGTCTCACTCCTGATGCAATTCTCAACCTATATCAAAGACTAGTACAGTTAATGATGGAGTACTGTTGCCACATCTGGGCAGGATAAGCTGCTAGAAGCAGCTTATCCTGCCTTGGCAGAGGTCAAAATAGACTTCATAGCTTAGGGTGATGCTCTTTTCTCTTCCCTGCAAACTCTTTCCAACAGACGAGACGTTGCGAGCCTGTCTCTCCTATATCATTATTTTCATAGACAGTTCTCAACTGAGTTTCAATCTATGGCCCCCCTCCCTCGCTAAACTTTCACGAAAAACAATCGTCTAGCCAAAACCACTATCAACAATTTCCCACACTCTTTATCTGTGCCTAAACCTAAATGTAGATTTCATGAACAACGAACTGCACGCCTGTGAAACTCTCTTTCGATTGCCTGCTTTCCAGCTGACTAGAATCTGATTATCTTAAAGTCCAATGTAAACAAGTTCTTGATGAACCGCCCCACTAAGTAATCCAATGTGCAAAATGCCCACTACTTATGTTTACTACGCTATAATCACATTGACTAATGTATACCCATTAACCCTTATCCTCGAGTGGCCTCCTGGCGTTGATAAGTGGTGATTCCTCTGTAACAAAAAGGACGTTTCAAAAAGCATCTATTTGAATAGAAAACTACATTACAATAACCTATCTGAGAATAAAATTGATGACGACTATTGAGCTAATGCTTCAAACCAGTCAGTAAAAAGGAAAACAGGTAATGGATATAAAACATCCTAAAGAACACATGTTATAATAGTATTGAAAAAAAAAACAAAGACGTAGAGTACCAACATCATGTATGGAAGAGAGAGAGAGAGAGAGAGAGAGAGAAAGAGAGAGAGATTGAATTCAGAGAAGAAAAAATTGTTAAATAAATCTATTTCAGATGTTTTTAGATTTATTACCAGTAATATTACAATATTATATTAAGAATCAAGACGTTTTCTTTTGCCACGCCTTACCCAGGAACGGAAACACGAACATAGACAGTTGCATTTATTTTGTTGAAGCCAAAAAACAAACTTGCGAGTGTCCAAGGAGATCGAGTTTAACTGTTGCCTTGAATTATGCATCTAAATTTTGATTAGATTTCTGTTGATGATTTTGTATCCTCTGCTGCCCAAGTGAGAACAGTCCCTGGCCTTTGAAGCCCTGGTTTGCAAGCGTAGCGAATCGCATCACCATCTTGGCTGCCAAGAGCTGGACAGGTTCCAGGTGTACGATGCCTTTCCAAACATAAGGAATCGTTGCCTGGGTGACATGAATTAGAACGAACGAGTCCAAATGTAGATAGAATGAACAGACAATCTGCTGTTTGGTTTATAATGCATCTCGAGATTAGGTAGAAAACCTACCTAACTATACTCAGCATTTGAATACAGTAACGTGTTGGTTTGAATGTGTTACCCAGCTTTTTGATAGTACCTAAAAAAGTTAGGACTTCCTCCTTTGAGAATGCATCCGGGATAGGTGTTTTTAGACTATACAACATTTAGTCACAATATTAGTGTATCTCATGTTGCTGACGACACAAGTGAGCAGGTCTATTAAATTCATATCTGCACACGTTATCACGAATGTCTCCGATTTCTTACGATTATCTTGTTTATTTCAATTTGAATTTCATTGTTAATTTCTTGTAACAATCAATATTTATACAAGCCATAAAATGGAAAACAAATAATGTGTTTTTTTTTCAAGCAGCGTCATTTCGTAATTAATATAATAATGTGATTCTCATCTTTATTGAAAATGTGATAAATCAGTTTGCAACTATTTAGAAATATTAAAAATCTCCACGCAGAGACAGTTTGATATCGTTATTGTTCGCAATAGAAAGAAAATTTCCATTAATTTTTTTTTTTGGTGATCCATTAATTAAAAACAATCTTCTAATATGAATGACTGCAATAGAAATGGCTATGTTCTATATTCAAATATAGTTTCATGAATTTAATGTACGTAAATATATGTAAAACACGGAAATATAAAAATTTCAAAATTATGTAATGAAATTCATGACTGCCAGCTAACTTACAATTACGTCCCAATTACGGAACTTCATCTCATCCCGCCTCTTAGACTTGAGACTCCAGTAATAAAGAGCACGGTAATAAAACTCCATAGACACATCTAAAGATTTGAAAATAGTTTTTCTAGAACATAGTTTAACGAAATCGTTTTTGATTCTTTGGACTACTTCTTTAGTGTTATTTTCACAGCAATCAAGTTGATGTATTTTCCTACCTCCTTAAGGTGTATCTTGTCGAATTGTGGAATCTGTCGAACAATTCAGCAAGTACCTGTCCAGTATTGAATAGAGTGTTCATATCTTCTGAAGGGCGAAACTTAAATATACAATTGCGAATCACTTAGGGCATCTGGGCAATCAGTGCTGATGAGATGAAATCATGCTACTCTCGTGAATTAAAAGAAGGGTCGCGTTCGAAATTCCGTACAAATTTCCGAGTTCGACAGAAAGATTTCTGAGTTCAAGATCCACCTGTAGACTGTCAAAACTAACATCGATAGAAAAATTGTGAAAATAACACTTGAGAGTTGAAGAAAGTGCTATCTATTAAGAAATGCACTCTCGCAAGAAAAAAATACATTAGCAGCTCTGTCAGTATTCCCCGCTAAGAGTGTAATAGAGCCGCTGACACTGATAGCAACAACAGCAAATGCATAAAGGTATGCAGTTGACCAAGCTGGCTGCATAAAGTGACGTCACAGCAGAGATAAAATGACACTGATGTTCGGAGACGGGGGCGAGAGTTGACGAGAGAAGCATATGTTTGAGATACATGGGTGACGACACAGAAGAGACAAAAAGTCGCGCGAGACTGGAACAGGGAAAATGAGCTCTTTGAAAATATAAAAAATGCGTTGTTGGAAATGTCAGATATAAAGGTGTGTAGTCAGTTAAAATGCAACGACATCATTAAATAACAAAGACTGCATGTTACTACGTGTATAGCATTGCAAGAGCGCATGAAGCGATTAGCATTAAGCTATTTTATCAAAGAGAGCAGAAAAAGCCTGGTAGGATGGACCTCCTAGAACTGCACAATACAAATGTCAACCAACAACAAAAAAGTCATTTCAACAATGGCCTAGGTTTAAGTGCTGAGTGAAAATCAATCGAAATATTATGAAAATTAGAATTTTACTTTGTACAATCGAAATCATATACAGTCTTCAAAATAATTAAATCTTGTCGATTGGACTTATAATATTGCAGTGCCAGATCGATTAGATATGGTATTATTTTGAGACATGGAGGCGTTCATTGACATCCGCAGAGAAAAACAATTCAAAATTATTAATCATTTAAGAATATTTAAATTTTTAAATTCTATTGTTTAGAGTTTAATTACAGTTTCTATGAATAGGACTTATTTTCTATTTTTTGTATGTGCGTGCTCATTTTGCGTCATATCATGTTCGGAAGCGGCTGTTGATTCGAACTTCATTTATATGTAAATTCGCAACGTGATGACGCTGGCAAATTGACACGCACTACATCAGAAATTCTAGTCAGCTCTGATTTCAACTTACTGTCAACAGCAATTATAATTTAAAAAAAATGGGATACTTTCTTTTTAAAATCAGTTTGAAGTAAATATACACGTTGGAATTCAACGCTGACTGCCAATCTTGTTTTATAAAGAATATGAATAGTGGTAGAAGATTCCAGTTGAGTACAAGTCACAAAAGCTCTTCGTTATGGACGCCATTTAATTCATAGAAATGAACCTAAGTTTTAACAACTGAAGTCAAGGAGAAGCTTTCGCAGATACGAGGTGTATTCAATAAGTTTCCGGACTTTTTCGTATGGATACTTTTATTGATTGTACACACATGACCCTCTAGTCCTTTTGACAATATTTTGAAACTATTCTGTCCCTAGAAGCTGTGACCTAATCTTTGTCAGATATAAAGGTGTATGGTCGGTTAAAATGCAACGAAACCATTAAATAACAAAGACTACATGTTATTACGTGCCTAGCTTTGCAGGAGGGTACTGAGCGATTAGCATAAACCTATTTTTATCAAAGAGAGCAGAAAAAAGCCTGGTAGGATGGACCTCCTAGAACTGCACAAGACCAATGTCAACCGACAAAAAAAATGTCATGTGGAAGCCCTTTTGTGTGAGCGTGTCAATCGCCCTTGTAATAGCCCCTTTCATCTCCTCAATTGTCTCATAACTTAGAGAATCACCAAAAGCCACAGGGATCAATCTCTGGACTAGATGAAGGGTGGGGAACTCTCTTGATGCAAATCTGGGCAAATCGTCTGTGACAAGGATGGAGCCCCCTTGGGAAAACTTTTCCCCAAATCTTCGGTATCTTTAGTTCCACGCTAATAAATATGAGTTCATTTCTCACACTGACATCAAACTCTGCACTTATTATCTCTATAGATACACATCGGTCGTTATCAATAATATTCTCCATTTGGTCAATCAACTCTAATGTTTTGACTTCCTTACTCCTTCTCCGCCAATTATCATCCCTTACAGATTCCGTCCTACTTGAATCTTCTTATGCCACTCTAAAACTGATGCTCGATTCATGCAAGATGGTCCAAAAGCAGTCTGAAGCATTTTACGTGTCTGTGTCATTTTTTTCTAAGTTTAGAACAGAAGTTGATTGCATATCGTTCTTCTAATGTATCTACATATTCAGATTGCATTTTTCTCTGTAATAATGAGGCTTTCAGAAGGGTGTATTCCAATTCTGCTGAAGCTGTTAAGTGAAATTGGAATCATGAAAATTAGTCATCTAATAAGACATATACCAAAAACGTACTGAATTTTCAAGAGTCTACAGAAATTTTAAATGCCTTTACAAAAGTCTAGAAACTTTTGAAGACACATTTTATGCCGATTCCCTTTAAACATTCTTATTTTGATACTTCAGATTACTGTTCTCATCTCAACGTTTCGAGCGATGTACCCTTTGACTTTAGGTTTATATTGTCGAACTTGAGAATTTTTTCGTCGAACTCAGGAAGCATCACGGCATTCCAAGCAAAATCTTTTATTAAATCCATGGAGTTTGCAAGGAGATGTGATGTAGTGAATGCAGTATTTGGTAAATTGTCGTCTCAAAAACTATAATATTTTGTTGAGTAAATGTCTAATACTCAGTGCAGGCGACACTCAGAATACAATTGTGAATTACTTAGGCGTTTTACCAGCCTGGGATGACAGAACGAGAAAATGTCACACTATGGATTAAATATACGAATAATCAAGCTAAATATCAAGAATTCTAAAACGTAAATCCTTCAACCATCTTAGGAAGACACCGGAGTATAGCTGTATACTAGAAAACTAGAAATTTCCCCCCCCCCCAAAAAAAACCCCTGGAAATCTCTTGTTCTGAAGCCCAACCGCTCGGTTCAGAATCACATTCTCTCTCTCTCTCTCTCAAGTGTTCAATGTAAGAAGGCATATATCATTTTCATACATGGAGTTTCGCCAAATTTGCATTTTCGCCAGTGAGCGATGAATAGACAAAACAACAAAACAAATTATGTTTACGTACGTGTATGATTGTTTAACTTTCCATTTATTTGACCATCGCATATAACAGCCTGTGCTTTGATCCTATTTTGGATGTTTAACGAATCTAGTTATGCAGCAAAGCACAATGGATACGTCTTGAGTTTCTAAAGGTTGTACTGGGGGAAAATGATTGCTCCCTATGAGGAGGGACGATCTGAGCTAAACTTAATAAATTATTACTTGTTCTTCTAGATAGGAATCCAGAGAGGTAGATAGCCGACAGAGGTGTCATTTGCTTAGATTCTCTCTATATTAACAGACTAGGTCGGCGGTACCGCTCTCAACGATCGAGTGACGCCCGAAGCTGTAACGTCATCTTTGTCATTTAATTCGACACCTACATTTCCCGCGCGTTTTGTCTAAGGAGCTAACTTTCACCTCCCCTCCCGCTTCAATCACGCCACTTGCAACTGGAATGTTTCCGTTGCCTCCAGGTTGCCAGATTATTTACTGATGTGACACTTGCCAAAATTCATACTAGTTAAAATAATCCCTAATTAATGGAACAGGATCCTAATATATAACACCAGTAAGAACCGAGAGTACGAATTAAGTGCTGATAGGTTGGTATGACCAGATGGGATTACAAAACTGGGTCAACTATTTGCGATTGTGGAATGGCGGATCATAGGATATGCAACACATTTTTTTGTTCTTTACAGCCAAAGCTGTGCATATTGAACATCTTGCGGAATTATTCAAGTGTGTGCGCGTAAAATACGAGAAACTATTACATGAACACGTGCTTTAAAGACACACGTAATATAAGAATATAAAATGGCGGGAATAAATATTTTTATTTTGTTATTTTACGACCACCGAGTTATTTTACAATTTACTAATCATCCTTCTTTGTGGTTTTAGGTTATTTGCTGTAGCAAAATCCCTATTTAAAGGGATTGTATATGATAGTTGAATATAAGTTGATCTAAGACGATTGATTCAAGATGGTAAAATATCAAACTGGAAATAAAATAAAAGAATCCCATGAAGATTCGCTCGTTATATGTATTATGTTAATCGTTAATCGTTACTGACGAAGAATATTTCAATTTTACATTTTTATCAAATTGCGATTTTGTTAGTGTTATCAGTGAGCTTTAGATAAATACATGAAATGAGAAAGTCAGGTATAATTCCGTCAAGATATGAAAAAATACCTAAGGCTATATCATATGTATGGCTTACCTTACTTCAATATGGGTAATGCACTGAGTACATTCGATCAACACAACTGAAGTTATCACCAGAGGTGTGGCTTTCACCTTCTCTTTGGCGTTTAACTTCTACCTAAATATCCTATAGTTCTAAGTTAAATTGCCGGTTGGCTTTTGAATATGTTTGGGGATGATTATGTAGTGATGTTGAAACTAGGCTATACGGAAACAAATATACACTTTCAGACAAATTTGTCACAAAGAAAATTTACGCTACCATGTATTCAACCGTTGGCCCGCTTCCTGGTGGAATACAACATTGTAGCCTTCAAATCCAACTTAAACATGTTCTTGTTGAGCCGTCCTCATAAGTAATCAAATTCTACCTAACTTACATCATTAATGATTACTTCACGACCATCTCACATTCATTAAAACTTATACTCAAATGGCATTAAGGCCTTGATAAGTGGTGACTCTGTGTAGAAAAAATAATGGAAACATAGTTTAGAGTGACATCATATGTTAATACATAGACTAAAGAGCAGAGCAGTGATTGGTAAAGCTACAGCGAGCAATAGTAATAGTTGATTGAGATTTTCTATTTCATAACGAGAGAAAAAAAAAGAAAGACACTCCGAAAGAAAGATGAAGAATATTTGATGGAAGCCAAGATATGCATTTCATTTGATTTCAGTTTATTTTTTTATGGACATTGATGAGTTATATATTTTTAATTGAATCGTTTCTCTCTATTACTTGGATCATTCAGATGACTTCTTTCATCTATAATATAAATTTCATCTGTCTGTTTAAATGTATGTATGTATGTATGTCTGCCTCAAGCATTCGATAAAGGCGATAGATTTTTACGAGACCGGTATCGTTTTGACGTTCGATCCTTCGGACGACAGATATCGAAAAATGGGTTAAAACATTAATTCCTTCATCCTAAACCGAACACTTTTCTACAAGGAGTGGTCGCATTTTTCGCCGATATTTTCGAAAGTCATTCCCACTTTTCTATTGACTAGCCTTAATTTTAACATTCGTCATTTCCGATTTGGTGAGGGGCGCAACAGCAAAGAGTTCACATTTTTTTCATGTTCATTTCCTCCTTCGCGGCACGAGTTCAAGCCTGTCTGCCTACTACCACTTTTTTTTTTTTGCTGAACAGAAACCTCCAAACATCCGAGCAACGCAGGACACCCTGACTAGTTTTAGATATTATTGTCACAATGATTTGGTTGGTGTAATCTCCGATCTCATTCAGGTGTGTCTTTCCGGAATCGGGAATCTGTTTGGGATATAAAAAGTAACCGCATTTTTAGTCGCGTGCAAGCGACTCTATAAGTCATTCCGTCGGTCCGTCGTTCGGTCTGTCCGTAACACTTTTGTGCTTGGCCTTTTTGGTTAAGATCAAAGGTCCGTTGTTAATAGATGCTGTTCTTAGCTTTTTAATCTTTTCTTGACCTTTTGGCCAAGATTAAAGTGTAGTATCTCTTCCGGCAGATACTGCAAGCAAAGACCATATGTAGGGGCAGCCCCACATATAAGACCTTGGTCAATGTAGGGGAAACCCTTCATACCAATTGTCACTATCCAGCTCCCCTACTCCCCGGGGAGTTGGTCCCCATTTTCCCTTCACTCTTCACATTAAAAATCGGCCTTGTGCCTAATTTGCTCGGTGGGGGAGCAAATAAATACTCTTTTCTTGGCCTTTTGGCCAAGATCAAAGTGTAGTATCTGTTCTTACTATATGCTGTACTTATGTTTGTAACCTTGTGATATAAAGAGAGTCACTTTTCCGTATTAATTTAATGTAAAATGATCACCCCGATTACAACCAGTCAGCCTCAAAGCCATTAAAGTCATTCTCCAGATCATTCAAGTTGTTTTAGAAGGATTCCAGTTATTTTTAAGCATTCATGTCATTCTTAAGGTCATTTAATTCATCCTTAAGTTCATTAAACTCATTCTAAGTCATTTACTTTTTATTTATTTAAGTCATTTAAGCCCCCTTTTCGGCCATTTTAGTTTATCTTTAAGAATTTCATGTCAATCCGACATTCATGTATTCATTCATTACACGGGAGCACGTGACTAATGGCTATCGGCCTTATTTCATATTCATTGGAGTAGATTGCTCTGTTATAACTGGGTAAATGTCTCAAGTAATTTGTTTTTGCATTCGAACTATCGCCGTAACTACGGATTGAATTTTTAAAAAGTTGGTGAGTTTACCTAATTTTTACTTAGTACGTATATTTGTTGCTCCACTGGTTCTGAAGGACCGAAAACAAACTTTACTTACACATGAATAAAAGTTTCCTTTCGACGTTCTACAGAGATTACGAAGTTCAATATAATATTAGAGGCGTTCTAAAAGCGATGCCGTCAAACGTTTTCTTTGCCTGAATTGATCAGAGGCAATTGCATTGTAATGGGTGTAGCATAGTTATTACATTTAATCTGTGGCGTTACACTCCAAACCTCTTTAAGCCACACGCTGCCTGGTGCCGCCGCAAAAGAACAAACAAATAAAAGAGGAAAGAAATAATAATCTGACTCGGCACCCTTTTTCCAGTGCAAATAAAATGGCATTATTCGTGCCCCCCCCTCAAATCGCATTTTATTTAATTCCAAAGTCTTCTCACACACATATGTGCTTTTTAAAGTCTATGTCGCTTCACCACCTCGTGCCAGCCTGGCCAACATTTCCCCGCCTTCGTTTCCACACGTCCATCTTTGATCGCCACCCCTCTTGCTTCTGTCCTTGACAACAGGCTGTATTTTTCTCTCTTGTACACACTTGCTAATTAGAATACGCACTTTAACGGATTCTGATGTTAATATGTTCACTAGCCAGCTATTCTTCGACAGCTGCTGATATGTTCACACGCGTCCATATGCGCTCTGTTACAGGATGACTGAACTTAAAAATTTACGGCCACTGTTATGATGAAGAAACAGATGCATTCCAGACCTGATCGGTTTCAGATATTGACGGTGTTAGACTCTAAGACAGCAACCTCTGTCATGTACGTGGGTTAGAAGCAGAGAGGCGTCACTGAGATCTTGGTAAACGTATATTAAGAATGGTGGTGACTATGTCGAAAATAAATTCTAGAGCACAGAAAGTACATATGCCACTTCCGTTTTTGTGGCTTTTCAACTTTTTGTCTTCAAAAGTATGGGTAGTTTTACTTTTGGAAAGAATTTCGTATTGTAAGTCGCGTTTCGATCGACCATTCACAGCCATCCTTCAGCGCAAGCAAAAGAACTTTCAGAATGCTGGTTACTATGTAGAAAAATAAATTCTGGAGAACAAAAAAGTGCTTATTTTAATTGTTCCACTCACGTCATCGTTGTCATATCTAAGAACTTGAGGTTTTACTTTTGGAACGACTTTTGTAATATCTGAGTTCGACTCTACGAACCTAAAGATTTGAGGTAACATCTACCAAAGTGTTGTAGAATTCACGATATGAGATAAGATTAATGATAAATAAAAAAAAATCAGAACATCAATCGTTAACTAAAAAAATCAAAAACTTATTCTCTCTTTCACACGAAGTTTTCAATTATTTTAAACAATTATTGCTGTTTAAGAACTACTATACTCTAAAAAGGGTTGATAAACCGTAAAAAGAGAAAAAAACAATCAAACACAAAGATGTAGAATGCCTATATATACACACACACACATATATATATATATATATTTTTTTCATTTTCAGTGTAGCCCTATATGTTACCCACCCGCATAATCACGCTAACACACCGGTTCTCGTCAGATTACCGAAGTTAAGCTACGTTGAGCCTGGAAATTACAGGTGCTGTATGTGCTCTTAGCTTATCTCGGCCAGTTTTCAATCATCAAGCATTCTTGTCTCTAGACTACAGCAGTGCTGATTCAGGATAGGTATGGTTGGAGTTTGCACAAACCTTGCCTTAAAATTACACGTGCAGCTTCCTTTACAGAGAGTGCCCATTGTCTTTCGAGACTGAACGGTGGCATCGACCCACCCGTAAAATAAACACTGATAAATAGATTTTCGATACGAAACAGATGTCAGCATTCTTCTTATCAGTAAGACTCGCTAATTTGTCTTCGATACCCCATAAAACCCAA
>NC_136509.1:41147423-41174923 GCF_053919585.1 Euprymna scolopes
AATAGTTGTGTAGTTTTAACAATAATCTCAGGGCGTCTCCATTTACGCTGAACACCCACAGAATGCTTACATCGATAAATTACATATGAAAATATTACATATGCGATTTCCAAAGGTCCCGCTAGTTTAAATTATTATATTAAAAAAAAAAAACATACGTACTGAATCAAAACGGAAGAAAAACTAGCGATTTTGTTTCGGATTATGGAATCGGTTGAAATGTTTGGTCTTTTCTTTCTACATTTGTTAATGTAAAGCAAAACACATTGCAATTAAAACGTAAATATCTATTACGTTCAACCACTACAGAGGCATTTTACGTGAAGCCTTCTTCAGTGAGGTGTTTATTAATGTTATATTGGAATTTAGAAAATATGGAACAGTCTGGTAAACAGTAAACCAGGGTGGACTTCCAAAGGCTAACGGTATGAACAAGAAAAATAATAGAGTAGAAAATTATGCATACAGAATAATGTAATGCGTTTTTACTGATTTTCGGATCGGCTTGATGCTTTTTATATCGAGTGAGATAACCTGTGCAGCAGGTTTGTCGGGACCCGTCCTTCTATATTCTTTTGAAACAAGCAAGCATATGGGTATGTGTTATTTTTAAATTATATATATATATATATATATATATATATATGGCATTCACATACAGTACTGTTTCGCTGTATCACAGCTCATCAGTGCGGCTAGACCGGCAATTACCTCAAGCCAGGATCGAAACCCGACCGCCAGAACGGCTGCTATTGTTCGGGTAGTGATGTTGACATACTGGTTCCCGCTGGATCACCAAAGTTTTCCAACGTTGAACCTGGTCAGTACAAACTGGGTGATTTTTTGGGACTTCCAAATGGATTTGTTATGTTAGCCCGTGTAAAGTCTTATCTTGGGTCAAACTCCTCTGTACTTTTCTCAATTGAATTATTTCGATTGTCGATACTTATCGAAGAAATTCCGATATCAAAACCTATCTGAGAACACTTTCAGGCACATAGATTACCTTAGTGTATAATTTTATAAAAATCAACTCAGCGTTTTTCGAGTCTATATGGACGAACTGTCACGCACACAATGTTTATATATATATATATATATATATATATATATATATATACATATATATATATGTGTGTGTGTGTGTCCATATATGAAGTAGGCAATTTTACTTTATTCCATTTAATCGTAGGGAGTTAACAAATATAGGGTCTAAGTAGATTTGTGACATGGAAAGGGCTGTCTACATCCCATGTAAAGAAGAACAATACTAGATAAGTCGAACTCTGTATGCAAGGTTAAGAAATGGAATGTTAGAAATTAAGTCGAGTGTCCGATTCTTTTAGAAATCTGAATATTAAAATGGTAGCAAAAAGAATAGGCAATGCAAATTAAAAATGTATTGCTTCAAAAATAGGTCAACTTATATTTGAGGATTCTTTTGTTTGGCCAAAAGCGTGATTGGATGAACATATGTAAAGCCACGTGAAAATTAGTCACGTGTGAAAACACACTTCTGACGTCATAAACAAAGGACATTTCTCAATATATGATTCTTTGGGTTCGTACACAGAGTCAGTTGATCAGCCAAGAGTTGAGAGAATTAGTTGGCGTGGGAGCCTCTTAGAGGCGACGCATGGAAGATTAGACCATGTAGATCCAAGCTGAATTCTTGAAGTCATCGACCGGCCGAGCAGATGAATAAAGCAATCACCATTAATAATTTGTAACATTTTGTTTTCTGTCGTCATTCATCACAACCAGAAAAGGTAAATGTGTTTTTCATCATCTTGTAACTTTTGTATAAACCTTTCAAAGTATTATGTGTCCCCATTATCATCATAAGTGAAGTACCTCCTCCTCTCTATATGTGTATAAGAATTGTTGCATCATATCATGCAGTCTGTATTGATGTGAAACTTCAAAAATTGTCACAGTCGTCGTCGGGATGTAATATATATAAATGTCATTATCATTCTGTCTGTGTTATAAGAAAAATTATATATGAAGTCACCAAGAAGCATCCCAGTCTGTATAAATGTCTCCCTCATCACCATCGTTAATGTGCCTCTCCAATATGAACCCCGCTATGCAACAAATTTATTGCCTTTGAATCAGATGGAAGTGTGATAAATCATATATAAAATAAAAATATAAATTACAATTAAATTTACCAAAATGATCCAAGATGGTAAAACTAAATTATAGTATAAATATTAAAGAATTAATATTTATAAAGTAATATCAACTTACTCAGCTCCCACGCAATCCTCCCATAACAGACACTAATATTTTGTCTTCAAGTTATCCCATTTTTCCATACTCCGTCTGATATAGTAACTAATGCAATATACCACTCGAGCAGCCCCTCCATCTACAATCATAATAATAATAATAATAATAATAATATTGCACCTAAAAACCATTCTAACGCTAACGACACTCATTATCCCCTCCAAAACAATCGTCGTACTATCATTGTCCCACCCTTTGTTGAACACAATGAACAAAATTCAAACTATTTAACGAATACAAATCAGCAAATTAATAGTATTATCAGACCTTGAGCTTTTAATAAAGTACATACATATATCGGCGCTACTTCAACATTAATTAAGAAAAGAATATCAAACCACATTTCTTCCTTTCACAACCATAATTCTAATAATAACCAAGGAACTTCTCTAACCACATTGATTAAAAAAAAACTTTACTCTAATAATACCCCCTTTTCAACCAAATGGGCTATCATAAAAAAAGTTAAGTCTTATACTCCGGGCTCTAAGTCTTGTCGCCTCTGCACAACCGGAGCTATAACTATAATTACTTCCCCTCAAAGTAACAATATAATAAATTCTAAAAACGAACTGATCTCTTTCTGTAAAGATAAGTCCAAATTTAATTATGGTAATTTTGAAATTACATAGCTATTACTATAACCTTTAATATATATATATAATTTTTCTTAAATATTATCGTTTTTCTACATACTTTCTTAATACTTTATAACTCAACAATCCTTTATTTTCATTCTTTATTTCTTGTTTGCTTGACCGTTTTTTATCTGAAATTTCCGTTTTAGTCTTTAAATATTCCTATCTATCAATCATATCAATCTACTTACACATTCGAATCCTATATGTATATTTACTTATATTTTACTATATGCATTTACTTAATACTTACTTGCTTTATCCGGAATTTGCAGATATATGCCATCCTCTCCCCATAAAAGAAAATAATTTTATATTTTATATTTATTTTAATTTATTTTTTATTTTTTATTTATTTATTTCTTTACTTATTAATTAATTAATTTATTTTTCCATTTAGTGTCTTTTAATAACTCTTACTGACATTTTCTTAAGTAATAACCTGTACATTTCAGTTGGCCTCTTTTTTTCCCTATATTATATTATTCGCGCTTTTTAACGCTATCCTCTCTGGGTTATTTTGACATTTGCTTTTCTAATTTATATTTAATTCTATCACCATTTAATCTTTTTTTCTTCTTTACTTATTTTTTGTAATTACAGTTTGTTCTCGGCAGACGTGTTAAAAGCATATTTTATTTTATTTTTATTATTATTGGAATTTTTCCCCTTTTCCTTGTACATATGTGTGAATTATTCCACGGATTTCGGCCTTGTGGATTATTTTGGACCATCTTCCAATTACGCGATTTCCTTGGAGTTTACTTGCGCAAATGGAAAATTAAATTAACTTTCTTGGACTTACATTTTTTTATTTTTCCGTCATGGATACTTTACCTTTCACCTGACTATCCATTCACGTGAAATTACCTTTTCCTTCACCATATTGCCTCTGCTTTACTTTTTGTTATCAAGTAAGATCTTTGACTTGCAGTTTCATCAAATACTTTTGTATGCAAAATCCGATCCCGCATTTTGCTAATTCCTACCTTCTGATGAGAAGGAAAGTATTTCGTCGAAACTCCGCGGATTAAGGACTATCCATTATTAAGTATTTCCTTTTCAGATTAATTATATTTTTAACTCTTTTTCAAAGTGTTTTTTACATGTTTTATTAACTATTTGGTCTTTATATATATATATATATATATATATATATATATATTAGTTTTTAAAATATAATTATTCACTGACACGTGTTTCGTCATCTACGACTCATCAGAGTGGCTGAATATAGCGATATATATACATATATATATGATCTGCGTTGACCGAATTGCAGTGTAACCATCAAAGATTGTCCTTAACCTAGACGTACTCATAGTTGTTTTGCTTATTAGCTCTTAATATATGATTGTCACGCCTGTTTTCCTCATTTCGCTTCATTCGTTTTAAACAAGGCTAAATACTATGCACAGTGAAAAATTGTAAAATAACCAAGTAGCTGTTATTTTTAAAACGAATTAAAATCCATTAAAATCCAATATTCTTGAGTAACATTTTTCCAGAAAGATAAAACCCTGAACTTATCATATGAAAAACAGAATAATATCAAACTTTTTCGACTATTTTTAATAGAATGTTTAATTTTTGTTTCAAAACCACAATATTCACTGCCATTTTTGTCTCGATTAAACATCAAAATATTTTTTTAAAACGTTTTTGAACCTGAATTTTTTTTTTAGTTTAAATAAGGATGATTTGCTATAAGACTATGCAAAAATATGATAATATAAGTACCTGAATTTACAATAATTCGAACTTTTTATATCACTCTATGGATTTGCGTAGCGAAACCTACAAAAATAAATAAATTCAGTACTGATTGGATGCTTACATGATGTTTTGTAGATATTTAAAGAAAAACTCTATCAAAAATTACTTACCCCCGTCTCCTGTTTTAGCTGTGCTTACTATATTTAACAAACAACAGATTATTAGCGTCACTAATTATATTAATCACGTAAATATTGACACTTTTATTAATTAAAATAAAACATTTTTTAACGTTCTCGAAGCTGTTGAAGTAGATGTCTGCAAATTGAGAGGACGGGGTCGTCGATTTTTTTTTTTTGGCAGCAGAGATGTGAGTGACAAAGTGCACGCTGTACAGCCACCGCCTCAGAAAACACTGTCATTCAACAAACTGATGGACAGATAACAGTGAATGAAATACGTTTAGACTTTAATGTCAGTACTAGTGTACTGGAAAAAAATTGTCGTTTCTAATATCCGGCAAAATGTTGCTAGGTTTAATCCAGAAATGTTCACGCAGGACCAAAATAATATCTGATAAGATGCCCATTAGGATTGTTTAATCTCCCTTTTGTTTTTCATTTTTCTTAAACTTTTTCTTCTAAGGGATGGGACATCCAACCAGATGTCTGACATTTACCCCTATTTTAGTGAGTCCAACCAAGAGATCTTTTCAGGATTCTAGCCGTCCCTTTCAGTGCGATCGTTTGTATTTCACTTGCACTTGGTTCACCGGGTATGCTTGCTATGCACTTTTTAAAGTTCTTTTTCATAAGCCCAGTTGCTCCTATGATGACTGGTATAATTGAAACGTCTTTAAATTTCCAATTTCGTTTCATATCATACATAAGTCCTTGATACTTTGTTATCTTTTCCCTCTCAGCTCTGTTAAGCCCTGTATCATTGGGTACACTGACCTCTATTACGGTCGCTTTTTTGTTTGCTCTGTCCCAAATCACTATATCTGGTTTAACAGCTGCGTTTTCTAGATATGTAGCAGTAGGGATTTAATCAGTATGAAGTCTAACGTGCCGGATTTTTGGATCGCATCATCACTGGCGATTAGACGTTGTGTCACTTAAAAAGAAAAATCAATTTTTCAAGTTTAGTGATGCAAATTTAAGACTGGCGAAAAGAAAAGAAAAGCATTTAAAAAAAAGGTAACAGAAGAAAGAAAGCCATGAAAGAAAAAGGAAAAAGATAAAATAAAGAAAAAAACATGAAAGTAAAAATGAATGAAAAACATGAAAGAAAAAGAAAAAGTTTAAAAAGACAGAAAACAAATAAAAATGAAAAAGATGAAAAAATAAGAAAAGAATGGAAAAGGTAAAAAAAAATGAAGACAAAAACATAAAAAAGAAAGGTGAAAAAATGAAGATAGAAAGAAAAACATAAAAAAGAAAAAACATCAAAAAAGAAAATGTAAAAAAATGAAGATAAAAAGAAAACATAAAAAAAAAGAAAAACATATAAAAGCTTATTAAAATGAAAACTTTTATTTTACCGGTAAAATAATGAAAAAAACTTCTTTTCCTCGGGAATATCTTTTGAGACCCTACACTTGATTAATAGACCCACTCGATAAAGCTGATATTTTTATGGATTTTTTTCTACTTAAAAACAAACACCAAGCAGGAAATGAATTTATGGGTTTGTATCACTGTACACAGATTCGAAAAAGTTGTCAAAAAACAAATATATAACAAATAAATGTTATCAAAGGCAAGATAAGTTACTTTTCTAGCAAACTGGATATATTTTTCGTGTTTTTATTTAATGTAACATGTTTATTCAGCTCGAAAAACATACAGTGTTTACCGATGTATTGGAAAATTCAAGATGGCGTCCGATTCTCTCTTTAACACGGTAAGTTTGGGAAAAGGTGTTATAAATAAACAAACCGGATAAAATACTGTTAAAAATTCGCTCAATATATGTTACAGTGACATAGGTTGACATATATTCGGCGAGTTTTTAATAGTATTTTATATAGTTTTGTATTTATAACACCTTTTCCCAAACTTACCGTGTTAAAGAGAGAATAAGACGCCATCTTGAATTTTCCAATACATCGGTAAACACTGTATGTTTTTCGAGCTGAATAAGTATGTTACATTGAATAAAAACACGAAAAATATACCCAGTTAGGTAGAAAAGTAACTTATCTTGCCTTTGATAACATTTATTTGTTATATATTTGTTTTTAGACAACTTTTTCGAATCTATGTGTACAGTAATACAAACCCGAATTTATTATCAGTTGTATGAAAACCTTTCAGTTATATTTTAAATATAAAACTAACCCAGATAAGGTTAACTAAGACGTACTTATAAATGCCCAGAAAATAATATCCTGCTACATATGTTTAAAAAATCGTATTTTAAGAGACATTTACTCCTTTTGTTTAACAACTTTTGGCTGACGATTATTTTTTTAACCATGTTTTTGCATGAAATAAATGCGTATTAGATATAGATATGTTTGAAGCGAAAACAACGCATTATTACAAAATAAACATATTTATTTTGTTCGAAATTTATAAATATATTTCGAAAATACACTTCAACATCAGTATATCTTTCTTTTTTTGCCGTGTTTTTGTTGGAGTAGAAGTCCGTTTGTTGTTTTTACATAAGCCTTTCCAAATGACGAAACGGTGTGTTGGTCACCCGGACTTAAGGTTAGGGTGTGTGTTCCTTGATAGAAGCGCTGGTTTAGTTTGCATAAAAAAATACGTATAATGCCATGTTTTGGCTTCAAACGTATCTAATACGTATTTATTTTATTCAAATTCAACCCGCGCTTCTATCAAAGAACACAAACCCAAAGTGTGTTTTTTTGTGTGTGTGTTTTTTTAATGTTCATTTTTTACGTAACGTTTTGCAAACTTAATTTTCTTCAGTAAATAACGTCTGCAGGTCAAAATTACTACGAACCTATTTCTTATGCCTATACAACACTGATCATATAATGATGATCTCCGAAAACGAGGCTAAATCAAAGACATGTCATTCTCATATTCTTGTCCAGGGTTGCCAAATTGTCATTTGGCAAGTGAACTTTCGCATATGTGGGATTTTTCAAAAATAGTTTGGCGTACAAAAATTGCATTTGTTTTTATTCAAAGCGTAACGTACGGACAAACTAAGAAGAGAAAAAGCAAAATATTATATTTATCATTATTGGTGATAGTAGTGAAAGAGGTCGAAGTATTGGGCCACGAATAATAGCAGTATTCTTACCATTAATTTTGTTGCTAATTCTATCCAATGTCTACGCTCCATTTCTCACCCGCTTCGTACACATCTCTGCGGTGCAGCACGGCCACAGTAATGTAACGTCGATTACACAGGTGCGTACGCATCTATAACTTACTTTTTTCAATCATTCTCAGTCAACTAAGCTGAACACAAACTGTCTGCCCAGCAAAAAGACTAATCTTCGCCCGAGAAAAACAAAGCCGTCAAAATTTCATTAAAGTTTTGCCACTTTTTGGAAATAACATCGACCAAGAAAAATCTGGTGAAAATATCGATACAAAATATTTTTGGCAAAAAGTATTAGCTTTTCTGTATTAAGTTTTTATCACATAGAATGTGATATATAAACAGGTTTCATTTTAGCGTTTTGTTTCTGGTAAATGATACTTATTGTTTCACGTGGAATATCCCCCACATATATATATAGAGAGATAGATAGATATATAGATATAGGATAAGTAATGCCCCTGACCAACTTCCAGTGGTCTGATCTAGCTGAAATTTTGCATGTGCAATGATTTATATTTCTACGGGTTATGTGGCAAATTACAGCTCTGAACTAATTGCGGTTTCTATTTTATAAGTGTTTGAACTGAGTCAGGTGTGAAATGGAGCCTGTTGAATGTCGAGCAGTGATCTGGTTTTTGTATTTGAAAGAACGCACATCACAGGATACTTTTGATGAAATGAAAGAAACTTATAGTGATAATGCCCCATCACATGACGTTGTAAAACGCTGGCATCGTGAATTCAATCATGGCCGGAAGTCTGTGGAAAAAGCTCCCAGACCTGGTCGTCCCCACCCTTCTGCCATTGATGAGGCATCTGTCCGTCAAGTTGAGGCTGCTATTTTGGAAGATCGACGCATTACTATTCGCCAAATAGCCCAAGCTAGCAAGATTAGTACAGGATCTGTGGAAACTATCATTCATGACCATTTGCATATGCATAAGGTGTCTGCCAGATGGATTCCCAGGTTGCTCACACCATTCCAGAAGCGAGAACGCGTCGAGTGCTCGAGGATAAATTTGGAGATGTGCCAAGAAGATGAGTAAATGTGTTTCAAAAGACTGATTACACAGGAGGAAACCTGGGTCCATCACTATGATCTAGAGACCAAAGCTCAGTCAATGCAATGGAAGCACCTGGGCTCACCACCTCGAAAGGAGGCAAGGGTGCAGCCCTCCGCTGGCAAGGTCATGCTCACAGTGTTCTGGGACCAGGACGGAGTATTGATGACAGATTTCCTGCCAAAGATTACCACAATTACAGGAACATATTATGCTTCACTTTTGAGGAAATTAAGGGAAGCTAGAAAAATCAACAGGAGGGGCAAGATCAGCAAAGGTACCCTTCTCCTGCAGGACAACGCTCCGGTCCACAACTCGCATATCGTCAGATCAGAAGCACAGGCGCGTAGTTATGAAATCCACCCCATCCTCCCTACTCTCCTGACCTTGCACTCTCTGACGTTCACCTCTTCTCATTCATGAAATTGTTTTTGAGAGGAAAGCGTTTACCAGATGATGCAGCCTTGATTTCTGAAGTCACGTCGTGGTTGGAGGACTAACCCGGGGTGTTCTACAAAAACAGTCTCCAGAACTGCATCAAATGATGGGAGAAATGCATAACTTTGGGTGGTTCTTATGTAGAGAAAGACTAATAACTGTGCCAAGTTTCGTTGCTCTACTTCTATGGGAAGTGGGTCAGGGGAATTACTTATTGCACGCCCCTTGTACTAGCTATAACTTTGCTACGCGCTGCTGTGGCCCAAGTTGATGTAATCGAAAGAATTTATAAAAAAAAGAGATAATGCATGTCTCTTATATTCTAAGTAAAGAAATCGCGAATAATCCGCTGAAACAATTGAAAAAAAGACAAAATTGGAAAAAAAGAACTCTTGCAGAATTTGACCCGGATCTTCATAGGCCTGGACTCGAAAAAACAATCACTGGATTAAATCGAGCTTGCTAAAATGTTGAAACGCTACATCCAGTTTGTTTTCCTGTTTTTCGTGTTAAAAAAGTTGAGTTTTTAATTAGTAATATGACGAAGAGGTGAATTCCTCTGTCTATTTTTTACCATTTGTTGACAAAAATAATTTGTAAATTTGGTGCTTATGTATTTTTGGTACCGCGCCTTTTTAAAATAGTTTTTCCAAATTAAATCTAAATGTCACGATATCTTTTTTTGTTTTAATAAATTTTAATTGGAAGTTACAAAACACTCTCCTTTCCTCATGGTAAGAATGCCTGAAAAAAAATAATAACGATATTATTTCAGCACGGCACCAAAATGTATATGTGCCGTAAATTTTCTTGGAAAAACTATCTGTACGTTCTTCTTACAATATACGGTTTCAATAAGAACAAGCATTCATATTTTCTTATATAATATCTTCTGTTTACAAAAAAAAAAAATGTGTACTTCTAATTTTGTTAAAAAAATATATAAAAAAAACAAAACAAAAAACGTTACTTCAACCTAATAATTTACGGTAAAAAAAAAGTATCGTCTGACATATACGAATCGGACCCCCATCGCCAAATTGGTACCGGTTGCAATGTTGAACGCGGCATCCATATGTTTTTCTAAATGGATTTTACCACACTTTTTTTTAATGTAATACTTTTTTATAATCGCATCATCCATTACATGTTCAGAAAATGATTACAATAAAAATGGTTTTGTTAAACTTTTGAACGTCTTTGCTTACTTGCAATTTCTGTCCCACGACCAATTCCCTTAAAAAAAGTCCTTTCTGGTTAACGTCTGCTTTCGACGTATTTCATTCAATGTTTGTGAATTTACATTTTTTTAAAAAGAATTTTGGTCCTTGAGACCCCTTATTTGGGGGTGGGGGGCCTTGATCTTTGCGCCTTTCGAATTATTTTACATAAATAGGTAAGATTTATAATAGCGCTAACTCCAAAGAAGTCGACTTTTATAGTTTCACTTCAAAACGCACCTTCTGGCAAGCATTATTTTTACCTGATATAACAAACAACTATATATTTCAACACGGTAAAAGTACAACATATTGACTGGAAAAGCGAAAAATTGTAAAAGCAGGCCAAAATGTGTAAAAATATATTAATTAAATAAAAAAAAATGCTTCATGTGGTTAACAATAATTCTTTTAAAAACAGTATTGTAAAATCCATTTAGAAACACGCTCAACATTGTAGTTGGCTCTTAGAGTTCAACACGTGTACGTCAGTCCATTAATCATTAAAAAAAAACAATTTTTGTTTGCTGAAATAATAATCGCCAATCTTTCTTCAGTTTAATTCACCGACATGAGAACTCCGCGCATCAGTATAAAACACGTGGTATCTGTCCATTCTCTTTAATCATCCACACGTGGACGAATGACGAAGTGATAAATTTCGCGTCTCCCGCTTTTGGGATTCAGCCAATCCGCGCTAGTCTTATTCCAGTGTTTGCAGCTGTATATTGTCGAGAACAAACGATTTCTCCAGAAGATATCTCACTACTGATGCAATTCTCTATCTATATAAAAGCCAAGTACGTCCAAAGATGGAATACTGTTGCCATATCTGGGCAGGATCTGCTAAAAACAACCTATCCTGCCTTGACAGAGTACAAAATAGACTTCGTGGCTTAGTGGGGGATGCCCTTTTTTCTACCCTACAACCTCTCTCCCACAGAAGAGACGTTGCGAGCCTATCCTTGTTTTATCGTTATTTCCATGGCAGGTGCTTGTCTGAACTCTAATCTCTGGTCCCCCCTCGCCAATCTTTCACGAAAAACACCCGTCTAGCTGAATCCACTGTGAAAAATTTCCCCCACTCTATATCTGTGCCTAAATCAAAACGCGGATTCCATGAACAAAGCTTCTTTCTTAGAACTGCACGCCTGTGGAACTCTGTTCCGTCTGCCTACTTCCTTCCGGATTACAACATGGATGTCTTCAACTTCAATGTTTACAAATTCTTAATGAACCGCCCCCTTAATTAAACACTTCATCAAATCTCCACACTAACGTAATGTACTTGCAATAACCCTTATCCCTGTGTGGCTTCCGGGCCTTGATAAGCGGTGATCGCTGTGTAAAAAAAAATGTTTTGTTTTAATATTTTTCCTTTTCAATATATAAAAAAAAACACGCTCGGTTTAGCTAAAAAAAAAAAAAGCTGTCGCAAAGTGGGAAGGAAAACCGGTCTGCAGTTTCTTAGTTTATCGAAAATGAACATACCAAGAGTCTCAATTTTATTTTTATAGATAGTATATACATGCGTATATTTAAAGTTCTATTCAAAATTTCCAAACACACATGTTCTGTTATTTTCTCATTAGTGTATACATTACAGATCGTTTGCAATCCTTAACAAATAGAAAGGTAATATCACTATTTTTATTCATCAAACTCCTCGGACAATTCTATGAAGAAAAACATATTCAAACAAAATCTTTACATGTAACACAAACAGTCAAATCCATACCTCTGATGTCCAGGGTGAATTCCTCTTGTTATTCACGTCTACACTTTTTTATTTATTAATTTATTCCCTTCAGTTGCATCTTCGTATTCCTAATTTGTTCTTTTATTCTTTTTATTTAATATATTTTATCCACTAAAATTTATTTTCTTTATTTCTTAATTATAATATATTATTTCTAATTTAAATTCTTTTATCTTCAAGAAACCTTTTTTACAATATAATTACACTCTTTCTCTCTTGTTTCTGTAAATACTAGTACAGCCATACTTTCGTATTTATAATTCTTTTTTTTAATTTATATAATTTACCTCCTAAAATTTATTTTCTCTATTCCTTATTGTATATTATTATCAATTTAAATTGGTCCGTATAAAAGACTACAATATTTTTGGAATGTATTTGTCTGCGAGTAAAAATTTAGTTGTATATGCTTAAGTATAATATATATATATATATATATATATATATATATATATATACTTAATTTAATCACATAAAATTAATATACGAAAGTATAGATTTATGCGTAAACTTTAAGTATTTACTTCAAAAGTGCTCAATACGCATATTAAAATATTCATTTCTTGATAGCACCTGTTTCGTTACGCAGAATCATTCATCACGTAATTTATGTCAAATTTTTAATCTATTCCTCTCCTGGCTCATTATAGGAATGAATAAAATAAATGAGAGTCTCATGAGGCGTCATTAAAACAAAACAAAAAAATTCAAACTATTCTTCCGATTTTTTAATATTTTTGTAACCACGCACCTATTCATTTTATTTTAAAGTTTCTTTTCTTTTTACAAATTAGGGAAAATAGATTAAACATTGACATAATAATTACAAGATTCATTTTGCGCTACGAAACGGGTGCTGTTAAGTATTAGACATTATATCACACTGAAAAATAACGGTAAATATGTATATGTATAGAGCCGGCCGACCTCGTCATCAGTTGTCGTTGCTAGATGAAAATATAATTTATGTTTAAGAATTATATTTGCGAAAATATTTAGTTAAGTATTGTAGAAAGAATCGACATTCTTTCTAAAAATTCTGTAAAAAAATCAAGATATTTATAGTTGTGGGTTTAAGATGATATTAAGCTTAAACAAAATAGGTAAACAAGAGTTTAGAAATGTTGATCTCTGACAGCTGACAAGTTAAGGTAAACGTGTTCTTTGGCGAATGACGTCGCAGGCAGCTGATCGAGATTTTGAGTCAGTCTAAGTTTCGGAGTAAAATCGAACAAGCCGGCCCGAGCAATAAGGCATTTCCTTATAAGCGATGAGACCAGCAGATAGAGAGATGCAATCAAAGAGCGTGCGGGTTTCCAAGCCAAGGATGGGTTGACCCACCCTCGACTTTGTGATAAATGCGTTAAATAAACGTTTTGTCTTTTTTTAACAGACTTACTTTGTCATTGGCGTATATATAATTTACCTGACCCAGTTTGACACCAGATCAAGATATTACGAGACGTTACATATTCATACAGACCGAGCTCTCTTTATCCAATACAGCACGCATGTTTAGTTTGATGATGAACGTGTATAGTGATGATGCACGAACGAAGTATAAATGCCTTTGCATATCATTATATAGATAAGTGGAATCTGTTTCAACTCAACCATTTTATCCTTCGTGCTCTGTATATTGCTGCCATGCTTAAAATAATCATGGCTTTGGCTTCGCGAACGAAGATCTAGGAAGGAGCTTGTCTACGTTTTTTGTAGATACGCTTGTGGCTGACAAGGCAAATGCAGGAGAAGTCAGCGCGCCAGCAACAACTGCAAGTTAGGGTCTAGTCTGGGATTTCTTGGCGCTCTTTACTCCTGCATCTTCCGTGCCTCAGACAACTTCGCTGAGTGTTCTTTAAGGAGAAGACTGTTTGAGGGATGGTGTTCCGTCAAACACCTTGGTCCACTGCAAGGATTAACAAATGGCGGTAAATTCTTTCAGACAGTTTTTATACCGTTTCTTTGGTGCTCCTTTGTGGCGGTGGTTAGTGTAAAGTTCGCCATCCGAAGTGTTTTAGGGAAGGCGGGGGTTATCCACTTGAAGACGTGGCCAGCCCAGCGTAGTTGTTATTTCAGCAGTATGGCTTCAAAACTGCTTATTTTGGCCTGTTCGAGCACTTCAAGATTGATGATGATGGCACTACAGTGAATGTTTAGGATGGTATGGAGGTATCACTGGTGGAAACGCTTGAGGATCCGCAGTGACGACAGCAGATGACCCACGGCTCAGAACCATACATAATGGTAATCAGTACGACGACTTCGTACACACTGACGTTGGCAGACTTCTCCAGGTCATTGTTGCACCACACAAGCTGATACAGTTTACCAAAAGCGCTGTTGGTTTAGAATAGTCTGCGATCCATCTACTTGTCTATGCTGGCGCCTGTAGATATGGTGCACCTAAGTAAGGTGAACTATTAAACTGCCTTTAATTTGGTCTCACCGATATTGATAGGGGGAGATGTACTCTTCAAAGAGCCGAGCGACCTCTGCGAAGCAGAACGTTAGATGTTGCAGGGGTCTCTCTGTGTAGCATCACAGGCGAAGAGGCGGTTGTAAATTTGTTAGTCCAAAGTCATTGACTTGGCCTGAACAAGCTGCCTTCCAGACGGTAGCGAATGTAAACACAATCCTCATCAAGATCCTCAGTGGTCTACCTTAACTTCATATGGAGCAAGGACGCAACCCTGTTTTACACTGTTGATGATCGGGAAAGACTAAGAGAGGTAGCTGTTAAGTCTGACTTTGCCACACTGGTTTCGTACAGTTGGACAACCATGTTAGGAAATTTAAAGAGGCAGTCGAATTGTTTCTTTATGTGGCACATTTTTCTCTCCTCGCAGGGTCGAAAATAATACCTTGTTATTAAAACCCAACTTGAATGCAGAAAACACGGGGTTATGTTATCACCTTAGTTTAAACGAAACACATTCATTTAATGTAGTTTCAGAATATAGTTGTTTTATTCGTTTATTTAAAAAATCCTTGTGGAAGTTTGTGCCATGTTTTTCAGTATTATTGTCTTGCAATAATTCAGACTTACATTAGCTTTAAGACAAACAGATAATACACTTTCCGCCGTTTTCCAAAGTGCATGAGTTCAAGTTTACCGTTCAACACATCAGATTTTTTTTTAAATTATTATTTTTTTACATAGAATATCCGACGAGATACACCTGAAGAATGTTGCTGATTTTATCAACAGAAACGTTGTGAAATATCACTCAAGATGCGAATAATCGTTTGAAGAAAAATAATACGAATGTGAAAGAATATTTAATTGAATAATATTTTACAATGAGCAGAGGGAGAATATTTATTGTTTGTCAAAGAATTATTTGGTTGGGATTTGAAATACATAAGAATATAGAAGAGACATATTTTTTTTATTTATATAAAGAATGCTTTTCGTCAACAACATTGCTTTTATGAGAGTTGAAAATATCTTTTTCCTTAATAGTATTGCTCCAGAATGATGCAAAATGTTGATGTAAATACGTTACTTAATATCTAGAAAACAATCAAATAAACCGAACGAAGCAACATGAATAGGTATTTGAAGTAATAATGAGATTAAAGCATGATTTATTTTTACCAAAATCAGGTTTACGTATTAAATAACGTAAAAAATGTTTATATGCCATAAAACAAAATAAAAACCCAAACAAAAAAAAACAAAAAAAAACAAACACCAATAAATATTTGAAGATTAAGAAAATAGTAAAGCATAAAAACTTTTACGAAAAATGATTGGATTCGAATCTAAGAAAACGATAATGATGCATATGCCAAAAGATGTAACAAAAAATATTTTTTATAGTAAGACCTATTGCGTGGTTTGCTTTAAGTATCGTTTAACGGACAAAAGATGTTTGTGAAGGAATGCAGAATTTACAATTTACAGCCTGGAGAATTGATGTTTCTCCACTGACGAGGAGTTATACATTCGAAACGACCTATGCAATAAATACCATCCACCATTGAAAAAAACGAAAAAAAAACAAACAAAACATTCAGGTAAATACATAAAAAAATTATCGACTTACTTATTATTTATTTATTTATCTATTTATCTGCTCATAACGACTGTGCATTCTTGCATTTCCAGCCTTCAAAAACTCCTTTTATTCTTAATAGTGTTGAATCTGACTGGCAGTTATTATTTCAAAATCAATATTATAATTACTGTTAAGTAATACAGATAAAATACCGTTAGTATTTGAAGACGATTCTCTCGACAAAGTAAAATCCGCAATTTTCGATAGATCGGTCTTTTTTTTTTTTTTAACAATCAATTTTCTGAAATTTCCAATGTGTTTCGTATTCAATTTGCATTATAATGAAGTCAGCGTTCGGTTGTGTCCATTTTTCGCCTCCTATTTTCTTACGCAAGTTGACTTGTCAAGTTTACTGGACAATCCATCAAAACTCGCGTACTTCTTACCAGATTTTTCCTCATCTGTTTTCTTATTTTCTTTAGTCACCGCCGACTTTATCGACGTGAATGAGGTGCGAAATTGTCCGAAGTAGAGGATGTAGGCGATATGTAACTGCGAGCAGGTATAATAATGAGGAGGAAAGTGCTGAATCACGAAGTTTAAATAAACGACAACCAAAAGTTAATAATTATATTCTTCCCATATAAAAGTTAATGATTGACTGTGTGTTAGAGAAGACGATATATTAACAAAATTGTTTTCTAAATAAAAGAATTGACAGTAGCCCCTTTTACTGACGCGGTAATTCGCCTTACATTTTAACTTCACTGTTTGTTCGGCGTCAAATAATACGACATCATCAAGGTAACACCTGTGTACATCTCATCTACCGTAAACAAAATGTTTCGTTCATCAAACAGCTTGCTTATATACAAACCAATAACCTCTAAGTTGCGTACGATCGGCGAAGTTGTGCGGTATTTCGCACGACCGCTGACGGCAAAATTAACTGGCCGCTGCCATTTGCTTTTACCTGTTATTCAGTAAAGACGTGCAGACACATGCACGTTTTTTGAAGCAAGTGATTTTCGCACCCACTACAATTTTCTATGCAAGAATATTCAAGTAATACGGAATAAAATATTCAATGAGTCGATAAGTACTTTAATGGGATGTGTTCCGACGAACCTGTAGTATAATTAGGATCTGGACGCAAATACCATGACTAAACTAGCAAGCAGCAATATCCATCCATTCACTGCAGAGGTCTTTAGGTGTCTAAGAGCCTTTTACTATAATAATTTATCTCTTCAAACTCGTACACTGTGGAATTACCGACCTGTTTGATGCTTAACTTACTTTATGAATATGCAGACATTTAAGTTTAAATGGAACCGGCCTCTGTGTGCCTAGTCCCGAATAATAGCTTCTTACGTTCAAAACACAGACAAAAAAAAATCTTGTATGCCAAGATGTACTGGATTAAAGAAATAAAGTAAGGCGTAACTGTTTATAATATGATTTTATTATTCGTATTAAGCTATGTAGGACACTATTTTTAAAGTATTTCTTAGTATTAATCCATTTGTATTAAAAATACAATAAGTCTTATTTTAATTGGCATGTAAATTAACTCATACTTCTTAATTGTTATTTCTTTTTCTGTTTAAAAAAAAATTATTTTGAGATTCAGAAAAATATTAACTTTATCATAACATATCTGTTGATCAAATATATTTCTCATTCTGTGGAATTTCTATGGGTCTTGCTAGTTATTATTATCGATATATTTATATGGGTAACGTGCATGTTATTTATTTTCTGTGTCACGCTTACATCCGAGTGACTTTCGTTTAATTGTTATGGACTTCCATTTTTTTGTGATAAATAATCTTACCAAGAATTCTTCATATTCCGGTTTCGATTATAGCTAATGACACTTAAGTCATTAATGTTATTATAAATAATTTTACCAAGACATCTTCATAAGTTTTGGTTTCAGTTTCGATTTAAGCTGGTACACCCAAGTCATCTGGATATTTTTTTTTTAAATCGCAACATTATAATATATAAATATTGACAAAACATTAATTTTATAATAATATACACGAAATCTGCAAGAATTAAAATATATTCAAGCGTATTTTACGACCTGGCTAGGCCGGGCGTCTCGTCTAGCTTAGATAAATACTTCTTGCAGTTTTAACGAAAGAGGTACAATAACATCAGAGCGTCTCCAACTTCAATATATTATATATGAATGAGTCCCTGGTGGAATTTCCACAGGTCCCGCTTGTTGTTGTTGTTATTATTATTATTATTATTATTATTATTATTATTATTATTAGTAGTAGTAGTAGTAGTAGTAGTAGTAGTAGTAAGAGGTGGATGTTACAAAGATGAGTAGCCGTAGATGACGAAAAGAACAACGACTGTAAAGTATAAGAAAAATAGCCAGGAAATAAATCGAATACAAAGCAGAACAAAGACGATGAAAACGTTGTAGGAAGGTAGTAGAAGAGGGAGAAGGACGAGGAGGAGGAGGAGGAGGAAAGTAAGTAAAAGAAGAAAGTAAGATGTGTGATATAAAAAATAGTAGAATAAAAAAAATAGAATAAGAGTGAGAAAAATCAGATAAAAAACAGAAAGGTGAAGGTGGGTAATGGAAGAGGAAAACAAAGAAACATTTCAGCTTGAGTAGTAAAACTTGCAGTAGTCATCATTGTCGTCTTCATCATCATCATCAGCAGCAGCAGCATCACCATCGACCCTGCTTTTTTTTTTTTTTTTTTTTTTTTTTTTTTTTTTTTTTACAGCATTGACAATTATGTCTCCCCAGATTGTAGAGCTATGGAAATCTCGGGAAGACGAGAAAAGACGGTAGTTTCCCGTTTCTTTCCGTCCTGATTCGGAGGGCGCATCTCCCCCAGTGCATAAGTAGTAGAGAAAAAAAGAAAGATATGAGAGAATAAGAAAGGAGAAAAGAAACAATTATTATGAGAAATAAAAGAAAGGTGAATAGAAGAAGAGAGAAGGAGGGTGAGTATTAAATAAAAACAAAATACATTCTTTTTCTTTTTAATAATGGCCTGCAGATGTTGCTCTATTCAATACCGTGTCCTCAAGGCTGGCAATGTTTTGCTGATGCCGAAAACTATGGCAAACAAAAAACACTATATGCGTGTATGTGTGGGTGTATGCTTGTGTGTGTGTGTATATCTGTGTTTGTGTGTTTCCGTATGAAAGCAAAAATAACTAAAAACTGAATAGCTTCCATTGTTGATCATCCTTTTATCACCGTCTATTGTTTATGGAAAACATTCTCTGGATTAAAAAAAAACACAGCCATTCAATTTTGTCACGACTTATTCACTCTTCACGGTGTAAGATAAAATAAAATAAATACGTTAAAACTAAGTCGGCGTTTTAATGTAATTTACTAGTTTATGGTGGCTTATTATTTACAGTGCGATTGGTTTCGGCATTAGTAGCAAGCAACTTATTTTTGTACTAAAATCATGATTCACATTTTCTTAGGTAAAAACAATCTTAACTGTTTACCGTGATTATAGTAATATTAAAATTATATCAATCATGTTAATCTGTCTTTGCATTATTTATGTAATTACGGAGAGAGAGAGAGAGAGAAAGAAAGAGAGAACGAGAGAGAGAAAGAAAGAGAGAACGAGAGAGTGAAAGAAAGAGAGAACGAGAGAGAGAAAGAAAGAGAGAACGAGAGAGTGAAAGAAAGAGAGAACGAGAGAGAGAAAGAAAGAGAGAACGAGAGAGAGAGAGAGAGAACGAGAGAGAGAAAGAGAGAACGAGAGAGAGAAAGAAAGAGAGAACGAGAGAGAGAGAGAGAAAGAGAGAACGAGAGAGAGAGAAAGGGAGAACGAGAGAGAGAGAAAGAGAGAACGAGAGAGAGAGAGAACGAGAGAGAGAGAGAACGAGAGAGAGAGAGAACGAGAGAGAGAGAGAAAGAGAGAAAGAGAAAGAGAGAAAGAGAGAGAGAAAGAGAGAACGAGAGAGAGAGAAAGAGAGAACGAGAGAGAGAGAGAGAAAGAGAGAACGAGAGAGAGAGAAAGAGAGAACGAGAGAGAGAACGAGAGAGAGAGAGAACGAGAGAACGAGAGAGAGAAAGAGAAAACGAGAGAGAGAGAGAGAGAGAGAGAAAGAGAGAACGAGAGAGAGAGACGTACTTAATTTCAGCTTATAAATCTATTACTAATAAAGATTTCATATGTGTTTGTCTTAGATTAAAATTATACTTGTATTTCCATTATTAATCCTCTTATCTCCAGGAACATTTTTCCACATCTTAAAATTGCACTATATCTTCACCAACGTTGCGTCTACACACGAGTCCAAAATGGTCACACTACATGCCAGTACTCAATACATGCTTTGCGGCTATTAGCATTCAATTTTATTCTCTACCAAAAATTGATAGATTATTTCCCAAGAGATTGTCTATTCAAAACAAATCATAGCGTAGCGTGGTAGAAGGATACTTCACCTACTAAATATTTTCTACTGTGAGTCGCCTAGTTAAATCAGGAGCAAACAGAGCAAATATCTCATAGTCTACCCTAACTGTGAATCACCGTAAATATTTTGTTTTCTCATGACTATCCCTGTCTCGGGAGACTATAGTGTAGCTCTGGTGTCTATCTATACCAACGTGAGTGGCTGTACAGTCCAACTCGTGAGATGCATTTCATGCTTAGCCTGACACGGTGATATGGGACGATAGCTGTTGTTCTTTCAGCAGTACCCCACATTTCGACGCAGCTAGAGGATCCAAGAAAAGGACACAGTCGATAAAGCTTGGTTCTAACTCCGCCGCAGAATTTGTCGTTGGTGACAATATAAAGCCAATTCTTCTATTAAGGATTCCATGTCCGAATGTACTGTCGGAGGGTTTCTTTTTTAGTTATTACCTATGATATGGTAATCCCGCAAAGCAACATAGATTTTTAATCAGATTTAACTTCTACTAGGTGAAATATCATCGACAGTTGACATGCCTCACATACTCAAAACTGGTTATAAGGCCCAAGTGGACCGCCTTTACTCCTTCTCCTAGGTATTAGATACGATTTTGCTGACCTTAGTAGCTCAGCCACACGATGTATCAGGGGCTGGACTGGGTTGACAAAGGCTATTAGAGACGCACACCATGAGGGCACTTTTAGGGAGAAAGAGCTTATCCCCAGTGCCACCCTCGGTTGTGACAACCTTTCAAACAAATCTGCTAATGCACACAAATCAGTTACTTACAATTTCCGGATAATTTAAAGAATCCAAATGAAATTTCTTTGCAAACTCAACCCAACCCAACCCCAGAACATATAAATAGTGTTTATTTTTACAACGTTTCCTTTGATGTTAGCACTGAGTTCTTCAATGTACTTTGTCAAACTGGTAGCGCTTTCTTGTCGAACTCGGGAATATGTCTGTCAAACAAGGGAATATGTACGAAATTTCATTATTAATCAGTTTCTGTTTCAGTCGGCTATGCCTACGTAAAAAATAATTCACAATAGTATTTTTGAGTATCTATTATTTTAATAGTATAGTTTTTTCTTTTAAGTATATTAGAAAAATTTCCGGGATTTTCGTATTTGTATTATTGAATGTGTACAATATCTAATTAACGAGCGCTTCCTAATCGCATGTATCTTAGAGTTTTTTCTTTTCAATTCTTAGAATGAGGTCTCCACATACTCCTCCATACAACGCCTGACATTCCAAAATGGTCAAGCGTCTGGTACTGGCTAGGTTCAATGTGCTTAATTTCGGTGATCTAACGAGATTCCGTGTGTCAACGTGATTATGTCGCACATACGACCCCAATTATAAAGACAGGAGATAACTAGAATACCTACGGAAAAACTTGAATGCCTACTAGGCACTATCCTCGAATGTCTAAGGTCTCTCTGTACAGGAGGTTGTCAAAACAATCTGGTATGAGGATACTTTTCTTTATAAATAAACGCTGACCAAATATTCAAAATCACATAGGATTTGCTGCCAAAATAAAATCTCCTCACTATGGCTAAATTATGTTAGCTTTTACGAGAAATAGTGCACATTAACCAGGTGATACTACCTTAAGTAATAGTACAAATCTGGATACTCCACCAGACTAGATACATTCGTGGAATCCAGTTAGCCCAAGAGACCAGAACGAACGATACACTACAACATATGAAAATGATTAATTGGGAGAATGAAATTTATGTCCTAAAATTCTTTACTAACTCAGTGTTTGAGAGATAAAGAACTTAAATGGAACATTCGAATATCTATGTATCTCATATAGAGTTCAGTTGTTAGCCCTAGGTAGTGGGCCCCCTTCATTGCTGAGAACTTCAACTACAGTAAAATAAAACAAAAAAGACAATGTGTCCGTATCTCCGTGCTAAAAAATAATTAAATAGACATTGTCAGATGAGGAATATTATGAGGGTTGTTTTACAGCTGACCAATGTAATCGTCGTTTTTTACTGAATTCTCTGTTATGTTAAAAATCCGTTCCTAATTTTCTCCAAATCTAGAAGCATTTTATTATGTGTGTTTAGGTGCTTGTGCCCTACGTTTTCTTGTAGTCAATTCATGCTACCGATTTCTTCTCTTCCTGCTTTCTTTTCTACTTCTCGCAGCATCATTGCTATAACAGGTCATTTGTATCTTTAGTTGCTCTCCGTGAGATGTCCGCATCTATTTTGAAAACGATAAATCTCTTTGGTACGTCAACCTGATAAGATGCCATACATGCTCCATGACCAGGTTAACGGTGTGCAGTTGTATATTATCCATCCCTTTTCTAGTTGTTTTGTTGTATTAACGTGGTTAGACATTTCATCAAGCATCTGCTATGTATTTTGCACATGGACATCTCTTTAGTCTTTTGTGTTAGTCCCGCACGTTCGCAATTTACGTTTCAGTTAAACTGTCTTTCCTCATTCGCGAGTGTTCTCTTTTTTATAGTCTTGAAATTTATCTATATATCATGTCAATCTTCCTTATTTTCTCTGTAATTCTTAGAATGCATTTTATTTTCGCGCGCGCGCACACACATACAAACACACACACCCGCACACACACACATATATATATATATATATATATATATGTTATTTACTATAATAATTATTAAATACCTACAGACACTAGTGTTTCATCCTTTCGGGAATCATTAGTGCAGGGTGTCACGATAAACACCAGTCAATAGATTTGAAGCTGGCAACAGAAGCTATCTCTAGCTTCATTCGCAAAGACCTAAATCATTCGGTACCTTTAACGGAGAGAAATATTGTGAAATTTAAACATTTATTTCTTTAAATACTTTTAACGTCTTTCAGAGTGATCTAATCATTATATGATGATCTGCCCATAAGAGCTAAATTGACCGACGTTTTATTTCAAGTGAAAGTACTCAACGATAAGATCAGTAATATATATTACTGGTGCGATTTTCCAACATTCTTCCCGATTCCGATAGAATAACCGATTCCGCTACTTTCTAGACCACCTTTTATCTAACTATAGATTTGTAGATTTTTTGCAAATACTCATAAAACACATGTTAAGTGTGCAGATATTTTCTCAAACGTAAAAATACCATAGTTCAGGTGATCTAAAGATTTTTATTTTGCTGATAGTTTAATCAAAAATCAATAAAAATTCTTTATTTATTATCACAACGAAGATATAGCTTTAAATGTTGCGAGTTTGTCTCTGCTTTATCGTTATTTTCATGGAAAGTGTTCGACTGAGCTTCAGTCTATGGTCCCCCCTCGCCAAACTTTCACAACAAACACCCGTCTAGCTGAAAACACAATCAATAATTCCTCCCACTCTTTATCTGTGCCTAAACCTAAACGTAGATTCCATGAACAAAGCTTCTTTCTTAGAACTGCACGCCTGTGGAATTGTCTTCCGTTTTCCTGCTTTCCGGCTGACTACAATATGGTTGTGTTCAAGTCTAACGTAAATAAGTTCTTGATGAGCCGTTCCATATAAGTTATCAAATTTACCGAATTTTCATTACTAATGATTACTATATTGTCCAATTTCTACTGTACACTCTTTAACCCTTATCCTTGAGTGGCCTCTTGGCCTTGATAATGTGGTGATGCCTGTGTAAAAAAAAATCAAACAGAAATAATAATTAAAAAAAACATTTTTTTAAGCATCGGAAAGAAGTTACATAGGATACGGATTCCGGTACCCGTAAGATTTTCAATTTTAACAATTCTCAGTTCCTATTAATCGTCCCAACACTAATATATATATATATGTGTGTGTGTGTGTGTGTGTGCGTGTGTGTGCATATTGAAAGAGAACTTACATTTATACAAGAAACTATCATTGGCTGTCTAAGGGAGTCTCTCTAAAGGGGTTTGTAAGGATAAATTACATGGAAATACTTAAACTTTCGAGTAAATATTGACTAAATATTCAAATTAACATAGTATTTGCGACCCAAGTAATATCTCCTCGGTTAGACTAAACGACATTAGCTTTATCTTAAAGTGAGTTTTAACTAAGGTAAATGCTGGATATTCAATCACAAAAGATGAATTTTCTTACTGAAAATTTCAAGATCTTGCTGGAATGTAATAGACCTTGAGATTACAAAGAAAATATGCTATAACATATTTAGATGATAAAAGGGGGTAAGGAAATTGTATTCCCAACTTCCTTACTAACTCAGTGTTCTACAAGTAAAGAGAACTTCAATGAACATTTCTGAATATATATATATATATATATATATATATATATATATATATATATATATATGACACACATATATATTATATTTTATAGAGCGAATTAGACGTAAAGTTTAAATAGCAGTGTTTATTTTAATGTATTGATTAATGTATTAATACTTTTAAAGACCAGTGCCCATAGTACTATAGGTATATAATAAGCTCAATAGGTATATATATATATATATATATATATATATATATATATATCGAAGAGCTATATTAATATTGAGTCAAATGATTAATAATTGTAAATTATGAATCATTTTAAAAAGGAAAGACAAAATAGACTTGATTTTGTTTTTCTTTTCCTTTTGAAATTGATTCATAATTTACAATTATTAATCATTTGACTAAATATATATATATATATATATATATATATATATATATAAGAGAGAGAGAGAGAGAGAGAGAGAGAGAGAGAGATCAAGCATTAGCGCCAAGGAGGATGTTCCTTGATTTCAGAGTAATAGACTTTAAGAAAAATTGAAAAAAAAAAAACAATAAACAAAAACAAAAAAAGAGCTTGAAGTTTACTATATATTATCTTAGAATGTATTTGGTCGGTTTGGATAGGTGTATTCCCGAGAGACCCTAACATGAGGATATTTTTAATGAGAAGCAAAGCTTAGCCAAATGATAAAAAAAAACTAGTGTGCTGTTTCCCCAAACTCTCTAACACATTTCCTTAATGGCGGACGGATCTAACTGCACAGTAGTGGGCAGCTTTAATTAAAAACATAAATAGCTGATGACAACAAAAAACTCATATAAAATATAAATAGGAAAAAAAATTAACAGACCTGCACATGGAATAAAAGGGTCCTTAACCGATTATACACTAGGCAGACCGTCGTGAACACCTTCATATCTCTGGAAGTAGCACGGCAGACATGACACAGTATAACCAGGATCAGTCATGAGGACTTGATGAATCGGGTTCTGACCGCTAATCTCTATCATTTTTACGAACAAAAACAAAATAATTAAGACTTGAAACCTAGCCATAGTATGTTCTTATATACTTTCCTCCCCATGAGGGCAGAGTTAGACATGGTATTTTGCTTAAAAGAAAGATGCTGCTGTTTTGCTACTATTACTCAAATTTTGAAAACTGGAGCAAAACATCAACTGAAATCCTTCCGAAGAAAATCGAACTAAGTGATAAAGCATAAGAATTTATTTCATCATAATACACAGAAAATTATACATACATACATACATACATACATATAATATATATATATATATATTATATATATATATATGAAGCAGATGTGACATACAAATTGAGCAATTTCCATCGAGTAGACTTCCTCTGGAGGTTGAAGCGTATTCCCATGAATAATCACATGTCTTCTCAAACGAGTAGTAGACTTGCCAACTTTGCTGCATGTTAAACACATCGTTTGGTTTGGACAAATAGGTGCAAAGTTGACCTGAACAGGAGTTTTGTGCGACTTAAGGTGGTTGGCGTAGCCAGCTTTTGACAAAAGCATTCGTTCACAAGTGTGGCATTTCCAGCTTTTTTATGTCATGGTTAATACCATCAATTAAACCTTTGCGACGCCCTCGCTTCAGATTGCTGTGGGCCTGCTTTCCTTTTTCATGAGCATCACAAATTTCACGTAAAAGTTTTCGTCACTTCGGCCTTTGCCGTGTAAGTTCTTCCCATGTGTCGATGTTTAATTGAAAGGCTTTCAAATTATTCTTTGTAGAGTCCCTGAACCGCTTCCTAGGCTTGTGTTGAGGGCATTTGCCATTTCTCAGCTCCCCGTAAAAAATAGTTTTGGCAGCCTACAATAATTCATTCGAGCCAAGTGGTCATCCAAACGCATGTGAGATCTGATTACAAGGGTCTCAACGCTAGAGCAACATGCTCTCACAAGGACTTTAATATCGGGTACTTGTGATTGCCACTTGATGGTTAAGATATGTCTCAAGCATTTTTCGTGAAATCGTTGAAGCGATTTAATGTGCCTTTAATGCAATGCCCCTGTATCTGATGAATACAACAGTGTTGTTAGCACACAGGTTTGGTAAACGCAGACCTGAGTCCTATTTTTGATGCCACGGTCAGACAAAACTCTCTTCTCCAACCTTCTAAAAGCTACAAATGGCTTCTGACTTCGACCGTGGATTTCAGTGTCGCGACAGCCATCCCTTGACAGAGAACTACCAAGGTATAGTAATGAATGAACTACTCCTAGTCTAGCACCACCGACCATGATGTTCGGCACCACGTATGACTGGCCGGCACAGGAGAGAACATCACTATTGTTTATAATTGTTTAATTTATATATAATATATATGATATATATATATATATATTA
>NC_136509.1:41177423-41192423 GCF_053919585.1 Euprymna scolopes
ACTGTTAACCTTTTGTTTTATAACTGTATTAAAAAATCTTCAACATGGAACAATTAGCCGAGTTTACAAAAACGATACAATTAGCACTGGCAGCTCAACAAAGCCAGGTGGAAATTTTACGAAAAGAACAGTTAAAACAAAATGAAGTATTAAAAACAATATTAATGAAACAAGAAGAAAAAATATTGTCGGTTCACTTTGGAAGGAATTGCAAATTCGCTGACCGAATTTGTATATGAACCAACTAATGGCTTAACGTTTCCAGCATATTATCTTAGATGCGAAAATATTTTTTCCAAACGATGTCAGGCCTGGTCGGATGAAGAATAAATATTTTACTCTTGCAAAAACTGGGTTCCCATGAAAATACCAAGTATACCAATTTTATACGCTGCAAGGAAACCCGAAGATATTTCTTTTAAAGAGACTATAGAATTTTTATCGAACATATTCGGGGAACGGGATAGCTTATTTTACACTCATTAAAGGTGTTTTAATATTTTGAAACAAGATGATTAAGACTTCATCGCTTATGCTGGGAGAGTAAATGTCCAGTGCGAGTTATTTAAGTTGAAAGACTATAAAGAGAACATGTTTAAATGCTTGCTATTTGTGCAAGGGTTAACATCCTCGAAGGACAAAGAGATTCTTTCCAGGATATTATCAATTATGAACCAAGACATCTTACAGAAAATTACTGAGGAATGCCAGAAACAGTTAAATTTATAACAAGATAATACTAGTATCGAAGAGAAAAGTGTTGACAAAATACAAAGGGTAAAGCAAGGTGACCACTATGTGAAAAAATACTGTAAGGTGCGTGGAGGAAAGAATTACTTCACAAAAGAGCGCTACTACAATAGCAAAATATGCTATATATGCGGGCGTTAAGAACACAAGTCAACAGTATGAAAAATGAAAAAATACTGTAAACCTGAAATAAAGACTATTGATTCTAAAAAAAAGAGTCCATGTATGGTAAAAAAGGAGATATATTGAAGTTAGATTGAATGGCCGAAGATTAAACTGTCTTTTGGATACTGGAAGTGACATATCCTTAATTGATGAAACAACACGAAGGAAAATTGGTTCTCCAAAGCTGCAAAACACAAAGAAAATTGACAGAAGAATGTCTGGAAGTAGATTAAAATTAAAGGGCGAATTTTATACTAATGTGACCTTGAATGAAAAATAGAGTATAGATTTGATGATACTTTTCAATTTACGGGAGAAACCAATAAACTCATTTTGCAAAATAGTAGATGTGACAGGATCTGAAAGTCCCAAACTGCCAGGAATATTTGAAAAAGGATTTTAAAAAGTGTATTTTCTGAAGGTTTGGGTTGCTGCACTAAAACGGAAGTGAAATTTGAACTGAAAGATGGAGACAAACCGGTGTTTAAACCCAAATGGAAGGTTCCGTATTTGGCATTAGAAACAATCGAGAAAAGAATTAAATAGACTCGAAGAAATCGGAGTAATAAAAAAGTGGACTACTCTGAATGGGCATCACCCACAGTTTATGTGAAAAATAAAAATAAAAAAATCAGGCTATGTAGAGATTTTTCGATGGTACTGAATGATTCACAAATGTATGTCAATGATCATAACTATCCACTCCCTTCTCCTGAGGAAATATTTTCTAAGTAAAATGGACGAAAAATTTTCAAAAAAAGTTACTTGTCATAAGCATATTTGCAGGTCAACGTCCACGATGAGTGTTCTAAATACTTGACAATGAATACTCATAAATAATTATTTTCTCTAAAACGATTGCCGTTTGGGTTGAAAGTAGCACCAAATTTATTCCAACAAATTATGGATGCCATGCTAGCAGGCTTGGATTTTTCAATGGCTTATTTAGACGACATTTTGATAAGAATAAAAAATGTTGAAGAACATAAAAACTATATTCGGAAGGTATTCGAGAAAATAGAAGACTACGAATTTAAAGTGGCTCTCGAAAAATGTCATGGACTAGATTGAATATTTGGGACAAATGATTGATTGGAAAGGTACAAGACCTAACCCAAATAAGACAGAAGCAATTAGAGACATGCTTAGACCAAACAATGTAATGAAGTTACAGTCAGTCTTGGGTCTAGCAAACTACTATAATTCTTATACCCCAAATATGCACGAACTAAGAGCACCATTAAATGAATTATTGAAGAAGAATAAAAAATAGCTCTGGACGAAAGATTATGAGGAAGCATCCAAAAAACTTAAAAGATTTTTGTTATCGGATCTAGCGTTAGCACATTACGATCCAGAAAATGATTTTATTGTAGCGGCAGATGCGAGCGAATACGATTAAGGAATGGTGCATCTACACAGAATAGAAAGATGGATCTACTAAACCAATTTCTTACGCCTCGAGGGTTTTATTACCCGCGAAAAGAAAGTACAGTGAGATCGAAAAAGAGGGTCTGGCGATTGTGTATGCCGTGAGAAATTTTCATAGATTCATTCATGGGAGATCCTTTAACTTGGAAACGGACCATAAACTATTGCTATCGATTTTTGGTTCGAAAAAAGGGATTCCTTCTCATACGGCAAATATATAACAGA
The DNA here is from genome assembly GCF_053919585.1 of Euprymna scolopes. Taxonomy (NCBI): domain Eukaryota; kingdom Metazoa; phylum Mollusca; class Cephalopoda; order Sepiida; family Sepiolidae; genus Euprymna; species Euprymna scolopes. The sequence goes on from NC_136509.1 coordinate 41,179,995, forward strand.
AATGGCGTATTATTTTGCTCAATTACGATTTCAAATGAAACACCTAGATTCCAGTAAAATTTCACATGCAGATGGTTTGTCGAGATTGATTCCCAGTAAAACAATTTGAAGAAACTGTTATTGCAGCACTAAAATAAGAAAATGAACTAAAAGATATATTACTAAATACTGTTTGGGAACTTCCTGTTACACTTCAGGAGATAAAGAAAGCAGCGAAAACAGATAAATATATTAACAAGATAAAAAAAAACAAGTGGGACAAGACGAAAAGAATAGAAAAGGATTAAAAGTGTTTCCATTTTCTATGTGTGATGAAACTCTGATGTATGCAGACAGAGTGGTCATACCGCAAGTATTCCAAAAGATATCTCACTGCTGATGCAATTCTCTATCTATATAAGAGCCAGATATGACCAAGGATGGAATACTGCTGCCACATATGGGCAGGAGCTGCTAGAAAAGACTTGTCCTGCCTTGATAGTGTTCCAAATAGACTTCGTGGCCTGGTGGGAGATGTCCTTCTCTCTTCGCTGCAACCTCTGTCTCACAGAAGACATGTTGCGAGTTTGTCTCTGCTTTATCGTTATTTTCATGGAAAGTGTTCGACTGAGCTTCAATCTATGGTCCCCCCTCGCCAAACTTTCACAAGAAACACTAGACAAGCTGAAAACATTATCAATAATTTTCCCCACTCTTTATCTGTGCCTAAACCTAAACATAGATTCCATGATCAAAGCTTCTTTCTTAGAACTGCACGCCTGTGGAATTGTCTTCCGTTTTCCTGCTTTCCAGCTGTCTATAATATGGTTGTCTTCAAGTCCAACGTGAACAAGTTTCTGACGAGCCGTTCCAATTAAGTTAACAAATTTACCGAACTTCCATTAATATTGATTACTTTATTGTCCTTTTGACTACTCTACACTCTTTAACCCTTATCCTTGAGTGGCCGATCGGCCTTGATAAGTGGTGACGCCTATGTAAAAACAAAGAAAAAAAAAGAAGAAAATCCTAAAAGAATTCCACATGGGACATATTGGAATCTCCAGAATGAAGCCCCTAATGAGATGATTCACATACTGGTCTGGAATGGGTAAGGACATTGAGAAAATGGTGAAATTATGTAAAGGTTTCCAACTAGCCGCAAGATCTCCCTCCATACAGCCTAAAACAGATGTACCCTGCACACGCATCGATATCGATTACGCCGAACCTCTGAAGGGAGATCACAACCTAGTAATCGTAGATAGTATGTCAAATGTTCACAATTTTTTAAATACAAACACCCTACAGCGGCAAACACAATAAAAGCGCTGGACGAGATATTTAATCGGTTCGGAGTTCCGAAAGCAATTGTTAATGATAATGCAGTATGTTCACAGGTCAAGAATTCTAGCACTACTGTGAAACACAGGCCATTGAACACATCAAAGCACCAACTTCTAACCCTCGATCAAACGGAAAGATTTGTCGATACTTTTAAACGAGCTTTAAAAAGGAATAATATCATCGACACGGAAGAAAAAAAATGCTTAGCAATATATAGGATAACACCAAATCCAAATGCTAATTGTCCCCAGCTGAAATGATGTTTGTCAGGAAGGTACAACAAAGTAAAACAAAGTATCAAGGATAATGTAAGGTAAAGGACTTACAATGACGAGGATAAATTTTCTTCAAAAATTATTGGGCAGGGAAGAGATTGTGGGAAGACTGCATAATCTCAAGAAGAATTGGGAGAATAATTTACATTATAAAACGGCAGATTTTTCCACAATAAAACATTAGCCCGGATACATAGGAAAAGTCAGAAACCAAGAGTTACCAATGGAAGTGCTATATGACACTTTCCATATACAACGTCCAAACAAGGAAGTATCAGTAACTATGATATTCAGTCACTCTCCAAAAGCAAAAAATCAGCAAACACAAATTGTGAACAGTGAAAAGAAAAGGCAAAGAACCGAATTTTGTTGACGAAGTATAAAAAGGAAAAAGATGGTAGAATAAAACATTCTATGGAAGAATTTAGCTTGATAGGAAGTTAATATAATGTAATGACCTAACATCCCTTCATATATGAAATGCACTATGGAAATATTGACCCTCCGACGTGACGTAGAGAAAAGGAAAAAGAAAGGAAGGGAATGAGAAAAGATGTCGAGTAACTCTTATGTCACCCGTATTCCTTTCTAAATAAACCCCTTTGTCTTTCAACCATAACCCAGTGTTTCTTGCTGTATTCTTATTTAAAGTACGGATATAACATTAATATATATATATATATATATATATATATATATATATATATATATATACATAAAATATATATAATATATATAGATTATATAATAAATATATAATATATACAACATATATAATCATACATATAATATATATATACATGCATATATATAATATACATCCATATATAATATATATACATCCATATATATAATATACATACATCCATATATAATATATATACATCAATATATAATATATATATATATATATACATGCATATAATATATAATATATAAAAATATATAATGTATATACATATATATATTATATATAATGTATATACACATATATATTATATATAATGTATATACACATATATATAATATATAATGTATATACACATATATATAATATATAATGAATATACACATATATATATATACATATATAATATATACATACAAATATATAATATATATACATGCATATATATGCATGCATATATATAATATATATATATACATGCATATACATATAATATATATGCATGAATATATATATATATTATATATGCGTGCATATATATATATAATATATATACATGCATATATATGATATATATATATATATATATATATACATGCATATACATATAATATATATGCATGAATATATATATATATATATTATATATGCGTGCATATATATATATAATATATATACATGCATATATATGATATATATATATATATATATACATGCATATATATGATATATATACATGCATATATATAATATAAATAAATGCATATATATAATATATATACATGCATATATATAATATATATACATGCATATATATGAAATATATACATGCATATATATGATATATATACATGCATATATATGAAATATATACATGCATATATATGATATATATACATGCATATATATAATATATATATACATGCATATATATAATATATATATACAAGCATATATATACTATATATATACACATGCATATATATAATATATATATATATACATATATATAATATATATATACATGCATATATATAATATATATATATACATGCATATATATAACATATATATTCATGCATATATAGAATATATATGTACATGCATATATATAATATATATACATGCATATATATAATATATATACATGCATATATATAATATATATACATGCATATATATAATATATATATACATGCATATATATAATATATATACATGCATATATATAATATATATACATGCATATATATAATCTATATATACATGCATATATATAATCTATATATACATGCATATATATAATCTATATATACATGCATATATATAATATATATACATGCATATATATAATATGTATACATGCATATATATAATATATATACATGCATATATATAATATATATACATGCATATATATAATATATATACATGCATATATATAATATATATACATGGATATATATTATATATACATGCATATATATTATATATATACATGCATATATATTATATATATACATGCATATATATTATATATATACATGCATATATATTATATATACATGCATATATATTATATATATACATGCATATATATTATATATATACATGCAAATATATTATATATATACATGCAAATATATTATATATATACATGCAAATATATTATATATATACATGCAAATATATTATATATATACATACATATAATATATATACATATATATATATTATATATACATACATATATATTATATATACATACATATATATTATATATACATACATATATTTTATATACATACATATATTTTATATACATACATATATATTATATATACATACATATATATTATATATACATACATATATATTATATATACATACATATATATTATATATACATACATATATATTATATATACATACATATATATTATATATGAATAATTATATATTATATATACATAATAATATATTATATATACATAATAATATATTATATATACATACAAATATATTATATATACATACATATATCTTATATATACATACATATATATTATATATACATACATACATATTATATATACATACATATATATTATATATACATACATATATATTATATATACATACATATATATTATATATACATATATATATATTATATATACATACATATATATTATATATACATACAATATATATAATATATATAATATATATATAATATATATACATTATTGATATATATATGTAATATATATAATATAGATATATATAATATATATATATATAATTTTTATATGTACAATGTATAATATATATATAATATATATAACATATTTATATATAATATATACATGTAATATATAATATATATATTTATATATAATATATATAATATATATTATATATATAATATATTTATATATAATAAAAATAATATTTTTATATATAATATATATAATATATTTATATATAATATATATAATATATATAATATATATAATAAAAATAATATTTTTATATATAATATATATAATATATTTATATATAATATATATAATATATATAATATATATATATAATATATATATTATATATATATACATACATATAATATAATGAATGTAAATGCATATATATATGTGTGTGTATGTAAAAGTTTGCAAGTAACGAGACAACATCACAGCATGAGTTTTATTTTACGATGTATTTCTTTTCTGTAACAACCGTTTCATTTGCACAAGGTTAAACATTATTTCCTTAATAGATATTAAATATGGCTAATCTCCAGACAGAAAATATAACTGTAATACATATACACAAGCATAGATTTGAATTGTTGATCCTTATCTGTAGAATGATTTATATGTATACATATATGAAAGAGAGAGAGAGGGAGAAAGAGAGAGAGAGAGAGAGAGAGAGAGAGAGAGAGAGCAAGCATACTAACGGTGACATACTTGATCGCGTCACATAACCGAAGTAAATCAATGCCCATGCCTGGTCAGTAATAAAATGGGTCATTATTTTATGAATTTCAGGTGCGTAAATGCTCTCCGCTTATCTCAACAATGTTTCCTGTTAGTCTTGGACTTCTACTCTCCACTGAACCCAATCAGTGCCGATTAAGGGGAGGTGTGGTTAGGAATTGCGCAACCCTTGCCTCATAATTAGACGCGCAGCCACCCTTGCAGGGATGTCAATTGAATCTTGAGATTAGACAGAGGCGTCGCATATATATATATATATATATATATATATATATATATATATATATATATATAATTTTATAATATTATGTGTAAATGTGTATATACGTGTAGTTGCCAATATCTTTTGTACATGAATATATGTAAATATGTCTATATATGGTGATATGTATTTTCATATAACCATATATATATATATATATATATATATATATATATATATATATATATATGTGTGTTTATTATATAGCTGTTTGTTACCTGAGAGTTTTTTTTTTATTAATGCGAATCTCTTTCAGTATGGCTTCGCTAATTATTCCCTTTTTTAAATCAAATATTGGCTAACGTTTTTACTTGATGGCCGCAAAAAAAAAAACAATAAAATGAATAAAATAAAATTTCAGAAACTGTTTTAATAATTTAATCTTTAAAAAATATAATCGGTAATCTAATCCATGTTCTCTCATTCTTCAATGTTGATTTCTCAATTCCAAGATTTTTTTCTTCTTTTTCTGCAAGAACGAAACCTATCCAACGTCAGTTCCGTTGTGAATACCCGAAGTAAAACAAAATATAAAGAATAAACTGATTAAGTCAAAATCATGGAGTTTGGCGCCTTTTTTTAATGCGCGGATATTTTTCGGTGCTGATGGATTATACAGTTGGGTGCGGTAACGTGGAATTAAATAATGGCCGAAGGGAAAACATTGAAATCTGAAGATATTTTCGGTCCTTATTATTTAATTGTCCGAACGAGGGTAGAGTTAGTGACAAATTCTGCTCTTAATATGAGGAATATCGAGCTTTCTCTCCCTCGAAAAAAGTCAACTTTAGATTGAGAATATATACGAAGAAAATTACGTTGTTTGGACAGTAACATACGGGGCCTCATGTTGAGAAGACTAGATTATATATACATAAAGTAATAATGTTTGTGTTTGTGTGAAAAACTGTGCATGATGATGGTCTCCCTCCGAGGGAAGGTGCCCACCATTTTTCAAAGTTAAGGTTAAAGGTCCAGGTCATAGTGTATGTATATATACTTTCCTACAGCACAAACAACTGGACAGATCATGACCAAACCTGGCATGATGGTGATCCATACCTAGGGATGGTGCGCACTATTTTCCAACTTAAATGTCAAGGTCATATCCTATGAATATATAGTCTCCTACTGCCTACACAACTGTAGCGATCATGACCAAACTTGACATAATGATGGTTTCCGAACTATAGATTGTGCACACCATTTTTCAACGTCAAGGTAAAAGGTTATGGTCAGCATTTAGCTAATAATAAAAAAATAATTAACTTCTTTGCCTTGCACAGTTTAATATCAATGTAGAACCTGTTTATGTGTTTAATATTTTTAAGAATTATAAGAGATAACTAAAGTTGTCCAACTTTGGTGAGGCTAAAACATCTAAAAAAAAAAAAAATAAAAAAAGGAGTCTCACCCCTGAGAATACAAACCGGATAGTTAAGTCCGTTTGCCATGAAAGAAAGTGCTGTAATGATTATATCATAAACAAGATAGCCACTTCCAATTTGTCATTAACCAGCACGGAAGTAGTAAGGCTTAGAAAACTCTCATAAGAAGCATGATAGTGCGCAAATTCATATAACCAGAAATAGTGCTTCTGAGTTTTGGAGACGAGGACATATAATCCGTTTAATTTATATTTTTCGGATTATGTTCTCGTCGTTCTAATTCATGAACACATCTGCAGGAGAGCATACATTGGCGTCTTTACATATAACAGCCATGGAAAATGTTCGTCATACTAATTTTCTATCCGTGTGTTCGTTTTACCATGCGGTTCACTACTAAAAACTGCTATCATAAAACAAACAAAAAAAAATGCTTTTCATTCCGCCTTTAATTACGTATTCACAGATTGTTGTGAAACAACAATTATAGGAGATGAGGATAACAGTTCGCAAATAAGTGCATAAACTCTTTTCATTATTAAATGATTTACAGATATTCTTCTATAATGAAAAGAAAAAAAGCAGTGTGCCACAGGAATTTATTCTTAAAAAAAGGATTTTTTCTTTTTTGTGAGGAGAGGTCCATTTACACGAACTTAGAAATAATAACGCGTTGCCGGGTACGGCAAGTTTTTATATACTGACTCGTATTAGAATTTAAAATGCAAAAGTCAAGAACAATGATTCAATATTGTTCCAAGCGAAACTCTGTTCGGTATAAAATAATTTGAATACACTTGTACCCCCTCGCCGACAATACCATTGACAAACCCGAGGTGGCAAAGCCCCATACCTAAACTGTAAAGCCTCCGTAAAGTTCCGTAAAGCCTTCTATTCAAATAGCTTTTTTTTTTTCGATCGGGCTGCTGCACTTTGAAATTTCCTTTCAAATCCCTTGCTTTTCAGCACTACTGACATGCAGAAATTAAAGGGAAATGTAAATAGATAGCTCACTACCTTATTCCCTTAACAGCATTCCTGCAATATTGTCCGAAATAGTAGACCCTCACGACGAAGTTGCTCTGTGCCTTGTTTGGGACGAAATAACATAAAATAAAACGAAACTAGAAATATATATTCGAAAATATAAAGAACTTGAAGCATTATCACTTTTTCAAAGAATCAGAGTCGATATTAGATGACCTTAAAAGTGTTGATATCATGCTAAAAGAAACTGCCGAACAACCAATTATTTAAACTAATATATACATACAATATATAGTAGTTATTTACGTACAGTACTGTTTCGTTGTATCACAACTCATCGCGTATAGAGTTGGCCATTCTACCCATCAGTCCACAGGTGCCGTGTCCGCAAATAACCTCGCTAAATATCTATTTCAAACAAACATCTGTCAAACATTCCTAGTGCTCAAACCGCTTATTTATAAAGAAAAAGCGAGCCTGACATTTTTCAGCAAATTGAGCGGGTGAGATTATTTACGGTAGTGTTCTACTCAAAGGGGGGGCTTAAAATATATTTGTACTCCTCGACATACAGTATTGTTTTGTTGTATCACAACTCATGAGTGCCGCTAGACTAACACCTCTCCCAAGACGAGGATTAAACATAGAACCATCGCGTATACAGTCGGCAGTTCTACCCATCGACCCACAGGAGCCATGTTTGCAAATAATCTCGCCAAATATCTATTTTAAACAAACATTTGTCCACCACCCCTATAGTGATCCAAAGGCTTATATATATATATATATATATATATATATATATATATATATATATATATATATATTAGTGCGTGTGTCAGATAACAATATTTTCCTAAAGTATTAAAGTATTGCACATAAGGTAAAAAAGATTATAGCTTTCAGACTTGCTTAACAGATTTGTACTTTTGTGACATTTAAATTTCGCATAGATTTCGCCGTGCTAGATGATATCGCAGGAGTTAAGTTCGAGGGTTGAGTTTCGTTCCCGGCTTATCGCACTTTTCTTATGAGCTGTAACTGTTTTTGATGACATTTATATATACATATATGTTACAATTTCTACCATATATTAAGCACTTTTTAAACTGTATTGGTTTAAATTCATTTAATCAATATATGTATACTTGTTTAATTACATATATAGACTAGCGAATGATGCACGACCTATTCCGGTCGTAAAACATGCTTTAATATATTTTAATTCCTGTAGATTTCTTATTTATTAATACTGAACCACTTGTCAATTGAATATATATATATATATATATATATATATATATATAAAAACGGTCCATTTTGGAAATTTGACCCCTATTATGACCCCTTAACATTTGTTTTTGCTTCAAATTGAGTTATTAAGTTAGAGCCATGCTCAAGGAACCTATATCTAAAATTTCAAGTGTTTAGACCCCAAATTGTGGGAGGAGTTTTCAAAGATCAAATCGTTGAATTTTGATCCCTTAACAGCCAAATTTTTGGCAGAAAACTGATCACATCGATTTTCGCAAATCTCAGTACCCTGTATATCAAATTTCGAGTTTGTAGATTGAAAATTGACAAAGTTATTGCGAAGGAAAAATACACAGGCACACAGACACGTTCACTTTTATAGATATATAGAAGGTATTACAGAGAAAGAGAGAAAGAAAGAGAGAGAGAGAGAGAGAGATTACTGATTTCAAATATTTAAAAAAAAATGACTTGAATGCCTTATATAAACTGAAACCGGAATATTTAGAGCTCTAGCCATGTTCTCGAGAGCTTGGGATATCGAGGAATTGATTAGATATATTTAAACCTTATAAGCTATGAATGAACTTCTGCATGCACGAAAGCAGTAAAAATATGTCGGCAAGTTAAAATGAACGTTTTGGTTGGTTGGTTACTTTTGTTTTACGGCATATCAACCCTTTTCAGGTTATTTAATGCCGAATCTAAAGATTTTGAAGAAAGAATTTTTAATAGAATATATTTGTTGTTTTCAAGTCGGTTTCTATTTAACCCATAGTTGGGATCCTAACAGGTACATAGCGGACCTGGGAGCAATGGCAATTAAAGGGTGGCTCGACACTCCACAAAGCCCGCAAGCTGGGGCCTCACCACTGGATATAGTTTAAGGTCATATCCAGGACCGGAACGTTTTGGATTTCGAACTTGCCGACATATTACTGTACGTGTTATTCGTCCTTCGAAACAAATATTTCATTTGTTATGAGCCATCCTCGGTTTATGATTTCTATTTCCTTTAATTTCCGTGTATTGTAACCAGCAGTTTAAGAATTTATCGCTTAACTATTTTCACACACACACAAACACACACACGTGCTGATTGGTTTATATAGATATGAATATAGAAATGCATTTATAAGTAGTTCTTTTTTAGTTTTAAGCGGACGAAAATAACCATATGATACTTGATATGCGGTTTGAATAATGATGCGTTAAGGGACTCAGCATAATTTACATTATCAGTCGCAGTAAATACTGCTGTTTGCATGGAAACGATCTCCAGTAATCCAAGTTGACTTCCTAATCAATTTCTAAAGATGATACCAATGACTTTGCTTCAACTGCTCCTCTCCCGCACGCACCGAGTGGCTCCATTTTACTTGGTATGCAGTCTGTCCGGACAAAAATGCTAATGGCTGTCGAATAGATTTGAAGCTAAACGACGCTCTTCGGTTTCATTTTCTTTTCGTTATAGTTTTTGATGTGTGCTTTTTTTTAACTACGAATTCAAACTTGATAACAATGAACGTTTCTCTTGTTCTATGTCTATCTCTATGCTATCTTCTACTTTTTTTCATGAACAGCAATAATCTCCCTCATCGCCCCTCTCCCTCTCTCTATATCTCTCTCATTCTTTCGTTTTCGCTCTCGCTTTTACTTTATTTATCTCTTTGGCCCTCAATTTCTGTCTCTCTTGCTCATTCTATCTCTTTTTTCTTCTCATTATCTTTATCGCTTTGTTTCTCTTTCTCTCCCTTTTTCTTAGCTACATGCCTCGCTCTTTGTTTCTCTGTCTTTCTATACTTCGCGCGCTCTCTCTCTCCATTTTTCTCCCTATATTCAAATGTGTTTTGTTTTTTGTCTCATTGTCTTCTTCGTATCTCTGTTTCTCCTTTTGTCGTTCTCTGTTTACTTTTCTCTCTCGTTTCTCTTTTTCATTATTTTTACATTTGTATCCGTCTCTCTTTATCTATCTCCTGTTCATTTTCTTTGTTTGTCTCCATTTTTCTTTCTGTATTGACATCTGCTTCTTTTCTCTGGTTTCATTCTTTGTCCCCCCCAGTCTGTTTTTCTCTTTCTCTCTTTGTTATTTTCGCTCTTATTCTGTGCTTCTTCCTCGTTATCCCCATTTTTGGGTGTGTCTCATTAGTTCTTTGTCTCTACTGCTTTTGCCTCCCTCTATTTTATGCTCACTGTAACTGAAACACTAAACTACAGGACAGAGCAATAAAATTGTCGCCCTAAACAAAACAACACTACAGCTTTATTTTAAGTTTTTTATTGACAAAATCAATTACGGTAACTTGATATAGTAGAGCTGACAACTATTCAATGTAGCCGGTTTCACCTGTGCCGCCTTAATAAGGGTCCGAAACTAGGAGCATGCTTTTTCCACAAGCGCCGGCGGAAGTTCCGCGAATACTCGGTAGATGGCGGCGACCAGGTTGGATTTAGTGTCGTGGAAGGTCGTGTTGGTGATGATCTCGGCGGATAATCAAACGAAGTAGTTCAGCGGTTCCGGTCGGGGAAGAGGAGAGCCAGTGAGAGATGGTTACAAAGTCGTAGCACTCATTCTGAAGCAAAACATGAGTCTCTTTGGACTTGTGAGTCGCCGAGTCATGCTGCTATACCCAGGGTCTGCCAGCGGTCACCTAATGTCACCAGAGTATCACCACACTCTTCATCACATCCAGGTACACGTTAGTGTTAACTTTCAAGCCAACTTCGAAGATGTGAGATGGCATGATGTGGCCCTCACTTGAAACAACACCGAAGACCATAAGCGTGCACAGAAACTGTGTTTTCATCACCCTGGGCCGCCCTCAAGCGTTGAACCATCCGGATTTTAATTGTGACGTTTCTGGCAATGGTCCTGTTGTCATAACCTTGATCGCTCGTTGAACATTGTGTCACTTTAAGACATGATAGAAGGCTCCTACCATTCTTGAGATTTGTACACATCTGGTAGATGGTCTGCAACAATAAAAAAGACGTTTTTCATCAAACGGAAATGGAATCATATCGTTTTTTCTCGGGTGAAAATTTTACCGTTCAACCTCGTATAATATAAGATATCAAAAAATGAAAATAAAATTTTAATTGAATTATTTGAATTCATTTGACTACTGTTCTCATCTTGGTTGTGATTTCCACATTCATTACGAGAACAGAAGTCCGATTAATCAAAATAATACGAATAACTAATCTTCACATCGAAAATTCAGAAACGTCATAAAAAGTGTTT
>NC_136509.1:41197423-41247423 GCF_053919585.1 Euprymna scolopes
ACTTTGACTTCGCTATAATCGTAATAGTATCTGTTCTCATACAACATTATATGTTCTGTCCTCAGTTAGTAAATGACAAATCATTTGATCTGGAGTAAGTGGGGGATGGATAATATAAACTAATATCTTCCGCAATAACGACGAAAATGGGAGAGCCAAGGTTTTAAAATGTTGGCGTTTTAAGCGAATAACATTTCAACCTAACTTTCGCCAGAAAACGACTGAACGAATTGATAATAAAATGTAATTATTCTAAGCAATATTTAGCAGTATCAATCAATTCATGGAGGTTTTAAATTGCAATGAATTCCAATAATGGAAGTATTAATTCAATCAGAACTAGCGGTGATCTAGCTATCATGTACAGAGCAAAAAGCTATAAATACATATTTCAAAGGGATTTAACATATTTCATACAGTGATTCTGACACCTGATTGGGTCGTTTTTATCACACCTGGCTACATATATAATCTCTTATTAATTATACCCAATTATGCCAATATATTCATCAAAATATTTGTCCCTTAGACTAAAGACCGACTTTATTGCGTACCTGGCGAAATTCGTTGCCCGAGAACGTGTTGGCAAAGGTACTATCTAAAAACTACGACTTTCTTCTTCAAAACGATGGAGATATTAATTACTGCAAGATATTTATAAATACGTGAGGACTAGTAGTATCAAATGTTTGAAGTATCCCGATTGTTAAGTTGGGGTACAACAGAGATGTGGGCATAAATCTGGACCAAGCACAAAGATTACTTGCATAGTTTATCCTCACCTTTATTTGTAAAATTTCGTAAGTAAATATATTGAATTACATTTTTCGTCTATGCGTATTTCATACGTAACCAATTCATATTAGTTCACGACTCGCCGCCATCTTTCATAAGTTAACAGTAACGATTCGAAACAAAGAACGGTTATTTTGCAACCATTTTCTTTGAAATACAAGTAACAATTCATTTGAATGTGTGTGATTAACAAAGCTTACTTATGTTGTTTTTACATTTTTTTCGGAGGCTAGATGATTTTGAAAGGAGATTAAAAAGTGACAGTTAATTGAGTGTTTTAAACAGTGAATTCCTTTTTATTATATAGTAGCATTTCAGCCCGGCGTTGCCCGGGTGTTTGGAGATGTATGTTAAGCAAAAAAAAAAGGTCAATTTTTTAAAAACTTTGACCCTATTATGACCCATATTATGACCCTTAACATTTACTGTTTTAGGCTCAAATCAAGTTATTAAGTTAGATCTATTTCCAAGTAACCTATATCTAAAATTTCAAGTGTTTACACCCGAAATTGGCGGAGTAGTTTGCTAGAGTTCTCAAAGGTCAAATCGTTGAACTTTGACTCCTTAACAGCCACATTTCTGGCCGAAAACACATAAAGATTTTTCCAAATTTCAATACCTTGTATATCAAATTTCGAGTCTGTAAACTGAAAATTTACAGAGTTATTGCATAGGGAAATGTACACAGACACACACAGACATGTTCACTTTTATAGATATATAGATAGACGAGTTTGACTGTGAGAACAGTAGTATGATTAATGTAAATACTATAATCAATTACTATTCCATTAAAATTCTAAAAGCTATGAAATTCATTTTGTTAAATTCCTATGGCACTATTCTACGTGATTTAGATAAATGTTATATAGTATAATAGAATTTTATCGACGTCGATGCAAACAGTACTATCATCTATGACAACACATCAAAGACCCTCAACGACGAGGCCCTTCTGATCCTCCCTCCTCCGACATGGAACGGTTTTATACAATGAAGAAAAATGGGCAATTACTTTTAATGTAATCCAAACCAAACTCCCACCTTTCTCCACTTACGTTAAAATACCCACTTGGCTGCACTTGAAATGATCGGCTCTTTTCATGTGAAAGCGCTTCGCTTTGACTAACTTCCGTGACTGACCTTCACTCCCAACCTGAAATTGAAGACATATATCAGGATCACTGGGAAAATTCTTCGATCATTCTACCGCTTCAGAAGGTATCTCACCCACCCATGCTATCATTTATCTATACAAATAACAGGATAGAGTATTGTTGCCACATCTGCGAAGGAGCTTCTAAAATACTATATGAAACAGTCTTAGGACGTTTTACAAAAACATTACCTCATATTTCATACAAAAGTGACGTTGAGAATCTATATCGACTCTGTCGTTACTTTTCTCACACTGAGAAGTCTCCTCCTACAAAATATGTATCAAATACTAATCGATCTACAGTCAACAATTTCTTTACTGTGTATCCGTGCCAAAAACTTTACGAAAACTCCATAATCCGAGTTTATTTCCGAGAGTTGTTCGTCTGTGGAACAAAATATCATAGGGTTACTTCTCGAATGACTATAACATGGTTGTTTGCAAGTCCAATGCAAATAAATTCTTGTTTGCCTTCTCTTGTAACCAACAACCGTATACAACTTCCATCATTACTGACAATCATCGACATGTTTGACAAACTACCTAACACTTACTAACGTTTATTGTAGAGTAGCTAGCATCCTGACCATGATAAAGAATGACATTCAAATAATATATATATATATATATATATATATATATATATATATATATAATTACTAGACTACCCGTGACCCGTTGTGTCAGTATGTTATATTAGCTATGGAATGCATGTATGAGCGTGACACTTGTGACGTAAAGAAAATACTTTTTTAACATAACAAACATTTCTATGAAAGTATATTAACATGAAAAATTACAGACGGATCACTCAAACATGAAAAAAATCCTCCCTACTTGTTTAAAGTTACCTATTTTTTCCGAATAATCGCCCAAAAATCAAAAATTAAACATGATTTTCATACGAATCGAACGCCGAGGAAAGTCATTTAGCAGCACAAACGCACATGAACCTACCGATAAGTAATATAAGAATGAAAAACCCATATTGGAATCCTTCAACCAAGTTATAGAAACTTAAAATCTAAAAAAAAAAAATCATTAATAAAACATGAAGCAAAAAAAAAAATAAAATCCAAATAAATAAAATAAAATTAAACTAATATTGAAACAGATTAGTAAATGTGTCAACAAATTCACAGTTCTCGCACAACGATTTTGTATCTAGAAATGTAAACAAAATTCACTGTTCTCGCACAACGATTTTGTATCTAGAAATGTAAACAAAAAAGACGGAAGGAAGGAAGGAAAAGGAAGGGATAGAGAGTAGTCGTAGCAGTAGTCTTGGCTTTACTACAATTGTTCTTATGTTTGTTAACGGGTTAAAGTTGTTTAGTCGTAAGAAAATAGCGACGGTATAGTTGTAATAAAGAATAGTTGAAAAACACCTCCACTCTTCGCATGTTAAATGATAATTTCGAAATAATGACGTTAATATTCAGTGCGCAGGTAAAAATCTACAAAAGAAGCGATTTGCGTTTATTTGTTTACGTTGTTATGGGTTAATGTTTATCCGCGCATGAACAACCGGATGTCGTTAACCGGAAAATGGGTTACATCACTCGTTACACGGTCATTTGAGTTTTATAATTATATAGATTTACTATAATAATTATTAAATACTTACAGACACTAGTGTTTCATCCTTTCAGCAATCATCAGTGAATGGCGTCACGATAAACACCAGTTGATAGATTTGAACCCAGCGACAGAAGCAATTTCTGGCTCCATTAGCAAGAACTATATCCAATCGGCTACTATTAATCGCTAGAGATGTTCTTGAATTTTTAAAACATTTATTTCATTAAATGTTTTTAACCTCAATGAGAGTGATCTAGTCATTTCATGACGATGTGCGCGTAAGAGTTAAATTGACAGAATTTTAATTGAACTGAAAGTCCTCAACGATAAGAAACGAGTTTCTTAAAAAGCTGGCATAATTATTCACTATAATAATTATTGAATACTTACAGACACTAGTGTTTCATCCTTTCGTTAATCTTCAGTGCAGTGTGTCACGATTAACACCAGTCGATAGAGTTACACCCGCCGACAGAAACCATCTCTGGCTCTATTAGAAAGGACCATATCCATTCGGCTACCATTAACCGCGAGAGATGTTCTAATTTTTTAAACATTTATTTAATTAAATGTTTTTAACGTCAGTCAGAGTGATCTAGTCATTATATGACGATCTGCGCGATGAACTCCCTGGCATGCCCAGTATCCTGATGTTGGTTCAGTTTCATGTAGCCGGCATTCCAAACTACAAACTGCCCAAGAAGCTTCTGTTTGTTGAGCTCCAACATGGCAAGAACTCGCATGGCGGTCAGAGAAAATGGTTTAAAGACACCATGAAGACATTACTGAAGGCCTTCAACGTTTATCTGTCACCAGGGGAGAAGACAGCTTTAGATAGAGCAAAGTGGCAGGCCGCTGTTCATGACGGTGCCTGCGTAAAGTTGATGCAAAAAAGCTCAGAAAGATGAGGAAGGACAATGTTTTACAGCCCTCATCTTTTACCATTTACTGTTCTGCCGGCAATAGAACTTTTGAAGCAAATATTCGGCTTATTGCTTTCGCCGTACGCACCAAAGTTGACTACCCCGATCGCAACCAACAGGATAATCATCAACAACAACAATATATATATATATATATATATATATATATATATATATATATATATATATATATATATATATATACTAGCAAAAGTACCCGTCGTTAACTGGGTTCAAAAACAGCCTGCAGAAAATGGACACTGATTTATGAAAGTATAAGTTATGAAAAGGAAGGGTTGTTAAGAGATAGCTATTTATTATGCCATACCTGTTCACACTGAAACACTTATCAGAATATTATGTAGATCTATATTAAAAAAACTTGTTAAACTTTGTGACATATTTCCATTCTATAGAGGTCAAGCCCGAATGAACACCATATAATTTTATTGTACCATATTTCTTCAAACTGAAACATAATTATCAACGTATACTTACACAGATAGATATGAAAAGTATTTATTAAATTTTGTGCCTATTTCCATTCTACGGAGGCCAGGGACGAACGCAGAACCCACAATTTTATCATACCATCCCTATTTAAGTTAAAACATACGTATCAAAGTATTATTATGTACATCTATATCAGAAACCCCTGTAAACGTTTTTTTTTTTAATTTTTTTATTTCCATACTTTGTGGAGCAGGTACGTACGCAGAGCCCACAATTTTAATGAACCATCATTATGCACGATTAAACATACCCATTCCTGTGTCTCGATACATCTTCTATCATTATATGTGATCAGTTTTCTATAATATTCAACCATATATGAGCCTATTCGTGACTACACACACACACACACACACACACACACACACACACACACACACACACACACAGACGTTCAGCTTTATATTATAGATACACTTACTTCAGAATAATGAAATGAAACATATTTTCTTGAATGCAAATCCAGTGATTTTTGGTCTAACACAATATTATTATGTGAAATATTTTATATAAGATAATCCCAGCTAAATAAAATTGCTCCATATTGAAGATAGCGCAAATCAATCAAACTTCAGATATTTAAATTTTATGATTTAAATAGGTTAATCTTCAAGTATAGAATTTTGTATTGTTTGAAAACAAAGAATACAATTGAATAAATCTCTTTAGTTTACCTATAAGTAGTCGCTGCTTATTCATCTCCTCAAAGGAAAAATATAAGCAACTATTTTTATTAGTTTACCTTTTATATGATAAAAGCAATAAACATAGAAACACAATTAAATTATTAAAAGATTTTAGAGAAATGGAAAACTTATGGGTGAAAAAACTATATTTAATTGTATTCTTTGTTTTCAAACAGTAATCAATTCTAGTTTAAGAAACTTTTTCAAATCATAAAATTGAAATACCTAAAATTATATATATATATATATATATATATATATATATATATATATATATATAACACCTTTGCATTAAATATCTCATCATTACAGACGCTAAGTTAAAGTCGTAAATTACTAGTAGAAAAAATATTTTTATCATTTGGTACATACTATTGATCATTACTCGTTATAGGTTTACAATAATGTACAGTAACATTACTTATGGAGATGTAGTTTCTACGATCTTTATGAATAAATAAATTTTTCAAACTATTAATTCAGCGAAAATGGATGTACGTTGTAGTTCAATTACAATCGGGTTCGCATATATTTCATAGCATACAGAATGTATGTAGGCATCTTATTTCCATTACGAACCGTTTGAATAATTTGACCTGAAATTCTTATGTAACTTTGTATCAATTTGATTTGTGCAAGTATCCGTGATGTGGGACTTTATACAACGTTTCACATGCTGTGTATGTGCGTACTGTCTCAAGGGAAAATCACTGCGATGAAAGAAACGGTTGTCGTAGAGATTCGCAAAAAGATAACGATATGACAAATCTGAGTCACTTGTGATCTCATCCAGGGAGCAAAAAATTGCCCAGAAGATTTCATGAATGTTAAAGCAAATCACATTTGCTGACATTGTTAGGTCAAAACATAACCATATTATAGTCATACGCGTGCTTACAAAAATCCAGTCATTATCTCCACGACGGTAATAAAACGCAAAGTTAAACTTGACTTGATACTGTATATCTACCAATACACTTAATATAATATATTATTCTAATCATATTAGAATATTATAACTCTGTGAACCCTCCGACTTCCCTAGTTTTACTCTTGTCTTCGACCATCTGTTGATTTCATCTTTTAATAGGAGATAGCGAGTGAATTCACACACACATACACACACACAAACACATCAGAATAATAACAATCTGTGAACCGTCCGGCCATGATTGCTTGAATGTTTTCTTCGACGATTGGGCGATTCTATCTTTGAAAAAAAGGATAACAGATATATATATATAATATACTTTCGCATGACTTGCGCTTCTGCATTCCTCCCATACCCCCAAAGCGCGACGAGATCTATGCTGAATTTTAAGGGTTTTTTTCTCAATTAAAAAGACTTTCTCCTGTTTCCGACTCTATGGTCAGTGATATTAAGACGAACCTTAATGACATCGCACATTCTTATGCGGGCACACCCATTTCGTTTTGTGAAGCAAAATGGTGAAGTGAACATTATCGTATAATCAAAGCACTTCGGCATAATAAATCTTTAGTCATCACAAACCCCGATAAAGGTTCTGGCGTTGTCATTATGGATCACCAGGATTATGTCAATAAAATGTTGACTGTTTTGTGGGACACATCTAAATTTGTTAAATTGGGTCCGGTAGATACTCATGATTCTACTGTTTCTATCGAGACCAAGTTCCAAAAACAACTTGTCAAATGGGTCAAATGTGGTGTTCTTCCCACTTTCATTTCTGATTTAATTCGTCCTACTTGTTCTATTCGCCCTTGTTTGTATGGTTTGCCTAAGACTCATATAGAGGGGATAACGTCGAGACCCATATTATCTATGATAGGGTCTTGTCAACATAAGCTAGCAAAATGGTTGACAATTATTTTAGAACCTGTTTTGAAACTTTATAGTTCATATTGTATTAAAGATTCTTTTAGCTTTGCTAACTTTATACAAAAGTATACTCATTCAGACAAATTCATGTGTTCCTTCGATATTTCCAGTCTTTTTACTTGTATCCCATTGTTAGAGACTATTAATATTTTTGCTGACGCTTTATATCGGAGTAAACTTCCAACTCCCCCAATACCAGAAAATATTTTTGTAGAATTGATGAAATTCGCCACCATGTCGGTAGAATTCAGTTTCAACAATATTATGTATAGACAGACGGATGGTGTGACCATGGGTTCCCCATTGGGACCAGCGTTGGCTAATATCTTTGTGGGTTTTCATGAAGAGGGTCTATTGTCTGGTTTATGCAAACCATACATTTATTTTCGTTACGTTGACGACACTTTCTGCTTATTTGTGGGTTTTCATGAAGAGGGTCTATTGTATTTATTTTCGTTACGTTGACGACACTTTCTGCTTATTTGAAAACGAGACGAATGCGGATGCTTTTTTTTGTCCCTTAATAACGTTCATCCAGTCTTTAAATTTACGGTAGACAAGGAAACGATTTCTACCCTACCGTTTTTGGATGTTTTTGTGTCCAAGACATCCTCGTGTTTTCTTACTTCTGTTTATCGTAAACCAACTTTTACGGGTCTCTATTTGTCCTATAAACCAAAATATAATGTAATCAAAACTAGCACATAAAGCCTTGATGATTTGTTCTGACTTTAATGGTGATGACGAACTCAAATTTTTCACTAAGACCCTTTGTAATAATGGTTACCCCTTGGATATTCTTGAAACTACTATCAATAAGAAAGTTTCCAATTTTCATAAACCCAAATAAATTATAGCTAATACATGTCCTGTGTAACTACGTCTACCTTGACTCGGAAACATCAGTAATCGATTTGCTAAGCAGATTTCTTTGTCTGCGCAACGGTGTTATTTTGCATCGAACCTGCCTGTTGTTTTTTCAACTAGGCCTATGTTGCCGTCTATTCGCAAAGATGTTCTTCCCCCTCCACCATAATAATTCTATTATTTATTTAAATGTAGTTGCAGTGCGCTGTATGTTGGGCGAGCATCGCAAAGATTAGATTTTCGTTTGAAACAGCATATGCCTTAAAAAATACGTGATGCAAAATTTTCACTCTCGGATGTTCTGAGTAATACGTATGGTTCTGCGATTTGCGACCATCTTATAAATAACCATGCGTGTGCCACGAATTTCAGTACTGACATGTTTACGATCCTTAGTAAGTCGAACTCTCCTATCATTTGAAAATTTTAGAGACTCTTTATTAAGTCATTGAGACCTCTTTGCAAGCAAAAAGAAAATCTTCTTGGACTTAATTTAGTCTCTATGTAAATTTCCTTCGTTTATTTCTGTTTTTTTTTCATACCCTCGCCATATTCATGACTTTTTTGTTTGTTTTAAATCGTATTTTCCTCGATTTAGCTTTGATAAGTGAGGAACGAAACCTGGTTAGCAAACTTATTTTTATTTTTTAAATTCATTATGCTTTTTGGTCTGTACTTAGCTGTTATAAAATTCTGTACACCTCGGAAATGTTTCATATATATATATATATATATATATATATATATATATATATATATATTAAATAAAACAGATGCTGTCTGTCTATTAATTCTATTTTGGATCCTTTCCAAATAATAATCTCCACTTGCAGCAATAATTGATTGAACTAATCGCCATATTTGTTGTACGTTTGAGTACTTTCAATGTCGTCAGGAATATATTAATCTAACTGAACAATATATATATAATTATTTTAATAACGTGTTTTCATTAATTATTTAATAACTTGATAAAAAATGTTAAATGTTACTACTATTGGTAAATTTATTTTATTGCTAGTAGTTATATTAGTAATACTTCTTGAATTTCAATATTTTTAAGAGTAAAAAACTGCTGCAAACACATACACACATATATGTATATATTTATGTGTGTGTGTGTGTGTGTGTGCAGATCATCAATGTCATAATAAATGTTTAAAATTCAAGAGTACTTCTCGCGGTTAACAGTAGCTGAATGGATTAGTTCCTTTCTAACAACGCCAGACATGGCTTCTCCTGCCGGGTTCGAGCCTATCGACTGGTGTTAATCGTGACGCCCTGCACTTATTATTCTCAAAATGATGAAACACTATTGTCTGTAGGTATTTAATAATTATTGAGGTAAATAACTATATATATAAGTTCCTTTGTTAAGATTTCACTACTGTATATCAGGTCTAATATAATAGTCAATAGAGAATTATCTTTATAATAATTGATATGTAATCCGTGTGAATTAAAGATTAAAGTATCATATTTAAGCGTATATTACGACCCAGCAGCGCTTATCGGCCTGCTAGTAAGTATCCGTATGCATAGTAAGTTTTGCAATTTTATACAGAAATTAAGCTAAACAGAATCTTTCAATATTCCTCCTCGTAGGGATTCGTTACAACGATGAAACATGGGAAATAATGTGTACACTTTGTGCCATGTATATTTTCAGAACTTAGTACATAGCTTTACTTACATATCGAGAACTGTCAAAATAAATACTGAAAACATTTATGTAAAATTTTATGTGGATACATAAAACAGTATTTATATATGTGTGTGAATATGTGTATAAGTTTACATAATATAAACCAACTCTATTTAAAATCATTTATATATATATATACTATTTTTATCCAACCAGGTCGGGGGAGTTTTCGCACAATCCAGCTTCATGGGACCAATTAGTGTAATCAAGGTGTATCAAATAAGTAAACGCAATGTCCAGGAGTTTAATTTAGAGGTAATCACATTTCCAAATAAAAATGTACTTTTGAATCACAGAATACAATATGTAAATTAAAATCCGTAATCCATTGGGTTTCAATGTAAGACATCTCCCCAGATGAATAATTCGAGAAAAATACTATTCGAAATTTTTTGCTTTATAGCACATACAGACAAAAGATTGCAGATAGAAATGTCTCTAAGAGACGTAGAGAAATGGAATGATTGTTGAAAGCAACAAAAAAACAGATATAAGTACTGATATCCAAATGCTGAATTTATCCTTGAAACAATATGACGATATGATTAAATTCATATTGTTTGAATATTGGAATTGTGTAGATGAAAACCAAAAGTTTCTGGCAATGCATTGAAAGCAAGTCGACGGCAATTCTATGCGAAAATTCATGTTTCAGTTTTGGTTGTTTCAAAAAGCAAAAGTATCTTCCATTGCTCCAATTTTAAATCCAAATGGTCAACTTAACGTTCAATTCAGCGAAAGGCAATAAAAATAAAGCTGTGTTATGAATAAAATAAAATACGTATCAAGTGCTCTTGATACCAAATCATTACGTAATATTAGGAAAATAAAAAAAAACTGTGTTACTTCTTTGAATGTATCACAAATAAATTTCAGAGGTTTACTCCATCCTCAGTCTGAGGCTTTGTTCCTTTTTTTTCCTTTTCTTCCTTGCCATGTTATAAATATGGAGAAAGATGTCTGTATAGAGCCGTGCGTTGTATCTTCTTTCTCCAAATTTACAACACAGCAAGGAAGAAGAAAAGGAAAATAAGAAACAAAACACAACATGGTGTCTACCTCTGAAATTTATTTCTGATTAAATTTCAAGTTAAATATTTGTTTATTTTCCTAATATTACGTTGGATTTAGCTTTCAAGCGCACTCGATACGCATTTAATTTTATTCAAATTAAAACAGCATTTCTATTGAACTCTCATTCTTAAAGCTTTTTTATATTTATATTTGGATTAGATGTACATAATATCTGGGAACCTTTGAAAATTTTTATTTGAAACCACAAATGGTGATCACTAATACAGCTAAACATCGGATATCATATTTAACATAGTGAGCGATAGTTTAAGAATTATTAAAGAGGAGAAGAGGCAGGTTAGGAGAGAAATACAAAAGAAGAAATGAAGAACAACTAAAGGAAGTTAATACTGGTAGGTGGTATTTTTAATACCGATATACATATATATATATATATATATATATATATATATATATATGCAAATCAGAAAGCATTTCATTCAATGCATGAAAATTGTTTAACAAAATGTTTTTACTATAGGCTTTAAAAACAAAGGTACAATATTCAATTTGCAATTTATTTATCTTCAAAGTGCATTTTTATAAATTTTGCAAAGTAAGGTATAAAAATTTAATTATCATTGAATCAAAAAATTACCTTGTATCTATTTTATGTAATGTACATTCTGTTGCACTTTAAAAAAATCATTGAAAATGATATATCTATATCATTAATTGCTAGATAAAAGAGAATGTTTTTAAATTGCAACAAAATGGACATTGCCCTAAATAAATCCATGGTAATTTCTTGATTCAATTTAAATTAGATTTTTATACCTTAGTTTGTAAAATTAATAAAAATGGACTTCGAAGATAAATAACTTTCAAATTGAATCTTGTACCTTTATTTTTAAAGACTATAGTAAAATATTTTGTTTAACAATTTTCATACCTTGGATGAAATGATTTTCTAATTTGTATCTTATATTTTTAAGATTATATTTTAAAACTCTCATTCTCTCTATTTACGTTTGTAGTTCTCACTCCACAACTCATTTTTGCAACTCCCTATTTGTATTATTACAGGTCTGAATATTCTCTCTGTGTTAGTTTGTCTTTCTCCTCACATCACAACTCATTTTTTGCAACTCCCTCTTTGTAATACATGTCTGAATAATGAGAAACTATGAATTTTCTTAACAAAAACTTAAAATCTATTTTATATAAGTTTTTTTAAAACTTCTTTTAGAATAGAAAATTTTAAAATTTAATACGGAACATATTTCATATAGGTTTCATTAACAAATATTCAGTACATAACGAGAAAAATAAAGACGCCAATTTTAAAAGGATTATATAACTGGTTACGGTCAATAGTAGTCCTCCCCAGTGAACGTCTTTCTTTTTGTTATTCTATTATTATTATTATCATGTAAAAACATTTTGTGTCCTACTCTTTCGCGCGAGGAATTATATACATTTATATACAAATACAAAGCCATATATATGCATATATATATATATATATATATATATATATATATACACACATATATACGAACATGTATACATATATATATACATGTATATACACACATATATACATATATACACACATATATATATATACATACAGACATATATATACACCCATATATACACACATATATACATATATACACACATATATACATATATATATACAGACATGTATACATATATATACAGACATGTATACATATATCCATATATATATATACACACATATATATACATATATATATATACACACATATATAAACACAGATATATTAATATATATACCCACACATATATACATATATACGCACACATTTATACATATATATATACACACACATATATATATACATATATATACACGCATACATATACATATACACACACATATATATACACACATATGTATAAATACTTACACGTATTACAGAAATGAACGATGTAAAAAAGCAGACACCATTAACAATTGTTTATTTTGATAATTTAAACGCGAAAAACAGAAAAAAAAAAAACAAAGAACAATTGGGACGCTGAAATATTAACGTTATTTGTCGAAATTATTATTTTACATGGGAAGAATGGGGTTTAAAATAGCTTAAACGTAATACAGAAATGAACAAAAAAAACAAACGTATATCAAAATTCGAATTTAGCTATAAGTATTATGGTATCTGTTCAGTGCACATTTACCTATAAGTATGGTCAACCACTTATAATTCAGTAACTGTAAATTGTTTTTTTTTCTCCAGAAATAATCAATTATATTAAAAAGAACGACTCATAGAAATCTATCTATATTCCTTTTTCATTTTAATATACTTTCATAGAAATGTTTCTGTTATGTCAAAATAAAACTATTTTCTTTACGTCACAAGTGTCACACCCATACACGAATTCCATAGCTAATATAACATACCGACCAAATGGGTCACGGGTAGTCTAGTATATATATAACATTCTAAGCTCGAAGAAGATGCAGACTGAAAAAAACAAACAGGTCTCCGTCTGCTCAGCAGGTCCAAAATATATAGCGACTGCTTTGACATCTCTCTAAGTTTTTTCCGAGCAAGAGACGAAATTATCTTTCTCTCCCTAATTTCTTAAGTTTTTCGAATTCCGTTCACTAATTGTTAAATTCTAAACCCCGATCCGCTAACCATTTTAAAACTTCCTGAAGCTTACACGTGAACAACAACAATCTGAGGTTAATGAATCTATATATTTTTGGTAATAGCAAGATTGATCAGGTAACAAATGTCGGGGTGTTTCTTAAAGAGGGTAGATATAGAAATGACGGCAACTTTTTTCTATTTCAGAAGATTTTCTATTATCTGAAGCAGGTATGTTTACTGCTGGTGTTACTTTACGTGTGTACTATTAGAATTGAAAAATAGTTTAAATGCTCCATTTTAATCTGTAAATCATTTAACATTTGAAATAAATCCAAGCAATTAATAACATCTGTAATTGATATTGATTTTATATTCAGTTGTACATTTCAGTACGAAATGGTTTATTTCGTTTAATTTTGTTAAGTTCATGGCGTTCAAGCACTGGCGTATCCCTTTTTCCTAAGGTTCTTACAATGGCTCATCTGATAAGGGGGAATCGCCTCTCGCACCTCTTAGTCTTTGCTTCTCTACAAATCTTCCTTGAAATCAATATATTGAATCCATTGCCATTCCTGATACTCAAAGTCGTTTCTCCCCCCTCTCTTTCCCAACACTTTCTCGCCTTTGAGGCTATTATCGACTATTATAATATGTATGGACTTCTTTTGTCATATTCTAATTGGCGAATCCCTATCTTATTTAAGAGTTCTTGATGAGACGGAGATACGTTATTATCAATTAGTTGCCTCGTCGTTTTCTGTCTATAACCTAACACTCCGGATATGGCTAGTTTCAGATTTTCTATGAATACTATCATAAAACGTGTTTTCAGACTTGTCTAATGTATTTCTTGATGTATGTGACACTGTTTGTCTCGCTTGTGTCGTAGTACCCATAAATTTATCGTTTTGGTACCTCATCATACTTAATCTTCGTATAATGCTATTTCAAAAAATAAAAAATAAAAAAAACGAATGTTTGTAAAACGTTATTCCTGATGGTTTCTCCTTCCTATAATAGACATTTTCTGTATTTGCGATTATCATTAATCGTACTTGTTATTTTCTTTCATCAAGTAGCTTCACTCAATTTCCATAACATAGGTTAAAAGAATCATAAGTGTTCTTTTTATCAGGGATAACGTGACAATGCTATATGATTGGAATGCTATATAACAATGCTATATGACAATGCTATATGATGGGAATGTTATATGACAATGCTATATGAAAATGCTATATGATTGGAATGCTATATGAAAATGCTATATGACAATGCTATATGATTGGAATGCTATATGACAATGCTATATGATAGGAATGCTATATGACAATGCTATATGATAGGAATGCTATATGACAATGCAATATGATTGGAATGCTATATGACAATGCTATATGATAGGAATGCTATATGACAATGCTATATGATAGGAATGCTATATGACAATGCAATATGATTGGAATGCTATATGATGGGAATGTTATATGACAATGCTATATGATTGGAATGGTATATGATGGGAATGCTATATGACAATGCTATATGATTGGAATGGTATATGATTGGAATGCTATATGACAATGCTATATGATTGGAATGCTATATGACAATGCTATATGATAGGAATGCTATATGACAATGCAATATGATTGGAATGCTATATGATGGGAATGTTATATGACAATGCTATATGATTGGAATGGTATATGATGGGAATGCTATATGACAATGCTATATGAGTTGAATGCTATATGACAATGGTATATGATTGGAATGCTATATGACAATGGTATATGATTGGAATGCTATATGACAATGCTATATAATTGGAATGCTATATGACAATGCTATATAATTGGAATGCTATATGACAATGCTATATAATTGGAATGCTATATGACAATGCTATATAATTGGAATGCTATATGACAATGCTATATAATAGGAATGCTATATGATTGGAATGCTATATGACAATGCTATATGATTGGAATGCTATATGATTGGAATGCTATATGACAATGCTATATAATTGGAATGCTGTATGGTGGGGATGCTATATGACAATGGTATATGATTGGAATGCTATATGATTGGAATGCTATATGACAATGCTATATGATTGGAATGCTATATGACAATGCTATATGATTGGAATGCTATATGACAATGCTATATAATTGGAATGCTGTATGGTGGGGATGCTATATGACAATGCTATATGATTGGAATGCTATATGATTGGAATGCTATATGACAATGCTATATAATTGGAATGCTATATGGTGGGAATGCTATACGGTGGGAATGCTATATGGTGGGAATGCTATGTGATTGGAATGCTATATGACACTGCTATATTATTGGAATGCTGTATGGTGTGAATGCTATATGACAATGCTATATGATTAGAATGCTATATGATTGGACCGAATACATTTTTAAATCATCGTTTCGAATAAAAGCTGTATTTGTCAGGATTTCACCAATATTTCATTTTCAAATATTCGCCCATCGTCGCTTGGTGTTTACTTTTTCAAATTGTCTAATACGTTGCTTATATACAACTGATACAAAAAACATGATTTTCACGTTACGTCACGAACATTGGTTGTCCGTTGCTTGCATTTCAGATATCGAGAAAAATATCAAAAACGTGTTGTAGAGTATTCTAGCCACCTCTAACAATTTTTGTCTTTGGAAGTGGAGAAAATGTAGAGCAGGAAATTTTGCAAGAAAAAAAAACATTGCTATGCCACATGCTAATATGCAAGAGAGATTGTTTCGCGACGGCAGATGTTTTTGTCGACATTCAATACGAGAATGTAGACGTGTGTAATCAGGCAAATGTGATCCCATGGATCGTGTCGAGAAAATCTCACTCGATCGAACGCCTGTTGTGATGCTTTGATACGTGCAAAAAAAAAAAAAAGAATGGATTGGCAGGAATCTGCAAAGAATGCTGTATGCATGTTTAATACGTAAATCTTGATTCAAGTGACAGATCTATGTTTAATCTAAGCTTCTAACTCTGTCCCATAGAGGAAATATTGCATACCTCTGCCTGTTTTACAAGTATTTTATTGGTAGATGCTCCGACGGACAATTCGACGTAATTACTCCCACCTGACAAACTTGAAAAGCAGCAAAGCCCCACACTTACACAGATGCAAGAATGCCTTCTACTGTAATAGATTCTTTCCCAGAAATGTCAGACTTTAGAATTCCCTTCCGGGTTCCTGCTTTCCCGAGTATACTGACATGCAGAAGTTCAAGTTTAATGTAAACAGAAATCTTGTTGCTCAACTCCCGACATAGTATCCCTGCAACTTATGCTCCTGATAGTAGCCCCCTACATAAAAGTGTAAAAAAAGAATATATTTACACTTTAAAAAAAAACCCTTTCTTTTGAGATTGTAACGTTGGGTATGGAGCAGCCGAACAACTGCCAACATTGCCCTGCTTTTTATTGAAACCAACCGAGAGTTCTTTTTAGCATCCTCGTTGTTTCCTTAAGTGCAATTGTCTGAATCTCTTTTGCATTTGGTTCACCAGGAGTATTAGTTAAATACGACTTCAGGTTCTTCTTCTTAAACCCTGTTGCGCCTATAATAACTGGTATGATTGATATCTTCCAATGATCCCAGTTAATTGTCATATCATACATGAAACCTTAATATTTGGTCTGTTTCTCCCTTTCAGCTTTGTTCAGACCTTCATCATAAGGCAAGATTGCAACTCTCATGCCTGCTTTCAGTTACCATGACATAGATAAGAATTAAATAATGCATAACCTTGTATCTAGAACGCAGCGGTTAGTGGTTATAAACGTCGAGGAAAAGAAACCAACCTTGATCGAATCTTCAATTTTCGTAGAAGATATCATAAAGGCGGATGAAGTTCTTGTTGAGTCGTCCTCTTAAATATTCAAATTATACCCAATTTAAACTGCTAACGTTAACTACACTGTTGTGTCTGTGACCTCTGAACATTTACTAACCTACAGATTTGATACGTTGGTGCTTCCTTACAAAAGTGAATGTTACAGTTTATATCAAATCTAGTGATTCAAATTCTAGAGACCGTTGGACTGTAAAGCTTAAATTTAAAGTGTCTGAAAAGGAATTTGAAATCCACAGCATGCTGCTTGAATTTAGTCTTATAAAGAACTAATAAATGATACATGGACGGTATAATTCATTCCCTGACTAGAAAAGGTTTGCACTACTTATATACTCCTTTTACGATATCCTCTGCAGTAATTGAAGGTTCCCTCAAGGAAGGTTTCTTTTGCTCAAGGGTTATTACGACTTACTGTTCCACACAAGATAGATTAAAAGCAGAAACAAAGTTTTACAACCATTAATTAGCTTTAAATTTCACAAAATCTTATTCAAACTTTAGCCGCCGAGAATCTATCTTATACGCGCTTTATCAAGATCCTCCCAGGACAGGGAGGAAATACTATCCTGTAATTAAAGCATTTTCCTTATGCTGCCAATACTTAGATATTTATATTTAACTAGTGGGACCTGTGGACGTTCACAGGGGACTTATTCATATGTAATATATTGATGTTGGCATTATATAGATGTTGAGCGTAAATGGAGACGCACTGATATTACTGAAGTTTTTTGTCAAAATTGCAAATTATTTGTCTAAACTAGCACGAACGAACGGCAAGGCCTGGTCGTAAAGTACGTTTAAATATGATGTTTTAATTTTTACCGTATTTATATATACACACGACCTAATAATTTTGACACACCGGTTCTTGTCAGTTCAAAGAAGTTAAGCAACCATGAGCCTAGACAGTATCTGATTGGTGAGCATTTGTTAATAGCAGGTGCTGTATATGGTCCCGCTTATTTCCGCTGTGTTTCCAGTCGTCCGGAGTTTCGACATGACACTGGAAAGAAAAACAGTGCATACTCAGGAGAAGTGTGGTTGGGATTGCGCGCAAGTAACAGCATCATCAGTAATGATAATGATCTTTATCGGTAACTGAATGAACATTTTGATTTAATCTCAATATTGATGGAACAGCTCTGTCATCAATTTACGACGTTAACGGTTTCAAATCTTGGTAAAGATAGGGTGAAAAGTGAAACAAAAATAGATTCATTTGATAGTGTTATCAGTTTAGTCTTCATCGAATTAAATATTAAAGGTGGGTTATTTTTAATGCACCCAAATACACCAGAAGGAGATTAGTCCACTCAGCATAATTCTTATGCTGAGTGAACTAATACATTTATAATCTAAACGTTTCACTCTTCTGTTGATGATATTGGCGGTGTGTGACCTCTAAGAAAGCAACCTTTGTCATAAACATACGTCAGGAGCAAAGATGCGTCGTTGTATTTCTGATAAATGTGCATTGAGTATGAGGGTGACTATGTAGAAAAATATATTATTGAACACAAAAAGGTTGGTCGTTTTAATGATACCTTCCTGAATTTGTATCACTTCAAGTTTCTGAGTAAAAAAAATAGGAAGCTTTAATTTTGGAACGACCATTATATGAGAAACGCACTCCGAACGCCCATGCAAAGCTATTGTTCATTGCTGACAAAAGTGTATTGGAAATATTGGTGACTATATAGAAAATTCTGATGCTGAACATGCCACTCATTTTTATTGTACTACTTGCGTCTTCGTTACTTCAATATTTGAACTTAATCAAATAAAAAGCCTTACTTTTGCAATGATTCACACCCACACACCCACACCCACACATATATATCTATAATATAAAGCTGAATGTTTGTGTGTCTGGTCACGAATAGGCCACAATAAGGTTGACTATTATAGAAAACTGATCACATATAATGATAGAAGATGTATCGAGGCACATGAATGGGTATGTTTGATCTGGCATAATGATGATTCATTAAAATTGTGGGGTCTGCGTTCGCGCCTGGTCCACAAAGTATGGAAATAAAAAAATTTAAAAATTACAAAAAAAAACGTTTACAAGTGTTTTTGATATAGATGTACATAAGAATACTTTGAAAATGTTTTAATTTAAATAGGGATGGTATGATAAAATTGTGGAATCTGCGTTCGCGCCTGGCCTCCAGAAAATCGGAATAGGCACAAACTTTAATAAAGACTGTTCATATCTATCTGCGTAAGTATACTTTGATAATTATGTTTCATTTTGAACAGATATGGTATAATAAAATTATCGGGTGTTCGTTCACGCCTGACCTCCATAGAATTGAAATATATCACAAAGTTTAACAAGGTTTTTTAATATAGATCCACAGAATATTGTGATAAGTGTTTCAGTGTGAATAGGTATGGTATAATAAATTACGGGGTTTATCTATTTTATTTTTACTTTCATCATATTTTGTGTTGCTTTTGATACCACCAAATTCTCTTTACAACCCTTCCTTTTCATAACGTATCATACTTTCATAAATCACAGTCCATGTTCTTTAGGCTGTTTTCACCCAGTCAACGACGGGTACTTTTTCTAGTATATATATATATATATATATATATATATCCATGAAGAGTAATCAGACGTTTCCCGGAATTAAATGAGGATCAAAGAATGTTTCACACTTCCTTAATTTTGTCACCGAAATCTGTTTATTTCCTGCTTTAGTTTTGCTTCTACGTGGTGTACTGTGAGCATTTTCCCATCCCTCTCGCACTGCAGTGCAGTGTACCTTGCACTATAGAGACTCTACTTTTTATTTATAAAATTATTGTTTATATATAATACCTTGAATTAAAGTTTAAAATTCAAAAGTCTGGTGTCATGCTTCAATTGTGCTCTAAACGGAATTGGGCATTTCTGTTTGTGTAGTAATTAAACTTACCCAATGGGCGTGTAATGCTAGGCTGTGTAAGGTGTTTATTTTGGTCAAAATCACCTTTTTTATTGATACGATTATTTCGAGTATCGATTATTAATATTTATCGAAGAGATTTCGATATGCAATTTATTTAAGAACAGTTCCAGGCATATAATGTGCCTACGTGTTAAAATTTATAAAAATCGGCAGAGCCGTTTTGGACTCCATAGGGAATGAACTCACAGACACCCAGACAAAGTTCCTTATATATATCTTACATACTTACGGAACACATTCCAACATTCTTTACTTGTATATTTGGACTTGAAAGTATACAATCTATTGAATTAATTGTATCTTTGTATAGCCTGATGGAATTCTAACAACATATCTAAACAACGATAGTTATTATTTCATTCAGCTGTCTGAAGAAAAAAATAAATGCTTATCATTCTAAACTTTTAGAGCAATCCATCAAATATCACTTAGAATAATGATAACATTTTATTTGTATTTAGTATTATTTAGAATGTTCGCATTACTAAAGTTTCGGTGGGTTTTACCTCCGAACTTCTTCATATTCATTTGTTTCGTACAAGAAAATACCCCCAAAATCGACACTTTCCGTCCTTTATATATATAATCACAGTAGACACAATTCTTAAGTGTCCCATCTATGCAAAAAACCCTAATCTACAAAGAGTAAATTAATAAATAATACACATCTCAATAAACGTTCCGATCAGTTAAATAATATGTATATACCATTTGGTACGGATCCGATAACGGAAGATCAGATATAAACGCTGATTTATAACACAAAAAAATCCAACCTTGATCGCCCTTCTGGGCCCTTGGCGCAGTGGATTGAAACGTTGAATATCTACGGTTCCTGTTGAGTATTGTCTGAAGATAGCAGTTTTAATCCTATCTGCCAGAGGCTTCATTTGCCAAAACGTGTTGAGACGAAAATCAACTATGGAAGGCAGTAATTGCTGAGAATGCAGCCAGGAGATTCGGAGTTCCTATTTTGTCGCGGTTACAACCTTACGAAGGCAAGAGGAATAGTTGGCCGAAATGTCGTGAAACAACAACTAAAGACTGAGGATAATAGCCCGCAATAAACAAATGAATAAATAATACTCACCTCAAGAAACATTCTAATTAAGTAAATAATACTAAAAATAATGATCGTACACTTGAGACGAGCTCAACGGTTGACAGGACTCCTGACATTTATATACCAAGATTGACTGTGGAGATTAAATTTATTCTAACGAACACAGCGAAAGATGCCAGGAAACTTGATTCTTGCCTACATCAACAGTTATACAAATCTAAATTTCGATATATTTTTCACCCTAGCACTAAGTTGTCTTATCACAAATAATGTAACGCCGGTACTATCAACTCAGTAAAAAAGATTTGAATTCTCTCTAAATTCCACAGCTAAATGAAACACCGAGCCGGAAGCGGTTGTCGCGAATACTACCATATCCATGTTTAAAGCGTCCTATACAGATATTCATGCGATGTTTGAATCTAAAAGGCATCCACCTATCTGTTTGCATGGTTGGGGAATGTGTATGATTTGGATTTTTCTAACGAGTGTATTTATCTTAAATGCTATCCTTACAACGTTTCAGCGGAAGCCCTGACCTTCAAGTATACCATGTCGAACTGAAGAACCTTATTTACCCCATGTGTCTAGCATGCCTCTGTTCCGTCAGCTATGACCAGGTATAATTCTTAGTAATTCACAATCGAATTATTATTGCCCCCAGATTACCTAGTTCTACAGAAAAATATCCTGAGTTTTATACAATATATCTAAAGAACGTCTGAGGTTACTTCAGCCGAGACCTTGTGAGAATAAGGTTCAAGTTTAAAACAGTGGTCCGATAATCCAAAAAATACAAATGCTCATCTCAAAACTTTACGAACATTGTTGTTACAATTTGCTATACTTTTATTAAATAGTTTTTAAAATCATTTATTTCTGTTGAACTCACGAATCTGTACGGATTTTCGAACTTCGTCTGAAATGGTTTTTTTTTTTTTTTTTACACAGTGATCACCACTTATCAAGGCCCGGAAGCCACTCAGGGATAAGGGTTATTGCAAGTACATCACGTTAGTGAGGAGATTTTATGAAGTGTTTAATTAGGGGGGCGGTTCATTAGGAATTTGTTAACATTAGACTTGAAGACATCCAAGTTGTAGTCCGGAGGGAAGCAGGCAGACGGAACAGAGTTCCACAGGCGTGCAGTTCTAAGAAAGAAGCTTTGCTCATGAAATCCGCGTTTTGATTTAGGCACAGATATAGAGTGGGGGAAATTTTTCACAGTGGATTCAGCTAGACGGGTGTTTTTCGTGAAAGTTTGGCGAGGGGGGACCAGGGATTGGAGTTCAGACGAGCACCTGCCATGAAAATAACGATAAAACAAGGATAGGCTCGCAACGTCTCTTCTGTGGGAGAGGGGTTGCAGGGTAGAGAAAAGGGCATCCCCCACTAAACCACGAAGTCTATTTTGTACTCTGTCAAGGCATGATAGGCTGTTTTTGGCGTCAAAAATAACAATTATGAAGGGCATAAATGATGAAATAATTCAAATAATTTGAGTTATCAAAGTTCCGAAATATTATAAAGTTTGTATTAACTAATTCACGCTGTAGGTTTGATATTGAAGAACCCTCTTTACTCGTCTTCCAGCGAAAGCATTTATAGATATAAGGTTGGTTT
This sequence comes from Euprymna scolopes, assembly GCF_053919585.1. NCBI lineage: Eukaryota > Metazoa > Mollusca > Cephalopoda > Sepiida > Sepiolidae > Euprymna > Euprymna scolopes. Next base: position 41,220,737 of record NC_136509.1, read on the forward strand.
TTATGTTTAAAATGCACTCTAAAACATCGTGATGTACTGTACAGTCTTTTGCTGAAACTGAGTTTCCCAAAATTTACGAAAGGCTAGCGTCGCATTATACTGAGTAATCCATTAATAAAAAAGAATGCATTTATAAAATCATTAATTAATTCCGAAATTATCTGTTGAATAGAAATATATTTAAAACAAATGAACTCCAATCTATGTCCGAATTGTACATCAAGTTTTAGTCAGGAATTACAATAAACCTTTGTTTGATCGCCAAGCAAAGACAAGCACATCTGGATACAACTTTTTTTCAAATGGTCTGACAAACCAACCTTCTTGCAACTGATTTGAATTTTGCTATGATATTCCTCTTCATCTTGGCAATAACCATGGCATAGATTTCATATATTTCACACAACTACACTATAAACTTTTTTCTCCGGGAAAGGTGAATCCTGTTCTAGATTACATCATTTACTGATGAGAGGATCACCAATGTGTAATCACTTCTTATTAAAAGTTGATACAACAAAAACTGTTGGATGTTCGTTACTAAAAACTGTTGGAAATCCCAACACATAAATCGTTATTTTTTGTATCCAAGGTTTTGATTGCAGAAAAACATTTCGAAACGTATTAAAATCTGTACGGGTGACATTTTCCTGGGGATGAACATTCTGTATTCCGTAAATAAATCAAAGTCAAGATATTTCTTGGGTAATCACTGTAATTCCAAGAGACACATTTCCACAAATGCGACGTTCATATTTTGACATTTCTATCCGAAAGTAATGACTGTATTACCACAATTAGACATTTTCCAGGACAAATTGGTTGCTCGAAATTTACTACAAAAACTGCGAAATGACACGAAAACGCGTAATAGAGAAAATAAAACTAAAATATCGACTGGCGTAATTTATCTGTCTTGAGCCGATGTTGTTGAAAAGTTTTCTTCATAATTAACTAAATAAACACATGGAAATAGACGCAGAGTCTAATACGTACGAGTATATTACATATAATTATGTTCGCCAGTCGGTAAAATAATTATTTTAAAAACTGTCGAGAAGTTTTCTTGGAAAGGCGTAATATGTTAGCAACGGACACGTATATGGATAAGTTTAGTAACATCTCGATAATTCAAATGTAAAATTGGTAAATTTGAAAATTAAGGAAGATATTCATATAGTCTGTGTGTTTCACTGTGCATCAGGAGTTTCTTTGTGATATTTTATGCGTGAAAATAATTCTAGGAAACGAAACGCAAGTAGATATATTACACATTGGTGAAGCGGTTAAGCACACCTTCATGAACGTAAATAACTTCAATTAACTTGTACAAAGATCGAAAATAATTTGGTTTAGTATCTGATTCGATTAACAACTATTACCTTGTGCCTGGGAGGTAACGATGACCAAATGGCTAATGACACGGACTGACGACATAGGTGTCTCAAGTTCGAATACAATCCGTTCCACAAAAAGAAATCACTTTCATTTAGAATGTTGGCTACCTTCACGTGGTTTCACACGTAATCCTCGATGTCTTTCTAGAAATAGTTCTAACTAGAAAAATATTGGGAAAACTACTGTCAACAATGGAATCTACGGATGTATGCGATATGATGGTGACCCTGCGTGTGCCCCTAACAACAAGTGCAGGTTCTGCCACACAGAAGTAGAGAGTGTGAGCCACCTGACATTCAGTAGTAAAGTCCTGTTGGGGGATGGCTATTGTACAATGCAACACAATGGAGTGTGTAAATATCTCCACTGCAAAATCTGTAAAAACCTGAATATCACATGTAATAGCAAATCTTGGGAACATGTTTACCAGAAAGAACAGTTGGAAATAAGTCACATACTCTCCAACATGACTACACAATTCTTACACCTACATACCTAGAAAATGGAGCTATTAAGCCTGACATAGTGATATGAGATAAGAAAGAGAAAGTGGCAACCCTAGTTGAAGTAAGAGTCCCTAATGATGCTGGCCTTAACAGATTAGAGAGGGAGAAAATAACAAAATACCAAGGATTTATTTACGACATGAAAAGAAACTGGAGTCTTAAGAAGGTGTCAATCATTCCAGTCATTACAGTAGCAACCAGGATAATGAAAAAGAATTTCCAAAACTATCTAGCGAATATACCCGGTGAACTAAGTGCAAAAGAAATACAAGCAATATCACTTAAAGGGACGGTTAGAATCTTAAAAAAGATCTCTCGGTTGGAGTAACAAAACTAATGAGAGAATGTTTGGCATCCGATAGAATGCCCCATCCTCAGAAAAAAATAATAAGAAAATTAAAACAATATATATATATGTATATATAATCTGAATGGAAAGTTTAGAATCTGAAAACGCTTTTGTGGAAGATTTGTCAGTACAAATACGCATGAGGATAATCCCCTAAACAAGGAAACCCTTACAACATATTCAAAATAACATGAAACTTGACTCTAAAATAAGACTCTTTTTACTATGCCTGCAAACTGACTCTTACGTTTTTAATAATTTTTGTTGCTTTAAATAACAACACGCAGTTGGATACTTCACCATGTTTAATAAATTCTTGTAGTGGAACCTAACAATACATAGACACCACAACAAACGTAAACTACTACAAACGTAGAATGGTCAATTGGAGAAATTAATGTGCGTAACTTTTTTAAAAAGACATATTCTGATAAGTAAAATAAGACTGTGATGAAACACTTAAATAGAAGTGTAGCTCATATAGCGATCAAGTGTCAGCAACACGAAAGAGTCCCTTGATTTTTGTAGTAGAAATATGTAAAAACCTCTATTAAAGTTTAAAAGTCGAAAACACGCCTGACGAACGAAAGGCATCTCCAAATATTGCATCACAGAGACACCACCTGACCGCCTGTCGCAAGTTAGTACTTCCTTCATGTAAAATATTGTATGAAAATATATGTATATATGTATGCTTATACATATACACATTAATTAGATCAATAAAATTGAACAGTGCATAGCTCGTTCCACAATTATATCTTAAGCCGCATCAATTTACGTGCATCCGTCATACCTTTCCACTGTTCTGCCATCTGTAAATATTTTTTTTTTCATATATATACATGTATGTGTGTGTGTCTGCGTAAATTGATATTATCTTTTACAATATTAACGATAATTTTATACTCACAGACAGAAGTATTTCCTGATAACGTAATCATCAGTATAGAAATTACTACAAGTTGGGAGATTCGAACACAGTTAAAAAGTCAACCTTAGTTCCGTAGGCGAGGATCATCAAGGCTGCCAGCAATTAACACAATAATTTTTAATTCCATAAGACGTCAACTTTACTTTATATATATATATATATATATATATATATATATATATATATATATATATATATATGAGTCATTACTTATCAACGCCCAAGGAAACTCGAGGGTTAGCGTTTATGAAAGGAGATTGCGGTAGTTAACCGAATAACACGTTTTAATCGTTAGTAGTTAAAATTTGGAGTGGTGTGATTATTTAAGGTGACAGGTTAGCAAGAAATTTTTTTTATATTACATTATATAAGACTTAAGAGCGATCATATTGTATTAAGTTGGAGAGCAGTCCAACCAGGGAAGACTTTTATACGATTAACTCAATATATTTTCTCTTTTTAAGAACAAGATTAAAGCATTTTGAATTCTTTAAATAATGTTATCTCGAGCAATGATGAATATAGTTTTAATCTAATCGGGCCAATGACAGTTATATCTTCATTATATTCTTTTTTACTTTTGTTTATGTGAACATCTTTTTATTTTTATTTTTTAAACAATACAGCGAACCATCTCGTAATTTGCATTCAATTAATAATCTTCCAAAATGGAAATGCACTTATATACACACACAATTATAGACGAAATTTACGCAACTATGCCTATTACCAAAGCTACTAGGCGTTTAACAAAATCTATTTTAAACCTCTAATGACTGCACAAATCGCCCGTTTTAATAACTTATACACATTTTCTGCAATTCTCATTTTACTGTTTTATCTCTTCAATGTTTCTAGACTTTATTGTACCGATATTTAAAATTGTCGTAGACACTTGAAAATCCATATATTATAGCGCTACAGCTTATAGAAATGACTGAGTGAGTTTTGTGATTTCAGGTTCAACTGACTAGCTATAAAAGAAATTGGAATACACCCTAATAGAGCCTGATTCTCACAGCTATTAAACTTCAAATTCCAATCTGGACGTTAGGACATATTGGAAGAGCGATATGCAATATAATTCTGTTTTAAATTTGGAATAAAATGCAAGGAAGACGTATGGAATGCTTCCGATTGCTTTTGGACCATTTTTTTTTAATGAATCGAGCATCAGTTTTTGAGTGGCATAAGATATTCAAAGAAGGCCGAGAGTATGTGTAGAATGATTTGAGGTATGGGAGGAGTAAGGGAGTCAGAACACCAGAGTTGTTTGGCTGAATAAAGGATTTCATGGATAAGAACCATCGTGCGTTTATAGAGAAAATAAGTGAACAGTTAAATGTGTGAGAACTGTACATAGAATTATTCGTGAAGAACTGGAGGTGCAGAAAATTTGAGAAAATGCGCAAGTCCACAACTCTATCCTTGTCACAGACTATTTGATCAAGCTGGGTATCTATATCACCCTTCCTATAATCGAGACCTTACTCATTGTTACTTTTGTTTATTCTCAAATCGCAAGAAAAATCTTAGAGGTTTTCTTTATGATACAATTGAGATGAAAACGGCTGTGACGAACGCAATTGACACGCCACACAAGGGTACTTCCAGTGCGACTTCCAGGAGTTGTTGGGACGGTACAACAAGTGCATTTTAACCGGAGGAGATTATTTCAAAGAAAACTCGAGTTCAATGTGGGTACTATTAATAAAAAATACCCACGCGAAAAAGTCTGTAAACACTGGATCCATCTCGTACTTTATTCTATTTTATTAGATACTTACCCGGGTGTTTGGAGGTGTGTTTTGGGGTAAATCAAAACAAAAGAATCGTTGTTTCTGTCGGGGGGGGGGACTTAAACATGTGTTGGTAGGTAAGTAGGAAGGATCGAACCCGAAGCCTTGAGGCGAAGTTGGAAAATAAAGTGTGAAAAAAAAAAACGTGCGACGCTAACCACTGAACCAGTAAGAAGTAGTAATGGAAAGATGTTTGAATTTATTTAAGTATTAAGAATTGGCAGGTGCTCGTACTTGATGACTTAATGAGGTCAACTTTCACTGCGGGGCAGTATTTTATTTACCGTGGGGCAGTTTTTTTGTTTTATTATAGGAAAAAGCCGAATCCACATGCGGCGATTGAAACATGTAGAATATTTAGCTTTTCAATGTCGGGCGAATAAAATAGACAGGCGACCCCCATTGTTAAGTCATTGATATCATCAGTTAGACATGATATAAAAAGTTTTAAGAAGGAGGGACCTCGCCGAGAAGGCCGAGGAAAAACCCGTTTTGCGGACGGACATACACGAAAACGCACACACACACAGACAAACATTTTCGCTTACATATATATATATAGATAGATTAATTAAATAACTGAAAAATATATCACAGCAGTAAACATTTTGCCGTTTCATATTCTTACTTACATACAAAAAAATAATTCAAATATGAACACTTCATAAACCGAATTCCCACTCGGTTCTGTCGACGTTTTTGTCTGGATATCGTTAGCTAATGTTTTCACGTTTTGGTCTCCTATATCGTTTTCTTTATTTTCCATGTTATTACCACTTCCGAATTAAATTAGTTGTTAATTTATTCATTTATTCCGAGTGTCTTTTTTTAGTCACTCAGTAATTATTATTTTCATCGGTATCCCCCAAATCCTAATGCCATCTCCATGTTTAATATGCGTTTCCGTCATTTTTAATAAACATTGTAACAGGTTGCTTTTGGGCATGTAAGAGGGGGGTATATTTTTTTCATTTCTGTTTCTATTAGTTTTAGTATGGTGTTTGTTTCATTATGTTAATATTTTCCATACTGTTAATTTATTTTTAATTCGGATCTCGGAGTTGTATTTAAAAATACATGTCGTAAAACTGAATTTGTTTTGCTTGTTTTGGTTCGTTAAAATTTCCATATTTTAACTTGACATAATTTTTTTTTTCAATTTTAAGATGAATGTATTGATATTTGTTCAATGTTTTATGCTTGTTTAATAATTTTCGTTAGTACAAAATTGTTTAAGGCCATAAGGATATGAAGTTTGCATGAAGCACTGTCTTTAATATGTATAGGGTAGAGTACGTGGAGGTTACTGGAATTCAAGAAATATAAAGATGTAGACGTTGAGAAAGAAAAAAACCTGCTTTTCTTAATAGTAAATCTTATTTGTGTATTCAGAATACTACTTCGTTTTTTTTCCTTTGGTTTAAAAACGAAAGGACATTTTAAAACGGATTGGAAAGGTTTACAGACATAACAATCTGAAATCCAGTAAAACAATTAAAAATACATTTTTTTCTGTTATGGATAAAACATTGACAATATACAGACATTCGAGAGAATGAAAGAAGTTTACTTCGGAGTAAAAAAAAAATATATTATATATACAGTAGAACCTTAGGATACGGCGGCCCTAGGATACGGCCTTTTCAGATTACGAAGTGGAATACGATGCTTCCGCCCCTGGTTACGGTATTTGGTCCGCCTTACGGTGTTATTTACAATTTTATGATTATATACATGTAAATCATATACTGTACTGTAACTTGGTACTAACGGACCACGGGGTTCTACTGTATTTATATATATATATATATATATATATATATATATATATATATATATATATATATGTGTGTGTGTGCGTGTGCGAGAGAGAAAGAGTATGTTTGCGAATACAAAGAAAATGACAAATAGGGAAAGAGATATAAGTATAAGGCGAACTAGTCTCGATGCAACGCCCCAAATGTTATATATAGAGCTCAATACCCCAAATGTTATATATAGAGATCAGTGTCCCAAATGTTATATATAAAGCTCAATGCCCCAAATGTTATATATAGAGCTCAATACCCCAAATGTTATATATAGAGCTCAATACCCCAAATGTTATATATAGAGCTCAATACCCCAAATGTTATATATAGAGCTCAATACCCCAAATGTTATATATATAGAGCTCAACGCCCCAAATGTTATATATAGAGCTCAACGCCCCAAATGTTATATATAGAGCTCAACGCCCCAAATGTTATATATAGAGCTCAACGCCCCAAATGTTATATATAGAGCTCAACGCCCCAAATGTTATATATAGAGCTCAACGCCCCAAATGTTATATATAGAGCTCAACGCCCCAAATGTTATATATAGAGCTCAACGCCCCAAATGTTATATATAGAGCTCAACGCCCCAAATGTTATATATAGAGCTCAACGCCCCAAATGTTATATATAGAGCTCAACGCCCCAAATGTTATATATAGAGCTCAACGCCCCAAATGTTATATATAGAGCTCAACGCCCCAAATGTTATATATAGAGCTCAACGCCCCAAATGTTATATATATAGCTAATGCCCCAAATGTTATATATAGAGCTCAACATGCCGTGCTTAAGAAACTCTCCAAACACATCCATATTTGATCACGATTAATGTGTTAGCCTCTGCCAATTGACTCTGACAATTGGAGATACCACAGAAAACTTAATCTACTTTTCCATTACCCTGAATCTAGCGTTGGCATAGCCATACTCATGGTGCATCAGTGCCGTTAAGCAAGGAAAATGTAATGACATCGGTCAGGCACCCAGCTTCATCAAGCATCGTGAAAGAAATGCCGGCGAAATCTGCTTGGACGTTGTGTACGTTACTCTCTCAAAATCAACCAGGCCAGATGAAAAATGCTAGCATAGTGAGAATAAGGAAATATGTAGTGTCAAATTGATACTTCTAGTATAACAGGATTTACATAGTTGATAGAAAAAATATTTTTGAATGAAGCAATATTTACATAAAAGATAATGGAAATATGACTTCTAAATGCTTTAATATAAATTCTTGCTATTTCAGACAATAAAGCTAATCGCCCATCTAATCATGATGGAATTTTTCAATCAGCTTAAAAACACAGATTTTTATCTCTGTTTATTTTTTCTCGCCGTACTAGTCATAGAACTGAGGCCTGACTATTAACTGCTCAGATTTTAATTTTAGTCTTTTGAGAAAGTAAAGCTGGCAACCCCTCCAGCACAATCGAATATACAAGTCTGCTTAGAAACAAACCTTTTGGGCTTCTATCTCAGTTCATGCTATTATAGATTCCTTGTCAGCTAGCTAAGGGCTGATTACTAATTATTCTGATATTAATTTTAATCGTTTGAAAAAGTAACGCTGATCTCAATCTAGGCATAATGGAATTACAATAGAAAAAGACTATCATGAAAATAATATGGTTAACCTTAAACATGGAAAAGTAATGAACTAGTTGTTTAAACTGGAAAAGAAAAGGACAAGATATTCTAGTAAAAATATAATAAATTTATATCTTAAACTATTGCAGCATTAAGAATTGATTATATAATCTTATGAATTGAATTTAAAAAAATCTTAATGCTGCAATATTTTAAGTTATAAATAAATTGCAATATTTTAAGTTATAAATAAATTGTAATGCTGCAATATTGTAAGTTATAAATTTATTATATTTTTACTATAATATCTTGTCCTTTTCTTTTCCAGTTTTAACAACTAGTACTTTACTTTTCCATGTTTAAGCTTAACCATATTACTTTGCATGCTCGCATTTTGCTATTAAAATCAACGATTTTCCAGGCTTCCAGTAAATTCACTTGTTCTTTGTTTAAATTCAGTCTTACTTTTTGCGCCCATAAACACATATGAAAAAACAATATACGGCACTCGTCTGCTTTCAATAAACTCCCTCTGATTACCTCCTTTCCATGCTTTCATTCTCACTGTTTCACTTGTTACTTCTCTTTCCGCGACAGCAGTGGAGTAGTAGCAATAGTAGTCGCTGTAGCGACGTGGTTGCTATGGAAACCAGTCATAAAAAGGGTCGCTCACCTCCTTACATATTTTTATGATTTTGAACATCAGAGAGTTCATCATAACTTTTGTTTTACTGAACGAAAATTGAATTTTTCTTTTCACAATATAGCTGAGAAAGGGATCTCTAAACTGTAATAATAATTTGAAATTTGGTAAAAAAATGGGTGAGCGGTGAAGAGTTAAAGCGGTTAAAAATGACTAAAACTGCGACTTAACCATGTATTCAAACACTACAATGTTTGAATGATACACCAAGCTGCTTATAGAAACAAACATTGCCGGCTTCTATATCGGTATATTCCATTCTGGCTTTACTAGTCATCGCGTTGAGGAGTGGTTGCTAATCGCTTTGATAAGGGTTACTGCAAGTACATTACGTTAGTGTGGAGATTTGATGAAGTGTTTACTTAAGGGGGCGATTCATTAGGAATTTATTAACGTTGGACTTGAACACATCCTAGTTGTAGTCAGGTGGGAAGCAGGCAGAAGGAACAGAGTTCCACAGGCGTGCAGTTCTAAGAAAGAAGCTTTGTTCATGGAATCCACGTTTTGATTTAGGCACAGATAAAGAGTGGGGGAAATTTTTCACAGTAGATTCGGCTAGACGGGTGTTTTTCGGGAAAGATTGGCGAGGGGGGACCAGAGATTAGAGTTCAGACGAGCACCTGCCATGGAAATAACGATAAAACAAGGATAGGCTTGCAATGTATCTTCTGTGGTTGCAAGGTAGAGAAAAGGGCATCCCCCACTAAGCCACGAAGTCTATCCTGCACTCTGTCAAGGCAGGATAGGCTGTTTTTAGCAGCTCCTGCCCAGATATGGCAGCAGTATTCCATCCTTGGACGGTTTGACAAAGTAAAGCTGGTTGCAATCATGTTAGAAAGACCATGAGAGTGTGTTGCACTTGAATAAAGTTTTGATTGCGGCAAGCAAGACGATAGGCGTTTGTCTGGCTCTTTGTGAAGATGTGGTCAATGTTAATGAATTTATAAAAAAAAACAACAAAAATAACACGTGTTGTGTTCCTTTGACATCCAATTTTGACCACAAAGGTGTGATCTTGCTAATCTAAATGAATAACAGCACAAGAGCATAAATTACTTCATTTGCAAATCGATAAACAGATGAAGGCGTCGTACGTGATCAGGGAAATATACGACATTGAAGGTGTCGACTCTAATTATGTGTCTTCCTCAACGGCTGTTTAGTGTACGCAAACATGAAAACAACTAAACTTGATTTAGATTTTCAGAAGCGGAGAAATATCACGATAATCTCTAATGAAGCTAATTTTAGTATATATTTATGTTTATTTATAAATGGGTCACTGATTATCAAAGTCCCAAAGCCACTAAGGATACGGGGTATTCACATCGTAATTTAGCCTTGAGCGGATCGAAAACAATGAGCGACATGTTGAGAAGTCAATCCTTTAATTCGGAATACATTTAATAGCAATGGATATATAAACGACTATGATATATTAAACTGTAAAGCGGTTCGCGAAATTATACTCACATATGGAAATCTCTTGGCATACGCATATATAGAATTGAATGAATATATAAAAGCAGTTAAATATAATGGTTCTGAATTTTTTAGATGAGGATTGATTATTTGCGTTATTTGACTTCATCGGACTACTGTTCTCATCTTGAGTATGATTTTCACAACTTTTCGGTCGATGTAATCTCTGACCTTCTTCAGGTGTATCTTGTCTAACTCGGGAATGTTTCAGTCGAACTTGGAGAATTTGGACGGAATTTCGAGCGGAACCCTTTATTTATTTTACGGGGGTAACATACCCTTGTTCCGTAAGCCATGATTGGATAGATGTCCTAAGCAACCCACAATTGTATTTTTCAGTCGCCCACGCTGAGGAGGAAACCCTTAACCTTTTGGAGAATATCACCTTTTACAATTGATTGTCAAGTAACTCTAACCACCGCGGACAATTCTACAGCGAATTTTCACAGCCTGTAACCTCTTTTATTTTTAGTTGTAGATATTACTATTTATTACTATGTATTAACGTATATTAGTGTTTTTACCTATTACTTGTATATATTATCTATTGTTTATAATTAATGGTTCCCATATCGTATTACATTCTCTACTATATCTTCTTAGTAATTGGTTATTCCCCAGCATATGTGCTGCTTCTTTCAGTTGTCCTATTCCCCATCGTTCTCTGACTATGATTTTTACTTCGCCTCATGATAGTAGATGGTTGGTTTCCCTTCTAGATATGGTCAGCTATAGCTGAATTTTGAATCTCTCCACACCCTACGGCTGTTCGATGTTCTTCTAACCGTACTCTTACTGGACGTCACGCCTCAGCTTTGTATACGTTTCCACATTTTCATGGGATTTCATATACACAGTTCTTAGTCATGATGTTTCTGTATTGGGCTTGAATCTTATATGCTCTTTCTGGAGAGTTGAAAAACTCCTAAAGACTATCCTGATGCCATATGGAGTACATATTCGTTGAAGATTTTCAAACAAGCCCTTCATATATTGTATACAAACTGTGGTGAGTTTCTGAGTGGTGTCATTTTGCGTAAGGTTCAGATTTCTCCGAGATGAATTGATGCTCTCTGGGTAGTTGTTTCTGTCGAGGGTTTGTCTTAAACTGTACATCCCATCTTGATATGCACTGCTGTTACTACATATTGTTTGGCTCGGTATTGTAGGAAACGGACGACCCCTTTCTTTACAATATATGAGTAGTGAGAGTTGAAGTTTAGGTGCTGTCCAGTGAAAGTTTGGTGTTCGGTATACAGATGATATAAACCCCTGACCAGTGCGGGTTATGAGAACATCTATGGGCGATAATTTGTTGTTATGTTCTTTTTCCATCGTGTACTGTATAGTTGGACGGATCGAGTTCACATGAACATCTTCCTGATGGGGCCAGAGTATGAATGTATCATCTACATATCGCAAACACATTGTTGACTTTAGTGGTGTTGATCTTAATGCAAGGTATTTCATGCATGCATTACCCAGTACTTGGGTCAGTGGTGGTCGCATCACCAGACCTGCTTCCATGCCGATCTCTCTCTTTCTCTCTCTCTCTATATATATATATGTATATATATATGTATATATATAACTACTTAATTTACTCACATAAAATTTATATACGAAAGTATAAATTCATGCGTAAACTTTAAGTGTTTACTTCAAAAGTGCTCAATACGTAGGTAGAGCTAGTTAGTAAGTTATAAAATATATATCACCCACCATAAAATATACATCACCCACCATCAATTATAAAACAGATTCCTAACTCGATCGTAAGTAGACTCAGTAATAACTCAAGCGATGAAAATGCATTTAACAGGTCAACAAATATCTATGAAACAGCGCTGAAAAATAGTGGATACAAAAATATCGATATCAAATATAAACAAAAAAACACCAATAATTATAATAAAATTATAAATAGAAGAAAAAGAACTATAATTTGGTATACGGCCCCATACAATCAAATGTTAAAAACAAAAATTGGCAAGAAATTTCTAGATCTTATTGAAAAAAACACTTTCTCGCAACCAACCCCTTACACAAAATTTTCAATAAAAATACCTTTAAGTTATCCTACAGTTGTTGCGAAAATTTAGAGATGATAATTAAAGCACATAATAACAAAATATAAAATAAAAACAATGTAAACAACAAAATTAACAATAACAAGTAGACACCATGACAAAAATAAAACTAACGCTAGCAGAAATAATAATAATAATAATAATAATAATAATAATAATAATAATAATAATAATAATAATAATAAACCCACCCCGGCAAGAACAAGCATACTATAAATAAAAATACTAATAACGAACAAGATAAATGTAAACTTTGCCCACTTCAAAATAAATGTCTAACCAAAAGCTTAGTTTACCAGGCCACAATATTTGCGAAAGAGAAGCCGAATAACAAGAAATATTACGTAGGTATGGCTTCATTAGATTTCAAAACTCAATATTATGACAACAAAAGTACATTCAACAATAAAAAACACCATATGAAAACAACGCTAGCAAATAAATACCGGGAACTAAAAGAAAGCGGACATTCGCCGGTAGTCAAATGGAAAATAATAAGACAAGCTACCACGTGTAGCTACCTAGATGACCCATGTAGATTATGCCTTCATGAAAAATTTGCTACCCTGTACTTTAAAGAACCCCAACATCTATTAAACTGTAGAAGAGAAATAGCAAACAACTGTGTTCACAAGATAAAATTTACTCTAGGGTAGCGATACAAAATAGTTTTAAAACTAACAAAAACAATAGAAAATAAACAAATAAATAAATTAAATAAACATGAATATACATAAACGATCACACATATATGTATGTATATATATGTGTATATATATGTACATATATGTATGTACATATATATAGTTATATATAAACTAACATAAAAAAACACTAACCTAGATTTAAAACAGATCAAGAAACTAAATATCCAGACTAAATAGAGCACACACACAAAGGAACAGGTCAACCAAAGGTCAAATAGGCATTTGTCCGATAAGTGCATGCTCATTGGCTGATAGAAAGGGCACGGTGGATACTAGAAAGCTGATTGGCTAACTAAAATCTCAATAGCAGATGCGTATATAAAAACGACAAACAACCACAAAATTCGCGCATAAGCCTGAAGAGTCCTAGATTGGATGAAACGCGGAATATTCAGTGTAGCTTAATCGCCATATATATTTTGTAAATTACTATATATATATATATATATATATATATATATATATCAGATCCTATCACGAGGTATGTAGTTTCTACACAAATATATACTCTACACCAGAACACGAAAATGTACTATCACGGCAGTAAGAAGGAAAATATAGAAAGCAAGAGAAATGGGAGGGGAGACAGTTGCACCTAAACATAAAAAATATCATGTAGAATTAAGAAAATAATCATTCGGTAAAAATAAAACCGGAAGTGAGTAAAATAAGGTAAAGCAAAGAATTGAAAGGACTACAGGAACGGGGACATAAAATTTAAACCTTTTAAATAAATATTATAATAAGGGTATTTTATACCTGGTAAATAAAAGGAAAATATTAAGTTAAATATTAAGTAAAAGTAACGATCAATAATATATTATGTGTAGGTAGAAAATGTTGGAGGAGTTGTTCAGAAAGATGTAAATAAAACTACATAAAAGTAAAGAGAGAATGTGTGCAAAACTTACGCAAAATAGGGAAATTTGAATGTGGTAACTTTGGCGATTACGGAAAATGGAAAAACAGGAGTGATGAAATAGCAAATTTCGGAAACAGTACATAAGTTACAAATAAATTATATTTGTACACAAGGGCGATGGAATAGGGAGTATCAACAATAAATGGGAAAAAATATAAAATATTAAGACAAACACAATCAAAAACCAATGTGTGTTATAAATTTTTCACGTTTTTCCTCTTTTCTTTATCTTTTTACTAGAATTTCAGCCCGACGTTGCCCGGGTGTTTGGAGGTGTATGTCGAGCAAAATAAAAAGCCGTTAATTTTTTAAATTTGACCCTTATTATGACCCCCTTTACATTTATTGTTTTTGGGCTCAAAACAAGTTACTAAGTTAGACCCATGTCCAAAGAACCTATTGCTAAAATGTCAAGTGCTTAGACCCAAAATTGGCGAAGGAGTTTGGTAGAGCTCTCAAAGTTAAAATCGTTGAACTTTGGCCCTTTTAACTGCCAAACTTCTCGCCGTAAACGAATTATAAAGATTTTCCCAAATCTCAGTACCATGTATATCAAATTTCGAGTCTGTAGACTGAAAATTGACCGAGATATTTTGAAGGGAAATGTATACAAACAGACAAACACATATACTCACACAGACACTTTCTACTTTTATAGATATATAGATTTCTATATTCCTCATTTATAGTAGATGTTTAAATAGTGTGGTCTTCTTTTCGGATTTTCATTTTTAAGTCATTTCAGTGTTTTATATAATACTAGAATGCTAAGTATCTCAGCTTTCCCACTAGAACAAAAAACCACTCTCTCACTGTGCTTTTGAGTAAAGGAAAACAAAGTGCTAATTAAGGCACCTGCCTCCGACATTTCAGTTTTCCCGAACTCTCTTAAATTATTTCTCGCAATTCAGCTCTTCCTTGTTTCATTAAAAAAATAATTGCTCATTTTCGTTATCCTATGTTGAGAGGGGTTGATTCCATCATCGGAGATTGCTTACGTACAAAAAACTGGCTCTGGCAAAAATAAATAAATAAATAAATACATAAATAACGAGGTGCTCATGGAGGCGACTGTGCTACACTAAATAACGTGTTTTCGTTTGGAAATAATAAGAAAACTGAATTCGTACAATGGTAACTGAATAGGTAGAAGCCGGTTGTGTGTACTAATTAGCTTCTGTTTTCGTTTTAATGGTAAAAATGAAAAATAAGAATAAGAAAAAGAAAAACATTATAGGCTTCCGTAAGCACATGACTGATTTAAATGATGGCGTCTTAAAGATATCTTTTAGGATGAAAAGCTAACAAAAAAAAGAATCACATTAATTTTAAATGAAAGAACCAAATATCAGAATTTAATTAACATCTGAAAAAGTCGAAAAGATATACAACTATACACGCACTAAAACACACGTCTTGTTATACATACATATATATATATACATGTTTTTATTAGTACTTACTTATCTGTAATTAAAGCTAGTACTTAAGAAATCTTTTTTTAACACGCGCACATTATATATATATATATATATATATATATATGTGTGTGTGTGTGTGTGTGTGTGTGTGTGTGTGTGCTACTAAAAGCCACGCAATAGAAAAATCGTAGAACATTTCTCTCTTTCGATTTTAAATAGTGAGGGAAAGAGATTAAGTGAAATTTTTATATGCTTTCGGATTATATATTGTAAAATACTCTAGATCTAAAGTTAATATAAATACTAATATTAATATATACTAGCGGGACATGTGGAAATCCCTCAGCGGCATTTTTCATATGTAATAAATTTTTCATCATTTGTAACTCACTATTTCGCAATCCGTACTAAAATAATAACGTTGATATATTGTATAGGCTGATTATTTCATTACAAACACACACATCAATTAAATCACATTTCATCATTTTTCATTCTTGGATATGTTACTAATTTTGACAATATTTTTTATTATATTTTAGCAAAATTATCGCCCAACCTTACTAAAATAATAACTTTGATATATTTGCTTGGCGGCTTATTTCATTTCAAACAAACCAATCAATTAACCTCAATTTCATAATTTTTCATAATTCTTGGATATATTACTCATTTCAACGATCATTTTTCATAATTTTTCCCCACATTACCTCCCCCCTCCTTAATAAAATAATAACTTTGATGTATTGTCTGGGCTTATTATTACATTACAAACACACTAATGCATTAAATCACATTTCATCATTTTTCTTAATTCTTGAATATGTTACTTATTTCGACAATCATTTTTCATAATTTTACCCCGTATTTTCACAGCTCCCTTTTTACTCAATAATAACTTTGATTTATTGTCTAGGCTGATTATTTTATTTCAAACACACCAATCAATTTACTCACATTTCATCATTTTTTCATAATTCTTTAATATGTTACTAATTTCGACAATCATTTTTCATAAGTTAAACACACCTTATGGCTCCACCCTTACTAAAATAATATCTTCGATATATAGACTGGGCTGATTTATTTCATTAAATCACACTAATCAATTAACTCACATTGCATCATTTTTCATAATTCTTTGATATGTTACTAATTTCAACAATCATTTTCTTATCATTTAAACCGACGCCATTACCCCTCTCCCTTACTAAAATAATAACTTTCATATATTGTCTGGTCTGATTATTTCATTGCAAACACATTATTGCATTAAATCACATATTCTTATTTTTTAATAATTCTTTGATATGTTACTAATTTCGACAGTCATTTTTCATAATTAAACCCATCCTTATCGGCCTTTCTTACTAACATAACTTTGATATATTGTCTGGACTGATTATTTTATTATATACACATTAATCAATAAACTCACTTTTTATCATTTTTCATAATTCTTGGATATGTTACTAATGTTGACCATAAGTTTTTTGTAATTAAACCCATGTCTATCGCCCTCTCTTATTAAAATAATAACTTTGATATTTTGTCTGGGCTGATTATTTCATTACAAACACACCAATCAATCAACTAACATTTCATCATTATTTCTCGTAATTCTTGGATATGTTACTAATGTCGACAATAATTTTTCATAATTTTAGTCCTCCTTATTGCGTTTCCCCTTACTTAAATAATAATATTTCTGTATTGTCTGGGCTGGTTATTTTATTATAAACACACCGATCATTTTACTCACGTTTCACCATTTTTCGTTATTCTTTGATATCATATTAATTTCAACAATATTTTTCATAATGTAAACCATCCTCCATCACTCTCTCTGTTACTAAAACATAACTTTGATATATTGTCTGGACCGATTATTTCATAAAAATCACAACTATTTAATAATTTACGTTTCATAAGTTTTCAGAATACTGGGATATGGTACTAATTTCGACAATCACTTTTTATATTTTTTGCTCACACACTAAAATAATACCTTTGATATATTTTCTTGGTTGATTATTTCTTTTCAAAAAACACTTATCAATTAACTCACATTTTGTAATTTGTCATCATTTTTGGGTGTTACTAATTTCAACAATCAATTTTCATCATTCAAACCCACATCATCGCACCCTTACTAAAATAATAAGTTTGATATAATACCAGGTCTGATTATTTCATTGCAAACACACTAATTCATTAAATCACATATCATTTTTCAAAATTATTGGATATATTACTAATTTCGACAATATTTTTTTCATAAATTTAATACACCTTATAGCCTTCTCCTTACTAAAATAATAACTTTGATATAATTTCTGGGCTGCTTATTGTATTACAAACAATCAAATAACTCACATTTTATCATTTGTCATAATTCTTGCATATATTACTAATTTCGGCAATCATTTTTTATAATTAAAAACCCACATTATGCCCCCTCATACTAATATAAGAACTTTCATATATTGTCTGAACTTATTATTTCATTACAAACACACGAATCAAATAACTCACATTTCATAATTTTTCATAATTCTTGAATATGTTACTAATTTTGACAATAATTTTCATAACTTAAACCCACTACGCCCCCTTACTTAAATAGTAACTGTGATATATTGCCTGCAATGATTATTTAATTACAAACACATCAATCAATTCCGGGTATTCTAATAGTATATATGTTCCACCTATCTTATCCAATCCCAGGTGTCCCGCATATTCTGCTAGTATATATCTTTCACCTATCTAATTCGATCCTAGGCGACGCTTGGTATTCTGCTACTATGTTTTCCACTGATCTCATTCTGCTAGTATACATTTGTGCTTAGCACATTCAATCCCGGGTCTGACTTAATGTCCGCCACTCCACTGTTAAAAAATATACATGAAATAAAGTAATGTTTTAATCGTAAACTGTTTCAGCCATTTTCGGGACTGACTTCATATCCGCCAACCCAGTGCTAAAAAGATATATGAAATAATTTAATCTCTAAATACTAAACTGTTTCATCCATTTCCGGGACTACTTCATATCCCGCATGCCACTGTTAAAAATATACATGAAATAAAGTAAGGTTTAAATCGTAAACTTCTTATCTCCCATCCTACTGTTAAAAATATACATTAGATAAAGTAATGTCCAAAACGTAAATGGCGCAGCCATTTCCGGGTACGACTTCATATCCCCCACCCCACGGTTAAAAATATACATATATATTTTCACCCATTTCCGGGACTAATTTCATATCCCCTACCCCACTGTTAAAAATATACATGAAATAAAGTAATGTTTAAATTGTAAACGGTTTAAGTAATTTCCGAGACTGACTTTATATCCCCCACCCAACTGTTTAAAATATACCTGAAATAAAGTAATGTTTAAATCATAAACTGTTTCAGCAGCTTTTCGAAATTAATACATAAAAACATTAACACGTTTAGGGAGTAGGCAACCATTTCTTCAACATGAATTTCTGGGTGTAGTATCAGTCTAAACATTCCAGTGACTTAAATCGCCCCGTTTTTTTTGGTTTGATTAATACAGGAGAAATCCTTCATTACTGATACAATTTTTATTTTTGTCATTGATCAGAGTACCCCCTTTTGGGGAGCTGGTTTCCACCAAAATTTTTAACCGACCTCATGTTTAACTCCGTCTTTATGGGGAGGAAAGTAAACAAAAAATAATCAGAAGGGACATTTTCCAGAGCATCTTATAATTAATCAGAAGAGACATTTCCAGTGCATCTTATAATTAATCAGAAGGGACATTTCCAGGGCCTTTTGTAATAAAATCAGAAATTACTTTTCCCAGTTACTTTTGTAATATTAAAACTTTGTTACATTAAACGTAGTACCTATTCACAATGTCTCCCTACGAGGCAGATTTAGATACCAAGGTCGTTTTTAACGCGGAAAAAAATTGTCTTAGTCGAAAACGATTTCTCCTCCACTAAGAGAGAAGAAATTGAAAGGTAGCATATGAAGCCAGATACTACACTTTGATCTTAGCCAAAAGGCCAAGAAAGAAACAATTTTTATTAGCTTTGCCTCAACAGCGACACCAATTTTTTTTATGGAATATTATTGAATATTCCACTTTACTTTTAAGGGGTGACAAGTTTTATTTGAAATATTCCACTTTCCTTTTTTAGGGATGCACAGCATGATAACGGACGGAGCGATAAGCGTAATAATATAATAAATAGCAGTACCCGTGGAAATTCCACGGTAGTTGAAAACATCAACCCTCATATCAGCAAACACCTCATTACATGAGCAAACAATTAATATGAGACTGTCTTTCAATAGAATAATCAGTGGAATATTTGTTTGGATCAGAAGGTGATTTTTAAAGACAAATACTACATGAACTACTTGAGATTATTACACGAAATAGAACTACAGTGAAACATCTAGATGTTAATTTTATTAAAGTGATTTGTAAATCAGTAATAATTATGGCCTTAGAAACATGTTAAATCTTAACTTTTTGCATAGTGGTTAGAGAACGGGGCCAATTTGCAATACGATTTAATGGTGGAATAAATCAGTAAGTAGTAGGATTGGTGGGATTTGGTTGAAGAATAAAAATGTAGGTTTTTGGCAGATTATATGGCCAAACTTGAAATATAGTTCATAAAATATATTTTTTTTTATATTTCATTATGCAATTGAATGTCTGAATCTATGTGTTTCCATTACCATTATTAAAGTGATGTAAACTCCTAATCACGCCTTTGTTATCTTGCAATAGATGTTGATAGTTGGAATTTGTGTTATATAAGTTTTGATTGTTATAATTATGCAAATTATTCTAACTTTACTCTTACTTTGATTGTAATCTTGAAAATACATATTGCTTGTCTGATTTGCAGAATTGGTATTCCTTAGGATATTGGGGTAGTATTCGGGATGAACATCACTTTTTAAAAAGTGATATCAACTCTTAATACTGTAAAGATTCTGGTAATTTGACTTTTACAATAACTTTTCTCCACACAAACAATGATTAGGAAATGAAAATATTTCCTTTCATTTTGAATAAAAATTAATTCACTTTTCAATTGTAGGAGAAAATATTGCTTAATTAAGTCATTTTTTCAAAAATTATAATCATACCATAGATAAAATAATTGATAATTTCATGAAAAACAAAGGTTTTCATATCGAAAAAAAATTATTATTTCTTTATATCTTAAAACACAGACAGTAACAAGATTCAATGAAGATGTTCAAATGGAAAATAAATGTTTTCTGAATGTTGAATTAATAAAAATGTTAAAATTAAACAAAAGTGCACAAAATTATGAGTTATAAATCCATTCAATTAACATTACAAAATATTGGCAAAACCTTTGTTAAGCATTAAAATACCTATAATGTTTTTTATTCATTGAAAATCCTATTTTAATAAAGCTCCTATGAAACCATGTTCATAGAAAAATCAAAATGGAGAAAAGTTTTTATTCAAATACAAGTCTGAAAATATCCAATAAATCATTGAAAAGGTGTAATATGCTATTTTTCAAAGTTCAATCAAAATTCATCAATTCAGTTTTAGAAATATCAACAATTAATATTTGCTTTGAATTTTAATCAGCAATATAAAAAATCGTATACTACATGCAAGCAAGGTAATATTTAAATTCAAAACGCTGAATATTTTGGAAAGTTAAAAATGATAAAAAGTTCTGAACGTAATAATTACAACAGAAAACATTAGGCTATATAATAAACAAACAATATTAGATATAAATTTCAATAGAATGAAATTTGTGGATACAGTTTTTCTTTAATTATAAATATCGCATAAAATGAGTATGTTCGAATAAATTAAAAGGTTTTTATGCAACAAAACTATCTGTTTCATTTTGATTTTTTAAATAAAGATTTGGAAAATCAGAGAATATTTTTTGAAATAGAGTTGCAAAGTTGAAATATTGATATAGATGCCTCACTATCCTTGATAATATAAACAGAACTTACCTGAAGTTTCTATTCAGAAGCATTTCCCTAAAAAAATGCTATGTGTTATGTGTTTCAGGAGCTTGAGTATTTAACCCATAAGTGGTTGTGTAAGTCTCATGTAACACATTCAAATATCGATTTCTTTAATAAGGTGTATGCAATGTCAACAAATTGGAGCTGTTCTGTTTTGTAATATTCAATTTTAAAATATAAGGAAATCAAAATGTTATGATTATGAATATATTTGTCAAACCAACTCCTGTGTAGAGGAATTTATTTGTTTTTATTCAAATGTAAGTTTGAATATATCTAATGATTCTTTTAAAATGCCACCAAAGGTGTATACTTAACATATCAACTGAGTATTAGAAATATTATCAATCGAAGAATCTGATATTTCATTGAAATATAAACATATTATTTCACTTCTAATCAATGAATAATTATAAAAGTTAAACTAAATATATTTTTCTATATCTATATTAATATGCATGTTAATGATAATCTTGTATATTGGTATATTAAGTGAAAAAATAATTGAATAACGTTTCATGAACATTTTTAAAATGTATGTAATTATAATTTTTTTTAAATACCAGTTACCTCATGAATAAAAGTAAATGTCTTTTTTCAAATATTATTAAGTAAAGATTTTCCAATGCAGAAAATGTTATTTCTTTGAAATTCAATTTATAAATATTTGAAAATGCCGGAGATTTCCCCCAAACCTCACTAAATTCAGACTTTAAAATGTCATAGATATCTAAAGTTTTTACATTTATAGACATATTTAAAAAATAGGTGAAATAATCTATTTTACTTTACATCAACAATATTTTTAAATGCTGAAGTAATGGGTTTTCTTCAGATATACAAACAATCCTAAATTTAATGAATATTATTTTAAATTTACATTTCCATTTTATGTGCAAGTTTTGAATTTCTCTTTACAATTATATTCATTAAATACAGACAAGTAAAAGAAAAGTGTGTCCTTTCCACAATGCAAATTTATAAAATATAAAATAAATATTTTCTTTCCAAGTACCGAGAATTGTAATTATTTCGTGATGATTATTGCAAAATGTAGACGTGTTTTTTTTTTTTTTAGAAATTTCAATGAATAAAAAGAGAACATGTAATATTTTTTTATTTTAAATCTTGTAGTTGAATCCAATGAAGATTTTCAAATGAAAAAAACAATGTTTCCTTACATTTATATCAATTGTACTGCTGCGCTGAAATGTAATTTTTAATATTTTAGTCACGATAAAGGGTTAGAAAAATACTGCTCTGCAAACTTATTTCTTTCTAAAATGAAAGGCAATTTGGGGTCACTTGGGACAAGTTTTATACGAGGAATGAGAACATGCTTTCCTAATAATGCACCCCTTATGAACGACGCTTCAATTGAATGTGCACGCATATTTTGACTTCTAATCTTGGTCGATTCCACAGTCCATTTTTTATGGATATATTTCTAAGAATCATGACTGCATCCAGGTTTTAAAATCAATTTATGAGGAGGCATTCCAGATGGCGTCAATGAATTAAGAAATTCGGGTTGATAACGCATAGCTTCCACAGGATCATCAGTCTGTATTTTATCTATGCTATAATATATGCGGCTATCACCAGTTTGTATTTTATCTATGCTATAATATATGCGGCTATCACCAGTTTGTATTTTATCTATGCTATTATATATGCGGCTATCACCAGTCTGTATTTTATCTATGCTATAATATATGCGGCTATCACCAGTTTGTATTTTATCTATGCTATAATATATGCGGCTATCACCAGTTTGTATTTTATCTATGCTATAATATATGCGGCTATCACCAGTCTGTATTTTATCTATGCTATAATATATGCGGCTATCACCAGTTTGTATTTTATCTATGCTATAATATATGCAGCTATCACCAGTTTGTATTTTATCTATGCTATAATATATGCGGCTATCACCAGTCTGTATTTTATCTATGCTATAATATATGCGGCTATCACCAATCTGTATTTTATCTATGCTATAATATATGCGGCTATCACCAGTTTGTATTTTATCTATGCTATTATATATGCGGCTATCCGCCGTCTGTATTTTATCTATGCTATAATATATGCGGCTATCCGCAGTCTGTATTTTATCTATGCTATAATATATGCGGCTATCACCAGTTTGTATTTTATCTATGCTATGATATATGCGGCTATCACCAGTCTGTATTTTATCTCTGCTATAATATATGTGGCTATCCGCAGTCTGTATTTTATCTATGCTATAATATATGCAGCTATCACCAGTTTGTATTTTATCTATGCTATAATATATGCAGCTATCACCAGTTTGTATTTTATCTATGCTATAATATATGCGGCTATCACCAGTTTGTATTTTATCTATGCTATAATATATGCGGCTATCACCAGTCTGTATTTTATCTATGCTATAATATATGCGGCTATCACCAGACTGTATTTTATCTATGCTATAATATATGCGGCTATCACCAATCTGTATTTTATCTATGCTATAATATATGCGGCTATCACCAGTCTGTATTTTATCTGTGCTATAATATACAAGGCAATCACCAGGAAGTTGATGTAAAACCTCTTCATTGATCAACAGTCAGAATTTTTTGGTGAAAGAATTATCCTATTTCTTCTATCATGTTGTGATATATTTTTTAAAATATCATCAACCAGAGAGCCCTAAAGGCATTTGTGGCACTTCTATATCATCATTATCAGACTGGCCTGGATATTCCACAAGAGTTGTTGTTCCGTTTCCAAGATTCAGTACTATGAGGCAAATTCACTTTCATTGGGTGTTTCTCTAATATTTTGAGACAAACTATACTGTTTAAACTAAAGCCATAGAGGTGAATCTTTGATGCAAATTTCAATTATTTCCTCACGACTTCCCCTTGATAATATGGGTAGAACTTGTCTGAAATCTTTCCCCAAAAGCATAATTTTTCTTCCAAAAACATTATTATTATTGCTTATGTCTTTCAAAGTTTTGTCAATTGCTTCCAAAGCAAATGAAGGGATCAAAGAAGCTTCATCTAATATAATCAAATCAATATTTTTTAAATAATTTGCATGGTCAGACGTGAGAGAGACATTGCACATAGAAGTTTCTGTTGGTGCGATAGGTAATTTAAACAAACTGTGGATTGTTCTTCAGAAATAAAGTAGAAGCAATGCCTATCCAAACACCGCAACATACTTGATAGTTTGTATTTTTAGATGTGAGATTATGGCATTAAACATATCAGTTTTTCCACATCCTCCTGGTGCATCCACATAAAAAAGGAATATTTAGGCACTTTTCTTTTTCTCTTCATTGTAAGAGATTCAATCACAATGTCACTGACCAATCTTTGTTCATCAGTCAGTGTGTTTATGTCCGGGTAATTTGAGACAGCTTCCGGTTCCATTTGCTTTATACCAATAGGCCCAGATAAGCCAATTGTTAAACAATTAGTATCATTTTCAATCAGGACTGTATTGATGGATTGCAAAGCCATATTTTCAGCCTGGCCCATTGCAAATCCCTGGTGTAAAAAATCTTCCATCATATAGTTCTTGTGGCTATTCCCTAAAGCAAGAGAATTTGTAGGGTTTGAATAGGCACAAACATGACTCGAAATTGCGAAGGCATTTGTAATGCAGTGGCTTCAATCAAAGCATTTTCACATGATTCACCATTTTGAAGAAGGCGAAGTTTTAGGCATGCTTCTTTAAATGTAGGCATAAGTTCACCTTCTACAATTCGCAATTCTTCAAAAATTTGTGCTCCAGCAACCTGCAATAGTAACATCCGCAAATGAAAATTTTCTATATCTTTAGGGTTCATAACATACATTCTACTAATGATATTAATATTCCTTCTTCTTGGTGTCCATGTTTTGGTATTCTTGTTGAAGACATAATGAAGAAGAATGTCAGGATACAAATAATTATGTGCATTAGCATCGTGCTCATTCAGCTTAAACCTGTAAGAGCTGTGTCTGCATGCGCAGCTTGTTGTGCGTTATCACTACGAAAGTAAACCCTATGCTGATCTTCGAGATGAACTGCAAGTCTATACACTGCGGCAGCCATATCATGTAGCCTAAATTCTGACAATCGCCACATAGTTTCAGGGGGTAAAACATATCTACATGCAATATAATTAGTTATTTCATCATGCATTTTGATCATCATGTGATTCTGTATTATTCTTTACCTCAATCGAAGCACAGTCATGTCCCTTGTAGATGTATTTAAATATATATTTAATACTTTGCACAGATGAAGAGATTTCAACATTAATATGGTCACGGTACTTTTTTAACAAGTAAGTATTAAAAGGTACAACATAACTATTATCTACAATGTGGTTAACAACTTGTACAGTAAGTCCATTCTTACGTCTCCTGTGTTCTGGGTATCTAGTCATCGTCACAGAGGTTTCATTTTTGAACTCTTTTTGATAATGTTTTAGGCACACACCATCATTCATACAGGGTTGGTTGGTTGTTTTTGTTTTACGGCATATCAACCCTTTTCGGGTTATTTAATGCCGAATCCAAAGATTCGGAAGAAATTTTTTTTTTAATAGAATATATTTGTTTTCACGTCGGTTTCTATTTAACCCATAGTTGGGACCCTAACAGGTACTACTACTCCGAGTCAGAGTGGACCTGGGAGCAATGGTAATTAAAGGGTGGCTCCACACTCCCCAAAACCCA
Organism: Euprymna scolopes; assembly: GCF_053919585.1. Lineage (NCBI taxonomy): Eukaryota > Metazoa > Mollusca > Cephalopoda > Sepiida > Sepiolidae > Euprymna > Euprymna scolopes. Next base: position 41,247,197 of record NC_136509.1, read on the forward strand.
CAAGCTGGGGCCTCACCACTGGATATAGTGTAAGGTCATATCCAGGACCTCCATACAGGGAGAAGAAGGGTTTTTAGTTGCACAAGGTCCATGAATCATAGATCTCTTTACTAAATCATGTAAATCTGGTCATCATTTATATCAGGAATTTTAGCACTAACTAATTTATCGATGTCACTTTTGTTCCTCGATTTATCCTCATTTCTTAAAACTACCAATATGTGGCA
>NC_136509.1:41254923-41287423 GCF_053919585.1 Euprymna scolopes
GTATATATATGCATATATACATATATATACATGTATATATATGCATATATACATATATATACATGTATATATATGCATATATACATATATATACATGTATATATATGCATATATACATATATATATACATGTATATATATGCATATATACATATATATATATACATGTATATATATGCATATATACATATATATATACATGTATATATATGCATGTATATGTATATATACATATTTATACATGTATATAAATGTGCATATATGCATATATATATGTATATATACATATATATATACATGTATATATATGCATATATATGTATATATACATATTTATACATGTATATAAATGTAAATATATGCATATATATGTATATATACATATATATATATACATGTATATATATGCATATATATGTATATATATACATGTATATATATATATGCATATATACATATGCATATATACATGAATATATACATATGCATATATACATATATATACATGTATATATATATGCATATATATGTATATATACATATATATGAATATATATGTATCTATACATATATATGTATCTATACATATATATGTATCTATACATATATATAAATGTATATATATATATATGTATGTATCTATACATATATATGTATCTATACATATATATAAATGTATATATATGTATATATATGTATCTATACATATATATATACATATATATACATGTACATATATGCATATAGATATATCTATACATATATATATACATGTATATATATATGCATATATCTGTATATATACATATATATATACATATATATACATGCACATATATGCATATAGATGTATCTATACATATATATACATGTATATATATATGCATATATATGTATATATACATATATATACATGTATATACATGTATATATATGCATATATATGTATATATACATATATATACATATATACATGTATATATATGCATATATATGTATCTATACATATATACATATATATATATGCATATATATGTATCTATACATATATACATATATATATATGCATATATATGTATCTATACATATATACATATATACATGTATATATATGCATATATATGTATCTATACATATATACATATATACATGTATATATATGCATATATATGTATCTATACATATATATACATATATAAATGTATATATATATATGCATATATATGTATCTATACATATATATACATATATACATGTATATATATGCATATATATGTATCTATACATATATACATGTATATATATGCATATATATGTATCTATACATATATATACATATATACATGTATATATATGCATATATATGTATCTATACATATATATACATATATACACGTATATATATGCATATATATGTATCTATACATATATATACATATATACATGTATATATATGCATATATATGTATCTATACATATATATACATATATACATGTATATATATGCATATATATGTATCTATACATATATATACATATATACATGTATATATATGCATATATATGTATCTATACATATATATACATATATACATGTATATATATGCATATATATGTATCTATACATATATATACATATATACATGTATATATATATGCATATATATGTATCTATACATATATATACATATATACATGTATATATATGCATATATATGTATCTATACATATATATACATACATACATATGCATATATATGTATCTATACATATATATACATATATACATATGCATATATATGTATCTATACATATATATACATATATACATGTATATATATGCATATATATGTATCTATACATATATATACATATATACATGTATATATATGCATATATATGTATCTATACATATATATACATATATACATGTATATATATGCATATATATGTATCTATACATATATATACATATATACATGTATATATATGCATATATATGTATCTATACATATATATACATATATACATGTATATATATGCATATATATGTATCTATACATATATATACATATATACATGTATATATATGCATATATATGTATCTATACATATATATACATATATACATGTATATATATGCATATATATATATCTATACATATATATACATATATATATGCATATATATGTATATATACATATATATATACATATATATATATGCATATATATGTATATATACATATATATATATGCATATATATGTATATATACATATATATATGCATATATATGTATATATACATATATATACATATATATGCATATATATGTATATATACATATATATATATATATGCATATACATGTATATATACATATATATATACATGTATATATACATATATATATACATGTATATATATGCATATACATGTATATATATGCATATACATGTATATATACATATATATACATGTATATATATGCATATATATGTATATATACATATATATACATATGTATATTCATATATATGTATATATATATACATGTATATATATGCATATACATGTATATATATGCATATACATGTATATATACATATATATACATGTATATATATGCATATATATGTATATATACATATATATACATATGTATATTCATATATATGTATATATATATACATATACATATATATGTATATATACATATACATACATATATACATGTATATATATATGAATATATATGTATATATACATCAATATACATGTATATATATGTATATATGCACATATATACATGCATATATACACATATATACATGCATATATATGCACATATATACATATAAATGTACATATATATATACATGCATATGTATACATACATATACATATATATGCATGAATATGTATACATATATATACATGTATATGCATGCATATATATACATATATGTATGCATATATATACATATATATATGCATATATATATACATACATATATATGGATATATATACATACATATATATGCATATATATACAAACATATATATGCATATATATACAAACATATATATGCATATATATACATATATATATATATGCATATATATACATATATATATGCATGCATTATATATACGTATATATATACATAAATATATATACATGCATATATATACATATATACATGCATATACATTTATACATGCATATATATACATATATATTCATATATATACACAAATATATACATATATATACACAAATATACACATATATATATATACACAAATATACACACAAAATGTATACATATATATATACACATATATTGACACATATATACATATATACACAAATATATACATATATACACAAATATATACATATATATATACACATATATTGACACATATATACATATATATATTTACACATACATACATATACACATATATACATATATACACATATATACACATATATACATATTTATATATATACACATATATATATGCTCATATATATACACATTTGCATACACATATATATACACACATATATATATATGATGATTGCAACGTCTTGTCAGACGAGTTCCACTCCCTCAGAACGTTTAAAATCCATGAGCCCAAATGTCTTAGGGAGTATCTATACAAATATGATGTTACAGAGTCTTAGCTTTGTACGACAGCTAAGTCTCTCTCTCGGTGCAAAATGTTTAGATCCAGCAACAAGCAAGAGCAAGATTGCTAGCAACAAATTAAAGTGCAGACCAGCTTAATGATGGTGCTGGTCTTCCGCTTTATCGTTTTTAAGTCAGAGATTTGCTTCTCCTAGAAAGGTTGCCTTCACCACGGCTTACGGGAGCCCTCTCTACCCCAATACACATACACACACACACACACACACATACACAACACAAATATACACTATGCTAGTTGGCCGTTGACCCAGAAAAAGAGTTCCTTCGCCCTTTGGAATTCTTGTTTTTAATCCTTCAGGGAGACTAGCTGCCCTCCTCTGCAAACAAGTCTGGTGGGGGAACCAGTTTTGTCGCCGGTGACTCGACCATGAGGCAGGTAGTACTGGGTTACATGGTACCAGTAGCATATGACATGACATATATATACACCCACATATATATACACATATATATACACATATATGTATACACATATATGTATACACATATACATATATACGTATCCATTTATATATACATATATATATATATACATATATATATATACATATATATACACATATATATACATATATATACACATATATGCATACACATATATATACGTATACATTTTTATATACATAAATATATATACATATATATATACATATATATACACACATATATATACATATATATACACATATATGCATACACATATATATACGTATACATTTTTATATACATAAATATATATACATATATATACGCATATATACATATATACACATATATATGCATACACATATATATACGTATACATTTTTATATACATAAATATATATACATATATATACGCATATATACATATATACACATATATATACACATATATATATATACATATATATAAGCATATATACATATATATACACACATATATATATATACATATATATACGCATATATACATTTATACACATATATATACGCATATATACATTTATACACATATGTATATGCATATATACATTTATACACATATATATACGCATATATACATTTATACACATATATATACGCATATATACATTTATACACATATATATATAGGTATACATATATATACACACATAAATATATATATATATACATATACATACTCATATATGTATATGTACATATATATATACATATATATACATATACATGCACATATATGTATATGTACATATATATATACATATACATGCACATATATGTATATGTACATATATATATATACATATACATATATGTATATATATATACATATACATGCACATATATGTATATGTACATATATATATATATACATATACATGCACATATATGTATATGTACATATATATATATACATATTTTTACATATACATATACATGCACATATATGTATATGTACATATATATATATATATATATATATATATTTACATATACATATACATGCACATATATGTATATGTACATATATATATATACATATTTTTACATTTACATATACATGCACATATATGTATATGTACATATATATATATATATACATATTTTTACATATACATATACATGCACATATATGTATATGTACATATATATATATATATACATATTTTTACATATACATATACATGCACATATATGTATATGTACATATATACATATATATATACATATACATGCACATATATGTATATGTACATATATACATATATATATATATACATATACATGCACATATATGTATATGTACATATATATATACATATATATATATATACCTACATATATACATACAGACACTTGTCTATCTGCAAAAAAAAATCGAAACAGGAAACAATTAATAAAAACAAGCAAAGAAAACAATGCCTTAAGGACCACTCATCCAAAGAATGGGGTCGGTCCTTTTAAGCCAAACAAGTAAAAACCTTGAACTTGGCAAAGATGGGTTAATTGGGGTGTCGCCGGTCTTTGTACAAGGCGAAAACAGACACTACACTTTCATCTTGTCAAAAAGGCTATGAACGACAGGGTATTTATTTTCTTACGCACTGAGCAAATTAGACACACTGCTGTTTTTTATGTGGAGGGTGAAGGAGAAATGGGGACCAGTTCCCTGGGGAGTAGGGGAGCTGGATTATGACAATTGATATGAAGGGTTGCCCTTACATTGACCAAGGTCTTATAAGTGGAGTTTTCCCCACATATGGTCTTTGCTAGCAGTATATGTCGGAACGGATACTCCACTTTGATCTCGGCCCGAAGGCTAAGAACGACAGGGAATTTATTTGCTCCCCCACCGAGCTAATTAGGCACAAGGCCGATTTTTAAAGGTAGGAGTGAAGGGGACATGGAGACCAACTCCCCAGGGAGTAGGGGGAGCTGGATAGTGGCAATTGGTATGAAAGGTTACCCATACATTGACCAAGGTCTTATATGTCGCGTTATCCCTACATATGTCTTTGCTAGCAGTATCTGCCGGAACAGATACTACACTTTGATCTCGACCCGAAGGCCAAGAACAACAGGGTATTTATTTGCTTCACCACTGAGCAAATTAGGCACAAGACCGTTTTTTAATGTGGAGAGTGAAGGGGAAATGGGGACCAGCTCCCCGGGGAGTAGGGGGGCTGGAGAGTGACAATTGGTATGAAGAGTTTCCCTTACATTGACCAATAACTTTTATGTGGGGTTACCCCCGCATATGGTCTTTGCTAGTAGTATCTGCCGGAAAAGATACTACATTTGATTCCGGCCTGAAGGCCAAGTACAACAGAAAATAGGCAACTCTATTTTCTATTTATTATAAAAGAAAATGCAACTTTTATTTATTTTATTTATTTTATTTATATATATATATATATATATATATATATATATATATAGGTCGTGGAATAGCATTCATCTGCAGTAGATCCAGCTTATTTGCATATTCTTTTAAACATTCATTTTAATTAATTCCTTATTAACCTTTCGGGTTTCTTATGCGATGATTATTTTCAGTAAACTATTACGATTAATTATATTAATGCAGATATTCTATATGATTCATACTTGCGTAATATTTGGGTAAAAAGGTTATAGTAAACACAAAATTCTTTCCGTATACATTTATGTATACGTATATATATATATATATATATATATATATATATATATATATATATTGTTTTAACAATTTTGCCTACCAAACTCCTCTGTCAGTATTTGCTTACAGCCATGAGACTTAATATATACGATATTCGAATCCATGCAGAACATCATAATTGGGGTTAGCAGGGAAAATCGGTCCGAAGTGTGAAGATTTTTGAAAAAAAATACGGAATTTGCCAGGTGACGGTTAAAGTACGGTATGGCGACTATTCATACATAACATAATAGCTATTTGTTCATGTTTTAATTTGTAGCCTTGTAATTAACATGTCTTCATAGCTCAGGCATTAACCTCAAAGGAAAATGTAAATCATAAGATAAAACTTTGATTTCGATTTTCGGCGGTGGCGCACGAGTCATATTTTTTTTAACTTTTCAAATCATTACTATATATTGGATCCAATATAATCTATATATCTATAAAAGTTAACGTGTCTGTGTGTCTGTCTGTGTACATTTCCCTACGCAATAACTGTCAATTGTAAGTTTACAGACTGGAAATTTGATAAACAGGTTATGGAGATTTGAGAAAATCTTTGTAATCATTTTCGACCAGAAATTTGGCTGTTAAGGGGTTCAACGATTTGACCTTTGAGAACTCTACCAAACTCCTCCGACAATTTTGGTTATAAACACTAAAAATTTAAGATGTAGGTTCCTTGGAAATATATCTATCTTAATAACTTGATTTGAGCCCAAAACAATAAATGTTACGGGGTCATAATAGGGGTCAAAGTTAAAGAAAATTGACCTCTGTGGTCTCTAGCAAATTGCTCACAAAATTTCTGGTCTAAACATTTGAAATTTTACATAAAGGGTATTCAGAGATAGGGCAAGCTTTTTCATTGGTTTGGATCTAAAATTTTTAGTTACCAATATATAAATGTATGTGTGTATGTTTGCATGTCTTCCTAAAACGTTTGACCGAGGCGACGGATTTTAGCAAGATCAGTACCGCTTTGAAGGTCGACCTTTCAGACAACAAATATCGAAAATTTGTCTAAAACCATTAATATCTTCACCTTCAACTGGGCACTTTTGTATAGGGTGTCGTTTTTACGCCGATACTTTTGAAAGTTATCTTCTTTCGATTGTCTAGCCTTCGACCCAAGTCCTTTCTGGTTTGGCGGTGGTCGTAACAACAAAGACGTCACGTTTTTTCTTGTTCATTTCCTCCTTTGCAGTACGGGTTCGAGCCTGCCTTCCTAGTACCACTTTTTTTTTTTTTTTTTTTTTTTGGCTCAACACATATCTCAAAACACCCGGGGAACGCCAGGCTGAAATGCTAGCATAATAATAAATACTTACTCTGCATTAATGAAAATATCATATTTAATTGTATTTTAGGAAAAGGCAATGCCGCGAGGCCTGCTCGTAATGTTATATACAAATGAAACTAAATTAATGAATATTTATCTCTTTCAAATTTGTCCTTTTCAAGATTTGAAACCGGATCTCCGAATCGATATTTCGATTGTGTAACTATGATTTATATATCAAGACAATGGACACGAGATAAACAAAAGGCAGAATTAGACATGATTAATTTCATGTGTGTCAATAGAAATATGACCGATGTTCGAAAATACCTGAAAGTCTTATCTGCAAAAGAGACGAACTGTCTAGGGAAATTCCAAACGAAATATTTGGACACCTCTGAATTGAAGGTATACGTATGACTGCTAATAAAAAAAGTGTTTTTGTTTTGTTTTCAATTTTTCTTTCCCTTTAAAAGCGAGCCGAAAGAAGTGAGCAATGTAATCACTCTAAACTCATGTTGACTATCTCACAAAACTATCACTATGAAATCGTTCATGGGATTTTTACAGGAAGAAAGAACTAAAGCGATAACAGAAAAGAATTCAATAATAGTAGGACCGTATCTATCTATATCTATCTATCTATCTATATATATATATGCATATACATATATACATATATTTATATATATATATATGCATATACATAATGCATATACATATATACATATATTTATATATATATATATATATTACATATATACACATATATTTATACTAGCATGGGTACCCAGCGTTGCCTGGGTTGACATGAACTTCTTCTCGAAACACGTCGGTATGCTAATTATTTTCATCATGGGCAACGTGGGTACCATCACAACAAAAATAAAAGAACATATGAAAACATGTAAAAGTAATCGCCCCCAAAAAAGAAGTATGTGATACCCTCTCCACCAGATATTTCGGCAGAAGGGCTACAAAAGAAGAAACTATATATATATATATATATATATATATATATATATATATATATATATATATGTTTCGTTGTTAAAGTTTAAATTCTGAGAAAATATATAGAGACATATATTCGGCTTAAGAATTTATTGTTTGACAAAAGAAATATATAGAAGGGATTATTTTAATTTCTTTAATCCATGGATTTTCAACAATAGCTCATATCACCAGAGGAAATGAAATGCGGTTAGAAAAATGTTCAGCTTTGAATGGACGCTAATTTTGCTTTTCGGCACAATTATTGAAAATAAATTTGAGTGGTTGTGGATAATTATATGGAAAAAATTATACGAAAAGATAAGTTGATACAACCTTGGTAATCCATTATAGGAAGGAGTCCAATGTCGTTCGGGGTTATAAATCCAGGTGGGCAGAAAATAGGCCCATGGGAGAAAGTGATATTCCCGTATAGCGAAAGCGTGTTGCTCCTTATTGATTTTTTGAAAAGTATACGGGGCAGCCTTATTCGTTGTTGCGTTGAGTGTGTGTTGGTTGATATAGTCCAAATGCTTTCTCGGTGTTGACAAAGTGTATCCGATATTGGGTGGATATACCATTCTATTGTAATTATCCTCGTGAGTAATAGAATTTCAGCATTGAGTTAAGTATGCGGTGGACCTCGAAATCAATAGTATAGGTAGCAAAATAGCAAAATAATCCTGGAGATGATATTCAGAACGGTGCGTTGGACGGCTTGCTTCTGGTGTGGGTCCCGGTAGAAAGATAGTTCGCTTTATTGTTGATAGTGGGTGAAGGACACCTTTTAGATGACGGAAAGATGAGAGTGGGGTGAAGTAGACGGGAGGGTTAAAATTGGGCGAGCATACATGTTCTTATTGGTATTTTGTCGGCGGGGTTAGGAATTGTATTTTAGTATTCTTTAAAAGGGTTGACCTCTTGATTTTAAGTTCAAATGGGAAATGGATATTCTTGTGATTTTCAATGGGGGTGTGCGTGGTAAGGGGTGAGTTTGCTGCTTTTGCTGTGCGAATGGGTGAGCGGATGAGGTGGAGATAGAGACGAGTCATGGTCTAAAAATATGGAATGTTTGGAGGCTACTTATTTAAGTGAGTTTAAGTTTGGGTTCTTTAATTTTGAGTGTATATTTAAAGGTATATATATATACATATATATATATATATACATATATATATATATATATATATATATATATATATATACATATACCTCTACTATAATATAAAAGTCACTGCTGAGCCTATCTTTTGCAAATTTCAAACAAATATAATTTATATATTTAGCAGTTCTTAATATGTATTAAACAGAAATTCGTCCGATAGACATCGAAAATCGAAGAAATCCGATCCTAAAAATATCCCTTCCTATTTATAGATAAAGAATATTTTCAGGAAATATTTTAGGCTAGACCGGAAAAATAAGATAAAATTTCAATAAATAATCTATTCTTAGAAAAAAACATTTGATGACGTATGGACACATAGGTCTGTGCTAGAGCACTCCGTGTTAAAGCCCAGGTGTACCTCACTATTTTATTTTGTTTTCCTTTTAATGAATTCAATTTACGATAAAAGATGTACCATTTAAAACTGCCGCAGATCATTTCTTTTTTGCATATTTTAAAACTAAACATTAATCAGAAGTCAGTTTCCAGGGCATACCTCCTCAAACCTAAATATCAGCTAACGTAATATTGTAAACAAACATAGACAAAATGTGATCAACAACATTATTATTATTTATTGTATGTTTTTTTTGTGTGCGAAGTAGTCCATTGTGCAAATTATTCCTCGTAATATATATAATATCGAATGAGGGATTGATTCTATGTTAATACTTACACAATCTGCATGTATTAAAATATCAAGCGTCCAGCGAGTATTAATATATGCATAATATATATATTTATATATGTATAATATATATTTATATAGGCATAATACATATTTATATATGTATAATATATAAATTATTCATATAAAAACTATGTATTACATATTTCAGTGAGTTTTCACTGGTGCATTGGATCTATCTGTTGAAAACGCATTTAAATATTCAAAGAATTAATCTATAATATATGATACCAAAGTAATTTCTGGTATAGACCCCACGGAATAGGAAACTGATATCGGCATGACTTAGGAAACCTTCAAACAGAATATTTGGCCCTATAATAATACCTTTAAATACCCTGAAAAACACTACCAATGGCAATATAGACATTCAAGGAATTTAATATTCTATATGAAAAAAATGTAACATTATTGATATAAAAGCCTATATTTCAACTTCCAGGAAAAATACAAAATCTTAAAGCTATTACACAACGCTTCCATAGTCTGTATGGATAATAAAAAAGTACATATTCAGACAGTGCCTTTTCAAAGGAAAATTCTACTCGCTAAATGGACTAACAGCAATATCACTTAATCTACATATGCCCTTACCCAGATAAAATCACGCTCACACTCTTATGATTCAACCTAGCATTAACAAAACTATAAGTAAACTAACCTTAATTTTTTTAAAAAAATTATATATAAAATGAAATACGTAATATGAATATATATGTTCAGAACATTCCTATAAAAAGAATAGATATGTATTCATTCAACGTTTAACTCAGTCAATCACACACAGAAAAAAAAACTCATTAAATCACACGGAAAAAAAAATTCACTCATTTATACTGGCTGAATTATTTTAACGAAAACTCTATTAAACGTTTGTGTTCTATTCCCGGAGCAAACGTATCAGGCCAAATACATTTATATCGATGAATATTGTTGGGAATTAGGCATAAACATCTCTGTGTAGCTTGCCATATATTCATTTTCATAATATTACATATCACACACAGACATATAAATATTTGCACGTATACATATAAATATATATATATGTTAGCTTCTTTCAGATTTTACAGACTATAGAAACAAATTCCTGCAAGTGAAATTTTGTGGGAACAGTTCACCAATCCCTAACGGCATCTCTCCTTGATGAATACCATTGGAAAGTTAAGGTTTAGGACGACTGGAAGCAATGTAAAGGTTAGCGGAGAGATCGACCACTTATCCGAAACATTACCATGTTCAATATAGCGATTATGTAATATTTGGCTATATAAATAAAATATTATATATATACATATACACACACATGTATATATATATATATATATATATATATATATATATATATATATATATATATATATATATACTAGCAAAGTACCATCGTTGACTGGGTCCAAAAACAGCCCACAGAACATGGGCTCTGATTTATGAAAGTATGATAGGTTATCAGAAGGAAGGGTTGTAAATTTGGGTTGAATTTGTGAAAGTAAAATTAAAATAGATAAACCCCATAATTTATTATACCATATTTGTTCACACTGCAACACTTATCACAATATTCTGTGGATCTATATAAAAAAAAACTTAGGTAACTTTTTGACATATGTCCATTCTATGGAGGTCAGGTGCGAACGAACACCCCATAATTTTATTATACCATATTTCTCCAAACTGAATCAAAGTATACTTACGCATATATATATATATATATATATATATATATATATATATATATATATATATATATATATGAAAAGTCTTTATTAAAGTTTGTACCTATTTCCATTCTATGGAGGCCAGGCGCGAACGCTGACTCTACAATTTTATTATACCATCCGTATTTAGGTTCAAACATACTTATCGAAGTATTCTTATGTATATCTATCTCAAAAACATTTGTAAACGTTTTTTTTTTTTTAATTTTTAATTTTTTTAATTTCTATACTTTGTGGACCAGACGCGAACGCAGACCCCACAATTTTAATGAACCACATTTCTGCCAGATCAAACATACCAATTCCTGTGTCTCGATACATCTTCTATCATTATATGTATTCAGTTTTTTAAAATAATCAACCATATAGGAGCCTATTCGTGACCAGACATACACACATACGCATTCAGCTTTCTATTATAGATATATGTATGTTTATGACAGACTAATAAAAAAGCAGACACTCTGTCAAATAGACATTTCATATTTAGAAATATCTCTAACTTTTTAATATAACAGTAAATGTACATTTTCTATGATAGAGATCAGTAATCGACCATCAATCATTTTGAAAAAATAGCGAGAAATTTGTTTCAGAAATTAATGGAGAAACTTTTGATAACGCGTTCCAAAACGTTGCTGTTTTGATTAAAGTTATTTCAATCGATTTTTTTAAATTAAAAGAAATATGAATTAAAAAAAAAACTTCCTGCTAATATTTAGAGAAAACGAGTAATACCCCAATAAGACAGAAAAATAACCGGGATTATATTATGTTTTTTCGACTTATTAGTTTTGATCAACTATGAATGTTATATTTTCACTGAGAAAAACGAGATTAGGTATTGAAAATGTCGATTTGTATAGTTTTGCAAAAAAATGTTCTTGTAAAATATGTTCATTATTCTGTTATGTAAGAAAAATACCCATAACGGGTTTTAATTACACTTTTAATATAAGTATATGTAAATCAGTTGTTTTGCACAGTGTGTTCTGGAACGCTGTTTTAATTTTAATATTTTCCTATTGTTTTTCATCGAGTATTCATCAGGTCGGTGCACATACGGAATAATCACAATCGTTAGATCACAAAAGTTAAGGCACATTGGTTCTGGTCAGTACCACGGATATTTCAGAAAAAAAAAACACGATTCTGTATGTGAATAAACGTCAACATATCTGACCGTTTCTACGTTTTACTTTTCCTCCATATGTCTTGATTATTTTCTGACCCTTGATTAAGCTAGCTGGGATATGTGTGTGACTGACACTGCGTAAAACCACTTTACGATGAACAAAATCTCCCAGCGAGAGTCATCTGATTGTCTCCGTCGTTCCAACAGACTCTCCGCATAAAGACACACACACACACACACACACACACACACACACAAACGCGTGTGTGAGTGTGTGTGTGTGCATATTTGCAGCTTCTCCTCCAATTTACGGATTTTTAATTCATGTCAAAACGCATTTTATTTCCTTTTGATTGATCGATTGTTGCTATTTCTTCTGATAAGTTAAAAGCAAAATAGATACACGGATTGATATAAAAATTAAGTGAGCGATTTAGTTCTACGAAACAGATACGGTCAAGAAATTGTAATTGCTAACTGAATTAAAGAAATAAATTGGAAGATGGTCAACATCATGAATTGTGAATATTGACGTTTGCCATTTATAAATTATATATACATATGCATATATATACATACATATGTGCATACATATATATACACAATTATAGACATATATGTACTTATGTAAATATATGCATTAACGTTCCTTGGAAACGAATTCATAACTGTGCATGTAACACGCATATATATATATATATATATATATATATATATATATATATATATATGAAATTTATTCCTGTGAGTCCAGAATGAGTTTACATATTGTTTCAGTTAGAGGAAACTCCTCAAAAAGAAGAGGAAATATCCGACTAGCATCGTCAGAATTCATAGATAGTAGTTGGATATTTCCTCTTCTTTTTGAGGATTTTCCCCTAGCTGAAACAATATGTAAACTCATTCTGGACTGATAATAATAAATTTCCTATATACTGCTCTGGCTACACATTGAGCACTCTAGTCCGGTTTTTTCACCACTGGTATATATATATATATTCCAGTTCTTTCCTTTTAAACTCGCTTATGGTCTGTAACCAGTCTCGTCAGCATTTTTAACGAAATCCTCATGGTGTCTCCTGAAATAAGGACGAACTTTTATTACCATTTATTTATTGTAGGTTTTCCTTTTCATTCACATAATGTAAACACTCGATTGTATTATACAGAGTGCCCCAAAACAAGATGATGGTTAAAAAAAATCATAAATTTCCTAACTTTTTATATTTTTATTTTATTTTTTCAGATAATCTAGAGTAAACCTTCCAAGATCATCAGGAGTCGTTACACTACGAGGATCGAATATTTATCGTAGAGTCTTATTATCGGTTGAATGAGTCAATATCAGAAAATCAAAGCGAATTTTGACGAAACTTCAACACAAGGAATTCTCCTACTCTCAATGCAATAAAAGTTATGGTGGCTCGGTTTTATGAGCAAGTGTCTGTATGTGACCTCCCGAAATCTGGTAGACCTCGTACGGCAAGAAGTGATGATAATCGTCAGAGATTAGCAGAGAGTGTGGCCGAGGATGCATCCACATCAGTAAGAAGGGGTTCAAGTCAAATTGGGGTCTCTCGATCAAGGTCGTACCAGCAGGACGATGCAAGGGCAAATACGACACGAGAAACATTAAATCTGCTCCAGGACATATTCGGCAACCGAATATTTTCTCGTGGCTGTGAGATAAATTGGCTACCCATCTCGCCAGATCTCACATGTGCAGATTCCTTCCTTTGCGGTTACTCAAAGAGCGGGTATACGCAAACAAACCAGCCACAATAAATACCCTTAAGAACAATATAGAGGAGGAAATTAGGGCCACAAGCTCTGAAACAGTAAGTGATATGCTGGATAATGCCTTGCAGACAGCACAAGCGTGTGAAAATGAAAATGGTGGACATTTGAGTAACATCATTTTTCATAACTAAAATTAGACCTTGTGAACACTAGATAAAGTTGTGATAAAGTTGTGATAAAGTTGTGTAAATAAAATTAAAATAAGTAGACTAGGATATCTTACTATATCTCAAAACATCATGAGGACGCTCATTTACCAACATGCGAACATTGGTTAGCAGTACTTAAATATTGAGGAAGTTAATCAAATTAAAATCCGTCAGCTTCTTTTGGGACACCATATATATATATATATATATATAGCCCGGCATTGCCCGGTCGTAAAATACACTTATTATATTCTGATTAACGCAGATTTCGTATTTATTGATATATTATATTCGACCTAATATTTTATAAAGTTAAATAAATGACTCGTGTGCTATCACTGAGAATCGAAACCAAACGTTTAGCTTACAATTTACTTTTTTTTTTTTTACGTTTGTGCCGGAGCTATTAAGACATTTCTGCCCCAGTTAGTAGGTGAATGGAGACAAAAATGTGTGGTGACATTCAATGCTGCCAAGACGAAGCTTGTGACTTTTTAATAATTACAAGAAACACTGTAAACCACCAATAAAACAGCGAAAGAGGAAAAGAAAAGTCGTTACTGGCAAACGCTTTTGCCCATCAGCCACGACAACTTATGACGTCATGACTCTGCAAAATAATCTTTTTAACCATACTTTGAGTTTTCTACTCGGGCGTGACTTACGAAAAAAGCGTCGCGAAAAGTGAACCCCCTCGGAAAGGAATGACCATTTTTACAACCACAGGATTAATCTTTCTTTAAAGTTTTACAATTTCATGCGTCTGAGGAATCGGTCTTTCAGATGGTATCAGTTTCGACCCGGTCCGATGCAGCTGACGAAAGTTTTAATCGACATATGAACACCGAGACACTAAATAACGCCCAAATGAAGTGATGCTTTAAAGACAATTCAAAATATATTCTGGTGTATATAAATTTATCAGTCAAATAAGGAAAGTGTGCTTACTAATTCTCTGTATACTTAGCCATTTAAAAGTTTGATGCTTCTCATTAAGTTCCCGACTTTCTCTCCTACTATTTTCTTACTTTCCTTCTAAATCAGTCATTTTAATATTTTCCTATTCACTATGATTAATATCGCTTTTCTCTATTTGCAACCTAAATCAATACCTCTTATCTTGATTAGAGGCATCAGACTACGAAATACATACGTACAAAGAGCATGTATAACTATTCCTCTCCTCGAGGATTTATTTATAAATCTAATAAATAACTTTTTATATAGCACGAACAATGTCATATTAGCGACTATCTACTTGATATGCTTAAGATCACCCTCTTTTTAGCTTTAAATATCTTGATGACTATATTTAAAAAGATTTGTTAATATTTTAGCCCCTCATATATATTTTATACGTATAACTAATTTATAAAACGTATATATTATGTATACATATATATATATATATATATATATATATATATTATATATATATATATATTATATACTAACATTTCCGCCCGGTTTGCTCGAACCCTGTGCACTGTTCATATCTTTATGTGCATATGTATATATAAAAAGGTGTGAACATGTACGGTAGGGAAGTGTACACATACAGACATTTTCACTTTCATAGATATATAGATATTTGACGCAATATATAATAATGATTTAAAAAGTAAAAAAAAAAAAAAAGACTCGTACGCCATCACCGAGAATCGAAACCAAAACGTTCAGCTCACTATTTATTTTAGCCTCTGTCGTCAATGACTGGGCCATGAAGACATTTATAATGCAAGGCTAAAAATTAACACATGAACCAATAGCTAATATATTATGCATTGGAAATGCCGGCGTTCGACCTTCACCTGGCAAATTTCTTTTTTTTTTTTTTTTAAATTTTCACATTTTACACCGATTCTTCCCGGGTAAAACCCAAATAAAAAGTTTTGCATGGATTCAAATATCTCATATGTGAAGTTTCCTGTCCGTAGACCAAAACCTCTAGGAGGAGTTTGGTAGGCAAAATTTGTTAAACAAAAATATATACGTATACATAAATATATATGCAAACACTTTTGTGTTTACCATAAGGTTTTTAGGCAAATATTATGAAAGTATAAATCATGTAGAACATCTGCATGAATATAATTACAAGTAATAGTTAATTAAAGATGATCATCCCATAAGAAATCCAGATAAACTAATAGGGGATTAATTAAAATGAATGTTTAAAAGAATATGCAAATAGCGAGATTGTTTGCTTTTGAATGCAATTCCACAACCCATTTATAAGAAAGTTGTATTTTCATTTTAAATAAATAAAATAAGAGGGGGTTTAATATGAATATCAATACACGCAAAAAACAAACGAATTTATAGGAGTATAGAATATATATATATATATATATAATATAAATGTACACTATATATATATATCAAATTCACCAATTTATATATATATCATAAATGTACATTATATATATATATATATATATTATAATCACCAATTTATATATATATATATCATAAATGTACATTATATATATATATATTATAATAACCAATTTATATATATATATCATAAATGCACATTATATATATATATATATATATATTATAATCACCAATTTATATATATATATCATAAATGTACATTATATATATATATATATATATATATTATAATCACCAATTTATATGTATATATATATATTATAATCACCAATTTATATGTATATATATATTATAATCAGCAATTTATATATATATATATATATATTATAATCACCAATTTATATATATATATATATTATAATCACCAATTTATATATATATATATATTATAATCACCAATTTATATATATATATATATTATAATCACCAATTTATATATATATATTATAATCACCAATTTATATATATATATATATATTATAATCACCAATTTATATATATATATATATTATAATCACCAATTTATATATATATATATTATAATCACCAATTTATATATATATATTATAATCACCAATTTATATATATATATTATAATCACCAATTTATATATATATATTATAATCACCAATTTATATATATATATTATAATCACCAATTTATATATATATATATATTATAATCACCAATTTATATATATATATATATTATAATCACCAATTTATATATATATATATTATAATCACCAATTTATATATATATATATATTATAATCACCAATTTATATATATATATATATATTATAATCACCAATTTATATATATATATTATAATCACCAATTTATATATATATCATAATCACCAATTTATATATATATATTATAATCACCAATTTATATATATATATTATAATCACCAATTTATATATATATATATTATAATCACCAATTTATATATATATATATTATAATCACCAATTTATATATATATATATATATATATTATAATCACCAATTTATATATATATATATATTATAATCACCAATTTATATATATATATATTATAATCACCAATTTATATATATAGATATATATATATATTATAATCACCAATTTATATATATATATATATATATATTATAATCACCAATTTATATATATATATATTATAATCACCAATTTATATATATATATATTATAATCACCAATTTATATATATATATATTATAATCACCAATTTATATATATATATATATTATAATCACCAATTTATATATATATATATATATATATATATTAATCACCAATTTAAATATATATATATATATATTATAATCACCAATTTATTTATATATATATATATTATAATCACCAATTTATTTATATATATATATTATAATCACCAATTTATTTATATATATTATAATCACCAATTTATTTATATATATTATAATCACCAATTTATATATATATATATATATATATTATAATCACCAATTTATATATATATATATATATTATAATCACCAATTTATATATATATATATATATTATAATCACCAATTTATATATATATATATATATATATATATATATATATATATATTATAATCACCAATTTATATATATATATATTATAATCACCAATTTATATATATATATATTATAATCACCAATTTATATATATATATATATATTATAATCACCAATTTATATATATATATATATATATTATAATCACCAATTTATATATATATATATATTATAATCACCAATTTATATATATATATATTATAATCACCAATTTATATATATATATATTATAATCACCAATTTATATATATATATATTATAATCACCAATTTATATATATATATTATAATCACCAATTTATATATATATATATATATTATAATCACCAATTTATATATATATATATATATTATAATCACCAATTTATATATATATATATTATAATCACGAATTTATATATATATATATATTATAATCACCAATTTATATCTATATATTATAATCACCAATTTATATATATATATCATAATCACCAATTTATATATATATATATTATAATCACCAATTTATATATATATATATTGTAATCACCTATTTGTATATATATATATTATAATCACCTATTTATATATATATATATATTATAATCACCAATTTATATATATATATATATTATAATCACCAATTTATATATATATATTATAATCACCAATTTATATATATATATATATATTATAATCACCAATGTATATATATATATTATAATCACCAATTTATATATATATATATATATATATTATAATCACCAATTTATATATATATATATTATAATCACCAATTTATATATATATATATATATATTATAATCACCAATTTTTATATATATATATTATAATCACCAATTTATATATATATATATTATAATCACCAATTTATATATATATACTATAATCATTCATTTATATATATATATATATATTATAATCACCAATTTATATATATATATATATATATATTATAATCACCAATTTATATATATATATATTATAATATCCAATTTATATATATATATATATATATTATAATCACCAATTTATATATATATATATATTATAATCACCAATTTATATATATATATATATATATATTATAATCACCAATTTATATATATATATATTTTAATCACCAATTTATATATATATATATTATAATCACCAATTTATATATATATATTATAATCACCAATTTATATATATATATTATAATCACCAATTTATATATATATATACATATATATATATATTATAATCACCAATATATATATATATATATTATAATCACCAATTTATATATATATATATATATATATATATTATAATCACCAATTTATATATATATATATATATTATAATCACCAATTTATATATATATATATATTATAATCACCAATTTATATATATATATTATAATCACCAATTTATATATATATATATATATATTATAATCACCAATTTATATATATATATATATTATAATCACCAATTTATATATATATATATATATTATAATCACCAATTTATATATATATATATATTATAATCACCAATTTATATATATATATATATATATTATAATCACCAATTTATATATATATATATATATATATATATATATTATAATCACCAATTTATATATATATATATATATATATATTATAATCACCAATTTATATATATATATATTATATATATATATATTATAATCACCAATTTATATATATATATATATTATAATCACTAATTTATATATATATATATATATATTATAATCACCAATTTATATATATATATATTATAATCACCAATTTATATATATATATATTATAATCACCAATTTATATATATATATATATATATATTATAATCACCAATTTATATATATATATATATATATATTATAATCACCAATTTATATATATATATATATTATAATCACCAATTTATATATATATATTATAATCACCAATTTATATATATATATATATTATAATCACCAATTTATATATATATATATTATAATCACCAATTTATATATATATATATTATAATCACCAATTTATATATATATATATATATATTATAATCACCAATTTATATATATATATATATTATAATCACCAATTTATATATATATATATATATTATAATCACCAATTTATATATATATATATTATAATCACCAATTTATATATATATATATTATAATCACCAATTTATATATATATATATATATATATATATATATATATATATATATATATACATACATACATACTAGCATTTCAGCCCGGCGTTGCCCGGGTGTTTGGATGTGTATGTTGAGCAAAAAAAAAAAGTGGTAGTAGGAAGGCAGGCTCGAACCCATACCGAAGGAGGAAAAAAAACGAGGGAAAAACCCTGCCGTCTATGCTGTTACGACAACCGCGAAACCGGAAGTGACATTTTAAAAATTAAGGCTTGACAATCGAAAGGAGAGGATGACTTTCAAATATATCGGCGGAAAAAGCGACCCCTTCAGTAGAAAAGTGCCCAGTTTTAGGTGAAGATATTAATGTTTTGAGCCAATTTTTGCGATATTTGTCTTCTGAAAGGTCGCCCTTCAAAACGATACTGATGTTGAGAAAATCCGTTGCCTCTGTCAAAAGTGTTGGTTAGACATGCAAACATACACACATACATTTATATATTGGTAACTAAAAACTTTCGACCCAAAACGATTAAAACGCTTGCCCTATCTCTGAATACCCTTTGTGTAAAATTTCAAATGTTTAGAACAGAAAGTGTCTGAGTAATTTGGTAGAGACCGCAGAGGTCAATTTTTTTTAAATTTGCCCCCTATTATGACCCATTAACATTTATTGTTTGGAGCTCAAATCAAGTTATTAAATTAGATCCATGTCCAAGGAACCTATACCTAAAATTTCAAGTGTTTAGCCCGAAAATGTCGAAGGAGTTTGGTAAACTTCTCAAAGGTCAAATCGTTGAACTTTGACCCATTTACTAGCTAAGTTTCTTGCCAAAACCGGATCAAATAGAGTTTTCCAAATCTCAGTACCCTGTATATAAAATTTCGAGTCTGTAGACTTTAAATTGACAGATTTATTGCGTAGGGAAATATACATATACAGACAGGCAGATACACAGACACGTTCACTTTTATGGATGTACTAGCATGGGTGCCGGCGTAGCTCGAGTGTTTGGAGGTGTATGCTGAGCAAAAAAAATGGTCAATTTTTTAAAATTTGACCGCTATTATGACCCCTTAACATTTATTGTTTTGGGTTAAAATCCAGTTATTAAGTTAAAGCCATGTCCAAAGAAACTATATCTTAAATTCCAAGTGTGAAGACTCAAAATTGTCAGAGGAATTTGGTAGAGTTCTCAAAGGTCAAATCGTTGAAGTTTGACCCCATTTGTAATTGGCCGAAAACGGATTACAAAGATTTTCGCAAATCTCAGTACCCTGTATATCAAATTTCGAGTCTGTAGACTAAAAATTGACAGAGTTATATGTAGGGAAATGTACACAAACAGACAGACAGACAGATAGCTAGATTGCTAGCTAGCTAGATAGATAGGTTTATAGATTAAACAAAAATATATGCATATACATAAATATATATGGAAACAGTTTTGTGTTTACTATATATTTTTTTTGCAAATATTATGCAAGTGTAGCTCATGTAGAACATCTGCATGAATATAATTACAGGTAATAGTTAACTAAAGACGATTATCGCAAATCTCAGTACCCTGTATATCAAATTTCGAGTCTGTAGGCTAAAAAATTGACAGAGTTATTATGTAGGGAAATATACACAAACAGACAGACATACAGATAGCTAGATTGCTAGCTAGCAAGCTAGCTAGCTAGATAGGTTTATAGATTAAACAAAAATATATACGTATACATAAATATATATGGAAACAATTTTGTGTTTACTATATATTTTTTTCGCAAATATTATGCAAGTATAGATCATGTAGAATATCTGCATGCATATAATTACAGGTAATAGTTAACTAAAGACGATTATCCCATTAAAAACCGAAGCAACTAATAGGGAATAAATTAAAAGTAATGTTCAAAAGAATATGCAAGTTAGCTAGATCATTTACTAGTGAATACAATTCCACAACCAAGATATAAGAAAATTGTATTTTCTTTTTAAATGAATAGAAAATATGTTGTTTAATATGAATACCGATACACACAAAAGAAAACCGAATTTATAGGAGTATATATATATAATGGTGATTTATTTATTTTATGAGCGATTCTATGATATTTCTTACTACTCTCTGAGCGCTTTTAAGAGAAGTTACCGGCCTTTTTTTTTACAATTTATACGTCCTAAATTGTGGCGTCTAAAATATAATAATAATTTTTTTTTTATTAGACATTTGAACGTTTTTCATTCAGATATCTATTGAATATTTGTTTGCGTGCATAAAAGTTATCCATAGACATGTACGTCGCTAAGTTTCACTTGTAATCAGCATGGTTAAATTTTTTATGAGGATCGAACTCGACACCACTCGATAAGCAGCGTGTTGTTTTTTCCACGGAATCTTAATTTGTATTCACGAATTTTTATCGCTTTTAAATGCAAAATTGTTGATTTATTTGATTTTTATTTGCGATTCTGTGGTATTTTCTTTTCACTTCTTAGGCACTTTTGAGATGAGTTACCTGCTCTTTGTTTATGTTCTTGCCGCCTTATTTGGGACGTATTATTTGTAATTATTTTTTTTTTATTATTATTCAGTTACCACCGCTCGATCAGGTAACTTCACGCAAGAAAATACCACAGAATCGATAATAAAAAATCAATCAATCAATCAACAATCTTGAATTTAAAAGCTATAACAATTGTGCATAAAAAATTCTTAAGGTTTCGTGGTCTCGTGGTAACACACCAGGTTAATTATCGAGCAGTGAAGAGTTCGATCCTTATCAAAAGTTTAGCAATACTGATGTCATGTAATACTTAGAAACATGCATATCCACGAAAAATTTTGTGCATGTAAAATTATTAAATAGATATTTGAATTAAAAAAGCATTCAAATCTTTAATAAATAAAAATTGATAATTATATATATCTCTATATATAAGGTTTATAATCGTATGCAAACGTGTTAACTGCTATGATCAAATTATTACTTGTATCGTGTTTATTGACCTATGTCAAACGTAAGATAATGAACCCGAATGCAAATTTGAGGTGCAACTCTGGGTTATATACTGTATTCAATGAAGCAAGGAACAAAAAAGAACTCCTTCTACCCAATTATATTTATTATTTTTCCCCTACTTTCCTTTTTATTAGTGGCTTTTTCTTTATTTCTTTATTATTAATTGATCAGAAGCAAAGTTCAAAAGCGATCACCTTTCATCGCTTCTAAAGTAACATCATTCGTGTGTGTCGGCTGTCGTGTCAAACAATTGATTAAGACTCAAACGACACAAAGGACCTTGCGATTACAAACGAGTGGCTCTATGAAACGTAATGAACTGCATTGATGATGGAAACATCACAAATCAAGTCACGTTGCCCCCTTTCAATTGCCTCGAAGGCGACACCTTCAAGAGGTTTTCTTAACGCATGGACCTTTGAAAGTGCACTAAACGATTGACGAAATGAAATTTCCTTTTCATCACACATTTGAGATTTCTCTTTTCATTGTCATTGAGAACACTAGCTTCGAAATGGTAACTCGTAACTTAAAAATCTGATGCTAAGTGGTCAACTGTAGTCGGGGGCCACTAAAAGACTACTTCTCAATTAGCTTCTTCACCAATGTACAGATATGGGCACTACTCAATTCCTAGAAGGACTTCCCTTGCCATTGACTCTCCCTTAAATTGAGTGTTAAGCGAATAGACTTAAGTATAAATTTTAAATGTTTGCCTTGATCCGATCGAAAATTAACCCCTATCTCTCGCCTCATGAGCGAAAACTGTTGACATCATGACAAAACTTCAAAGAAAATTATTTCATATATATATATATATATATATATATATATATATATATATATATATATTCAGAATGTGAATTTCTACAGCCAACTACATTTTGAAATCGTTGTGGGGATAAGGATGGAGTTGATATATAATAATGAGACACTTCTCAATCTCCGTAGTATAGCATATGTATCATAACGGAACTTAATGCCGACCCGAACAACGCCGGATATCCATGTTTAACTTCCGGTTTGCTGGCTTTCTTGGTTCTTGTGAGCTGCGACGTTGTCTAGCTGTGAAAATGATTATATATATATATTATTTTCATATATAATAAAACCAAGTCGTTTTTTTCGTATCACTTTTGACGTTATAGGAAAAGAACGTGACAATTATTTTGCAAATATTTTTTATTCACCATTTCTAGCAAATACTGAAAACGTTTTCGCGCAAAAATACGGGAATTTTGTCACCGTTTAATATATATTCCAATTTATTCTTTTCGCCTACTTTATAAGGTACGTAATCCCACATAGGTAATAGCAAATATTTTCATGGCATACAACTTATTCCTCCCACAGAAGCCGAAATTACCGAGTCTATTTTTTATAACCATACAGACCCACGTAGCACTAAACAGTATTCGCCTTATTAGATACACTCATTTATTTCAGACTCATTTTAGCCTAGGCACTTAAAATAACGGCCGCTCCCCTACCTCATTTTGTTCTACAGAATATACAGCCATTCAACATAGACATTGACTCTAGAAACATTCATTCTTTAGATTTGAGGTTCGATTTCCGAACACGAAATATAAAAACATTCAATTTCGTACACAAATATATATAAATAAACAAACAGGCTGTTTATTACATATCGTAAGGCCCCTTATTATTTTCTTATAATAAACTACCATATGGTAACAAAAAATTGTTTAATTATCAAAATAGAAGACACGCATATACACACTGTTTCTCTACGCTTTTCGTCATTCGTGTTCATTGCAATCTAATACAGCCTGGTCCATAAGTCACTTTACATTTTAAAAATTCAATAACTTTTTTCTCTTAATATATTTTAATTTCTCTTTTCAGAATTATATAAACATAGAATCTATGGAATTTTTTTGTATACATGAATTTACAACAGAACAACAAGTGAGAATAATTGAATTTCACTTTGAAAACTGACAGTCAATTGTTGCAATGCAAATATCTTATATGCGCCATTTTAATGTCCAATATCCTCTTAAAAGATATGCTATTGAATTTGTTCAACCTCAGTTAGTAAACATACCAGGGTATTGGTGGCAAACAAAATGGAGCACTGCACAGCTAGAGAAACAATGCAGTTGTTAACTGTGATGTTTCAGGATCGAAAAATCTCTTGAAATTTCGATTTTGAATTGTCTTCACGTTCATCTAATTAGACAGAACTAAATTTTTGGCTTTGGGATATCTTAAAGACAAAGTGTATGCAAATAAGCCTCGAAGCACCCAAGAACTTAAATTCTTTCCCTACAACTTCCGATGTTAAGAACTGTCATAAAGAATAGCTTAGAAAGAGCTCGACTTTGCGAAGCTGAGAATGCAGGCTACTTAAAAAGTATTTTCTTTTGTTATTGAGTCAGAAAAAATGTCCACACTATAAACTGTGTAATAAAAAAAAATAATTTTATACACTCATTTAAGAAAAAGTTATTTGACTTTCAAACTGACTTATGGGCCAAAGTGACTTATGGGCCACCCTATATAAATGGAGGTTTTGAAGAGAATGACTATTTTTTGGTCTTTCACTTTACTTGCTTATGTAAAACGTTACAGCGGCATTTTTGTCGCTTATTGCTATTTACACACAGACATATATATCTAATCAACTAATCGTTTAAAAAACAATGACTCAGACTCCTATTTTGTTAGAACTATTCCAATCGTGGAAAGAGAAACAAGATTAAGCAACGTTTTTACATTTTAAAAGCTGACACTTCCTTTATAGAAGTCAAATGATGATATGCTTTAATTATAAGCTTTTTTTAGTATTGAAAATTATCCACTTTTATAATGACGTCAGATTTGTGAAAATACTGAACAATTATTTTACGTTACTTTTGAGAAAAAGGAACGTGCTATCTTACTGATTGTATTTTATAGGTTAACTTCAAGTTTTACAGTAGGCATTTTACATTTTTATGTGAAAGTACAGAATAGTTATAAAAATCGCCGCTTCCCAGGTTGACAATCGGTTTGTAAATAATAATGCTATTATTTCTACACTGCGTACGTACATTTTATCAGTTAATTTGTGTTATTTTTTCATAAATTGAAGACTGAAGACAATTATTTTATTGAAATGATTTTCTGACATTTACTTAAACCAAAAAACAAAAACAAATATACAGTTCAACTATTCTATGATTTAATCTAACACTTACGAACAAAAATTCAGTTAACAGATATAGTTTGTTGAGTAGTGTGCTGGTTTCATAATTTGTTTCACTTTCAGTTAATTTCCTTTAAGATTTTGTAATTAAAAAGTGCTCCTTGAGTCTTTCACAGACTATGGATATCCGAAGTAGGGGAGTCTGCGCGTGAAATTTTTGTGGCAGGAGGTGCGCAATCTCAAACCCCACCTCTCCTGAGTAGACATTGTTAAATACCAGTGGCAAGATAAGTGTATGTACACGACGACTGGAAACACATGCCGAGATAAGTGGAGAGCACAAACAACGTCTAAAATTCCCAACTGGTCACCCATTATGTACTAACTAGGCTCAACGTTGCTTATCTTCGGTGATATTTATAAAGCCATACTTAATGTAAGCAGTTTCACTTGACAAGTCTCAAACAATATGAGTAGTCGGGAGTTATTCCGTTACGCAATATTATTATTATTAGTAGCAGTAGTAGTAATATCATTGTGATTATTATTATTATCAGTAGTATTATTATAATTATCATTATTATACGTATTATTATTAATATTATCATCAGTATTGTTATTTTCATTATAATCAGTATTATTACTACTATTGTTAATTATATTATTATTTTCATTGTTATCAGTTTTATTACTTTCATTATTATCAGTATAATTATCATAATTATTATTATTATTATAATCATTATTATTATAATTATTATAATAATTATCAATATTATTATTATCATTAATATACGTATACTCATTTTTATCATTATTATCAGTATTATTATTGTTACCAGTATTATTATTAGTAGTATTAGTAGTAGTAGAAGAAGTAGTAGTAGTATTGTTGTTTTTGTTGTCTTATGCGATAGTGATTTTCGTTTTATTATTTGCAAAACTTTAGTTATATTATTATTTTAATTTTCTACAAATTTTCATAATTGTTTTTATTGGTATTTTAATTTATTATTATTATCATTTGTAGTAAGTGCATTATTTATAATAGAGCATTGGTAGTATTTATTGTGTACTTATTTATATTATAATTTGCGTTCTATTATTACTATTATCATTTTTACTATTTTAAGTATTACTGTTACAACTTCAAATACGAGCTCATGCATTGTCTTTCAAATTACTTAAAGTGAATGTATGTCGCAGTTAGGTTGAAGCATTGGTTATCGGATAACATTTTTGTTTGAAGGCTTGTTAATGCAGGAATTATTCAGTCGTTGTAAGCAGATAAATACATAATTATAAATAACTCAAAGGGTTCAATAATTTTAAATAAATACTTATTTACCTAGCTGTAAATGGTATATTTACAGCTAGGTAAATATATAGCTGTAAATGGTATATTTCCTCAAATATTTCGGGCATCACTCATTTTCCAGAGGTAACAAATATACATCAACTCTTTTCTACGATATAGAGAGTTGTACATATGCTCCTCTTTAAAATGGGTGATGCTCCCAAAATATTTGAGGAAATATACCATTTAGAGTAAGGTTAATAAATATTTATTGAAAATTATTGAAACCTTTCATTTATTTATAATTATTTATCTATTTAGACGTTTCCAACAGCTGAATAATTTCTGCATTGGTACGTCTTGAAATACACCTATTATTTAATAGTTTTTTTTTAATTATTTTTGATCGCATAGTTACATTATCCATTAGTCAACAGCCCATCCACACGTGATTGCCGTGATTTCACGTTATCTAATGACTGCGCTAATTGGCTACTCAACATTGCTCAAGGATTTCCCACAGGCAAACAAGTAGGAGATTCTTTACTGCTCTTTTTCGGGAATGAATGATACTACCCCGTCCCCATTTTTTTTTAAGTTAAGAATCTAATAACATAGTGAACAAAAATCAAAACAAGCTTCAACAGAACACTACTTAATACAGTTCACGCCTGATAGTTAAAGTTTTTCGGTTATTTAATGCGGGGGGACGGCTTGAAAAAAAAACTTCATATTAAGAAAAATTGTCGGAAAAAAGAACAGAGGTTGGTTGGTTGGTTGGTTGTTTTTGTTTTACGGTATATCAACCCTTTTCGGGTTATTTAATGCCGAATCCAAAGATTTTGAAGATATTTTTTTTTTAATAGAATATATTTGTTGTTTCACGTCGGTTTCTATTTAACCCATAGTTGGGACCCTAACAGGTACTACCACTCCGGGTCAGAGTGGATCTGGGAGCAATGGTAATTAAAGAGTGGCTCAACACTCCCCAAAGCCCAAAAACTGGGGCCCTCACCACTGGATATAGTTTAAGGTCATATCCAGGACCCCCATTGAGGGACTTTTACCCTCTGCAGGGGGACAGTCGGCGTATTCTAATGCCCCACCGCCAGGGCCAAAGAACAGAGGAAGACATTGAATAAAGTTCACTGACAGTCTGAACAGGGTCACTAGAAACACGGCTGAACGACATCTGCTAATGTAATTCCTACAAACAAAAAATTCAAACAGCATAACATGCAGAAAATATATAGGTATAAATCCGTGCCTAAAGTAAACGTAGATTACATGAACAAAGTTTCTTTTCTAAAACTACCCGCCTTTAGAACTGTTCCGCTGGTCTGCTTTTCATCTGACTACAATATTAAAATTCCAACGTGAACAAGTTATAATCTAATTGAACCGTCCTCTCAAATAATTTAATTATACCAAATCTCCACTACTAGCTATTACTACGCTATTGTCTTAATGACTACCGTGTAACCTTAACCCTTATCCTCGAGTGGCCTCATGACATTGATATGTGCTGACACTTTTGTAAAAAAATAATAAATATAAGCCAGAGCGCACATTTCTTTTTTTTATTAATAGTGTCACAAATCAACAAGGCTAATATAACTCGGGGATAACAGTTAATGAGGCAGAATGATTATCAGCCGTTAGATGAGGCTCATTATAAGAGAAAAAAATTAATCAATAGTATGAACTGCATTTGTTGTGTCTAAGAATAAGGAGACAAATCAGTCCAACTGTAGTTTTTTTCTGTTGGACTTATGTTCTGTTTTATTAAATCAAATCTGCCCAAACTTTACTATATCCTCTCGAAGGCATGGATATATTGTTATTCAGATGAGACGCTGCTATTTTGGAATTGCGCTATAGATGCTCAGGCATTTTTGTATCCACTATACACTTGTCCTAGTGTGTTAGCTGTAAAAAAATACCTAATCTTTGCCTCACCTCCAGATATGGAAGTAAATAATATTGGCTGTTTGATTATAAATGTGGCAATTTAGCACAAGAACTTATTGGATCTGTGGACGATACAGTTTGGATCAGGAGGAAATCAGTGATCCTGCAGGAGGGGATCTCTTGAAAATCATCTCCATCCCTATAAATTTTTGCTTATCATTTCTTCTTTGTGGTAGCAACACGGATTCTTACTTTGTATGTCTTACAAGGAGCAAGCAAATGCAAGAACTTCGTGTAATTAAGAGTTAAGTTTAGGGAGGCTAGCAACTTCATTTCTGCGAGCAGGAGGCTGTAGTGTGGAGTAGTGAGCACATCCCTATTATATGTCTTAGACAGTTTTACAATTTGCGAAAAAAGATCACTCCCTATTACATCTTTGGACGCACCTGTCACATATAGTTAGACACCTTGCATATACAGATTCAAGGTGTCAATATTTTATAGTTAATATGGAATAAATGTGCTTATCTATTTAGCAAACATGCGTGGTGTTTCTCAAATAAGCTATCGTTATTTACGCTATCACATATTTCGAATTGTTTTCCCGATAAATCCTATGCTACTTAAACCACAGTTTGGACATGGCACTCTCCTGTGAAGGAGGAAATAATCTAAAGATCCTGATTTTGAGTCGATTATAAAGAATTGCAGTGAGAAATTACATAATATCAAACTTTATGCATGTAAAAATCAGGTAAATCTTATAATCTGCTGTCTCCAAATTAATTCTTTATGCCAAACGGATGACTGAATATGGCTAGATTTGTGCTGATTTGTTTGTATTAAACACTTTCTTTAAACCAGTGCCAAAATAGTTCCTTGCATTAATCATAGGAAATTACTTTAAATATGTTATCCAGATCCGTTTGTTTCCGAGAGAAAAATCTATAGTATATCTGATATTATCGTGACTAATCACTATAAATCCTAACTTTGGATATAAAGGGTAGCGCATTGCTTAATTCGTTCAACCGTATCATAGCAAGGGTCCAACAAATAGCTTTCGAGAAAAACTGAAACGGAACTACAGACAGACTAAGAGGAATAAATATAGACGAGAAAAAATTTCGTCACAATTTGAGCC
>NC_136509.1:41292397-41404897 GCF_053919585.1 Euprymna scolopes
ATCTAAAATTTTTAGTTACCAATATATAAATGTATGTGTGTATGTTTGCATGTCTTCCTAAAACGTTTGACCGAGGCGACGGATTTTAGCAAGATCAGTACCGCTTTGAAGGTCGACCTTTCAGACAACAAATATCGAAAATTTGTCTAAAACCATTAATATCTTCACCTTCAACTGGGCACTTTTGTATAGGGTGTCGTTTTTACGCCGATACTTTTGAAAGTTATCTTCTTTCGATTGTCTAGCCTTCGACCCAAGTCCTTTCTGGTTTGGCGGTGGTCGTAACAACAAAGACGTCACGTTTTTTCTTGTTCATTTCCTCCTTTGCAGTACGGGTTCGAGCCTGCCTTCCTAGTACCACTTTTTTTTTTTTTTTTTTTTTTTGGCTCAACACATATCTCAAAACACCCGGGGAACGCCAGGCTGAAATGCTAGCATAATAATAAATACTTACTCTGCATTAATGAAAATATCATATTTAATTGTATTTTAGGAAAAGGCAATGCCGCGAGGCCTGCTCGTAATGTTATATACAAATGAAACTAAATTAATGAATATTTATCTCTTTCAAATTTGTCCTTTTCAAGATTTGAAACCGGATCTCCGAATCGATATTTCGATTGTGTAACTATGATTTATATATCAAGACAATGGACACGAGATAAACAAAAGGCAGAATTAGACATGATTAATTTCATGTGTGTCAATAGAAATATGACCGATGTTCGAAAATACCTGAAGTCTTATCTGCAAAAGAGACGAAATGTCTAGGGAAATTCCAAACGAAATATTTGGACACCTCTGAATTGAAGGTATACGTATGACTGCTAATAAAAAAAGTGTTTTTGTTTTGTTTTCAGTTTTTCTTTCCCTTTAAAAGCGAGCCGAAAGAAGTGAGCAATGTAATCACTCTAAACTCATGTTGACTATCTCACAAAACTATCACTATGAAATCGTTCATGGGATTTTTACAGGAAGAAAGAACTAAAGCGATAACAGAAAAGAATTCAATAATAGTAGGACCGTATCTATCTATATCTATCTATCTATCTATATATATATATGCATATACATATATACATATATTTATATATATATATATATATGCATATACATATATACATATATTTATATATATATATATATGCATATACATATATACATATATTTATATATATATATATATATGCATATACATATATACATATATTTATATATATATATATGCATATACATATATACATATATTTATATATATATATGCATATACATATATACATATATTTATATATATATATATATATGCTTATACATATATACATATATTTATATATATATATATATGCATATACATATATACATATATTTATATATATATATATGCATATACATATATTTATATATATATATATGCATATACATATATACATATATTTATATATATATGCATATACATATATACATATATTTATATGTATATATATATGCATATACATATATACATATATTTATATATATATATATATTACATATATACACATATATTTATACTAGCATGGGTACCCAGCGTTGCCTGGGTTGACATGAACTTCTTCTCGAAACACGTCGGTATGCTAATTATTTTCATCATGGGCAACGTGGGTACCATCACAACAAAAATAAAAGAACATATGAAAACATGTAAAAGTAATCGCCCCAAAAAAGAAGTATGTGATACCCTCTCCACCAGATATTTCGGCAGAAGGGCTACAAAAGAAGAAACTATATATATATATATATATATATATATATATATATATATATATATGTTTCGTTGTTAAAGTTTTAATTCTGAGAAAATATATAGAGACATATATTCGGCTTAAGAATTTATTGTTTGACAAAAGAAATATATAGAAGGGATTATTTTAATTTCTTTATCCATGGATTTTCAACAATAGCTCATATCACCAGAGGAAATGAAATGCGGTTAGCAAAATGTTCAGCTTTGAATGGACGCTAATTTTGCTTTTCGGCACAATTATTGAAAATAAATTTGAGTGGTTGTGGATAATTATATGGAAAAAAATTATACGAAAAGATAAGTTGATACAACCTTGGTAATCCATTATAGGAAGGAGTTCAATGTCGTTCGGGGTTATAAATCCAGGTGGGCAGAAAATAGGCCCATGTGAGAAAGTGATATTCCCGTATAGCGAAAGCGTGTTGCTCCTTATTGATTTTTTGAAAAGTATACGGGGCAGCCTTATTCGTTGTTGCGTTGAGTGTGTGTTGGTTGATATAGTCCAAATGCTTTCTCGGTGTTGACAAAGTGTATCCGATATTGGGTGGATATACCATTCTATTGTAATTATCCTCGTGAGTAATAGAATTTCAGCATTGAGTTAAGTATGCGGTGGACCTCGAAATCAATAGTATAGGTAGCAAAATAGCAAAATAATCCTGGAGATGATATTCAGAACGGTGCGTTGGACGGCTTGCTTCTGGTGTGGGTCCCGGTAGAAAGATAGTTCGCTTTATTGTTGATAGTGGGTGAAGGAAACCTTTTAGATGACGGAAAGATGAGAGTGGGGTGAAGTAGACGGGAGGGTTAAAATTGGGCGAGCATACATGTTCTTATTGGTATTTTGTCGGCGGGGTTAGGAATTGTATTTTAGTATTCTTTAAAAGGGTTGACCTCTTGATTTTAAGTTCAAATTAGAAATGGATATTCTTGTGATTTTCAATGGGGGTGTGCGTGGTAAGGGGTGAGTTTGCTGCTTTTGCTGTGCGAATGGGTGAGCGGATGAGGTGGAGATAGAGACGAGTCATGGTCTAAAAATATGGAATGTTTGGAGGCTACTTATTTAAGTGAGTTTAAGTTTGGGTTCTTTAATTTTGAGTGTATATTTAAAGGTATATATATACATACATATATATATATATATACATATACCTCTACTATAATATAAAAGTCACTGCTGAGCCTATCTTTTGCAAATTTCAAACAAATATAATTTATATATTTAGCAGTTCTTAATATGTATTAAACAGAAATTCGTCCGATAGACATCGAAAATCGAAGAAATCCGATCCTAAAAATATCCCTTCCTATTTATAGATAAAGAATATTTTCAGGAAATATTTTAGGCGAGACCGGAAAAATAAGATAAAATTTCAGTCAATAATCTATTCTTAGAAAAAACATTTGATGACGTATGGACACATAGGTCTGTGCTAGAGCACTCCGTGTTAAAGCCCAGGTGTACCTCACTACTTTATTTTGTTTTCCTTTTAATGAATTCAATTTACGATAAAAGATATACCATTTAAAACTGCCGCAGATCATTTCTTTTTTGCATATTTTAAAACTAAACATTAATCAGAAGTCAGTTTCCAGGGCATACCTCCTCAAACCTAAATATCAGCTAACGTAATATTGTAAACAAACACAGACAAAATGTGATCAACAACATTATTATTATTTATTGTATGTTTTTTTTGTGTGCGAAGTAGTCCATTGTGCAAATTATTCCTCGTAATATATATAATATCGAATGAGGGATTGATTCTATGTTAATACTTACACAATCTGCATGTATTAAAATATCAAGCGTCCAGCGAGTATTAATATATGCATAATATATATATTTATATATGTATAATATATATTTATATAGGCATAATACATATTTATATATGTATAATATATAAATTATTCATATAAAAACTATGCATTACATATTTCAGTGAGTTTTCACTGGTGCATTGGATCTATCTGTTGAAAACGCATTTAAATATTCAAAGAATTAATCTATAATATATGATACCAAAGTAATAGGAAACTGATATCGGCATGACTTAGGAAACCTTCAAACAGAATGTTTGGCCCTATAATAATACCTTTAAATACCCTGAAAAACACTACCAATGGCAATATAGACATTCAAGGAATTTAATATTCTATATGAAAAAAATGTAACATTATTGATATAAAAGCCTATATTTCAACTTCCAGGAAAAATACAAAATCTTAAAGCTATTACACAACGCTTCCATAGTCTGTATGGATAATAAAAAAGTACATATTCAGACAGTGCCTTTTCAAAGGAAAATTCTACTCGCTAAATGGACTAACAGCAATATCACTTAATCTACATATGCCCTTACCCAGATAAAATCACGCTCACACTCTTATGATTCAACCTAGCATTAACAAAACTATAAGTAAACTAACCTTAATTTTTTTTTTTAAATTATATATAAAATGAAATACGTAATATGAATATATATGTTCAGAACATTCCTATAAAAAGAATAGATATGTATTCATTCAACGTTTAACTCAGTCAATCACACACAGAAAAAAAAACTCATTAAATCACACGGAAAAAAAAATTCACTCATTTATACTGGCTGAATTATTTTAACGTAAACTCTATTAAACGTTTGTGTTCTATTCCCGGAGCAAACGTATCAGGCCAAATACATTTATATCGATGAATATTGTTGGGAATTAGGCATAAACATCTCTGTGTAGCTTGCCATATATTCATTTTCATAATATTACATATCACACACAGACATATAAATATTTGCACGTATACATATAAATATATATATATGTTAGCTTCTTTCAGATTTTACAGACTATAGAAACAAATTATAAGGAGGCCTGCAAGTGAAATTTTGTGGGAACAGTTCACCAATCCCTAACGGCATCTCTCCTTGATGAATACCATTGGAAAGTTAAGGTTTAGGACGACTGGAAGCAATGTAAAGGTTAGCGGAGAGATCGACCACTTATCCGAAACATTACCATGTTCAATATAGCGATTATGTAATATTTGGCTATATAAATAAAATATTATATATATACATATACACACACATGTATATATATATATATATATATATATATATATATATATATATATATATACTAGCAAAGTACCATCGTTGACTGGGTCCAAAAACAGCCCACAGAACATGGGCTCTGATTTATGAAAGTATGATAGGTTATCAGAAGGAAGGGTTGTAAATTTGGGTTGAATTTGTGAAAGTAAAATTAAAATAGATAAACCCCATAATTTATTATACCATATTTGTTCACACTGCAACACTTATCACAATATTCTGTGGATCTATATAAAAAAAAACTTAGGTAACTTTTTGACATATGTCCATTCTATGGAGGTCAGGTGCGAACGAACACCCCATAATTTTATTATACCATATTTCTCCAAACTGAATCAAAGTATACTTACGCATATATATATATATATATTATATATATATATATATATGAAAAGTCTTTATTAAAGTTTGTACCTATTTCCATTCTATGGAGGCCAGGCGCGAACGCTGACTCTACAATTTTATTATACCATCCGTATTTAGGTTCAAATATACTTATCGAAGTATTCTTATGTATATCTATCTCAAAAACATTTGTAAACGTTTTTTTTTTTTTTAATTTTTAATTTTTTTAATTTCTATACTTTGTGGACCAGACGCGAACGCAGACCCCACAATTTTAATGAACCACATTTCTGCCAGATCAAACATACCAATTCCTGTGTCTCGATACATCTTCTATCATTATATGTATTCAGTTTTTTAAAATAATCAACCATATAGGAGCCTATTCGTGACCAGACATACACACATACGCATTCAGCTTTCTATTATAGATATATGTATTTATATGACAGACTAATAAAAAAGCAGACACTCTGTCAAATAGACATTTCATATTTAGAAATATCTCTAACTTTTTAATATAACAGTAAATGTACATTTTCTATGATAGAGATCAGTAATCGACCATCAATCATTTTGAAAAAATGGCGAGAAATTTGTTTCAGAAATTAATGGAGAAACTTTTGATAACGCGTTCCAAAACGTTGCTGTTTTGATTAAAGTTATTTCAATCGATTTTTTTAAATTAAAAGAAATATGAATTAAAAAAAAAATTCCTGCTAATATTTAGAGAAAACGAGTAATACCCCAATAAGACAGAAAAATAACCGGGATTATATTATGTTTTTTCGACTTATTAGTTTTGATCAACTATGAATGTTATATTTTCACTGAGAAAAACGAGATTAGGTATTGAAAATGTCGATTTGTATAGTTTTGCAAAAAAATGTTCTTGTAAAATATGTTCATTATTCTGTTATGTAAGAAAAATACCCATAACGCGTTTTAATTACACTTTTAATATAAGTATATGTAAATCAGTTGTTTTGCACAGTGTGTTCTGGAACGCTGTTTTAATTTTAATATTTTCCTATTGTTTTTCATCGAGTATTCATCAGGTCGGTGCACATACGGAATAATCACAATCGTTAGATCACAAAAGTTAAGGCACATTGGTTCTGGTCAGTACCACGGATATTTCAGAAAAAAAAAACACGATTCTTTATGTGAATAAACGTCAACATATCTGACCGTTTCTACGTTTTACTTCTCCTCCATATGTCTTGATTATTTCCTGACCCTTGATTAAGCTAGCTGGGATATGTGTGTGACTGACACTGCGTAAAACCACTTTACGATGAACAAAATCTCCCAGCGAGAGTCATCTGATTGTCTCCGTCGTTCCAACAGACTCTCCGCATAAAGACACACACACACACACACACACACACACACACACACACACACAAACGCGTGTGTGAGTGTGTGTGTGTGCATATTTGCAGCTTCTCCTCCAATTTACGGATTTTTAATTCATGTCAAAACGCATTTTATTTCCTTTTGATTGATCGATTGTTGCTATTTCTTCTGATAAGTTAAAAGCAAAATAGATACACGGATTGATATAAAAATTAAGTGAGCGATTTAGTTCTACGAAACAGATACGGTCAAGAAATTGTAATTGCTAACTGAATTAAAGAAATAAATTGGAAGATGGTCAACATCATGAATTGTGATTATAGACGTTTGCCATTTATAAATTATATATACATATGCATATATATATACATACATATGTGCATACATATATATACACAATTATAGACATATATGTACTTATGTAAATATATGCATTAACGTTCCTTCACCATCTGGAAACGAATTCATAACTGTGCATGTAACACGCATATATATATATATATATATATATATATATATATATATATATATATATGAAATTTATTCCTGTGAGTCCAGAATGAGTTTACATATTGTTTCAGTTAGAGGAAACTCCTCAAAAAGAAGAGGAAATATCCGACTAGCATCGTCAGAATTCATAGATGGTAGTTGGATATTTCCTCTTCTTTTTGAGGATTTTCCCCTAGCTGAAACAATATGTAAACTCATTCTGGACTGATAATAATAAATTTCCTATATACTGCTCTGGCTACACATTGAGCACTCTAGTCCGGTTTTTTCACCACTGGTATATATATATATATATATTCCAGTTCTTTCCTTTTAAACTCGCTTATGGTCTGTAACCAGTCTCGTCAGCATTTTTAACGAAATCCTCATGGTGTCTCCTGAAATAAGGACGAACTTTTATTACCATTTATTTATTGTAGGTTTTCCTTTTCATTCACATAACGTAAACACTCGATTGTATTATACAGAGTGCTCCAAAACAAGATGATGGTTAAAAAAAATCATAAATTTCCTAACTTTTTATATTTTTATTTTATTTTTTCAGATGATCTAGAGTAAACCTTCCAAGATCATCAGGAGTCGTTACACTACGAGGATCGAATATTTATCGTAGAGTCTTATTATCGGTTGAATGAGTCAATATCAGAAAATCAAAGCGAATTTTGACGAAACTTCAACACAATGAATTCTCCTACTCCCAATGCAATAAAAGTTATGGTGGCTCGATTTTATGAGCAAGTGTCTGTATGTGACCTCCCGAAATCTGGTAGACCCCGTACGGCAAGAAGTGATGAGAATCGTCAGAGATTAGCAGTGAGTGTGGCCGAGGATCCATCCACATCAGTAAGAAGGGGTTCAAGTCAAATTGGGGTCTCTCGATCAATGTGGTACCAGCAGGACGATGCAAGGGCACATACGACACGAGAAACATTAAATCTGCTCCAGGACATATTCGGCAACCGAATATTTTCTCGTGGCTGTGAGATAAATTGGCTACCCATCTCGCCAGATTTCACACGTGCAGATTCCTTTCTTTGCGGTTACTCAAAGAGCGGGTATACGCAAACAAACCAGCCACAATAAATGCCCTTAAGAACAATATAGAGGAGGAAATTAGGGCCATAAGCTCTGAAACATTAAGTGATATGCTGGATAATGCCTTGCAGACAGCACAAGCGTGTGAAAATGAAAATGGTGGACATTTGAGTAACATCATTTTTCATAACTAAAATTAGACCTTGTGAAAAACATATCCTAGATAAAGTTGTGTAAATAAAATTAAAATAAGTAGACTATGATATCTTACTATATCTCAAAACATCATGAGGACGCTCATTTACCAAGATGCGAAAATTGGTTAGCAGTACTTAAATATTGAGGAAGTTAATCAAATTAAAATCCGTCAGCTTCTTTTGGGACACCATCTCTCTCTCTCTCTCTCTCTCTCTATATATATATATATATATATATATATATATATATATACTAGAAGGCAGCCCGGCATTGCCCGGTCGTAAAATACACTTATTATATTCTGATTAACGCAGAATTCGTATTTATTG
The DNA here is from genome assembly GCF_053919585.1 of Euprymna scolopes. Classification (NCBI taxonomy): domain Eukaryota; kingdom Metazoa; phylum Mollusca; class Cephalopoda; order Sepiida; family Sepiolidae; genus Euprymna; species Euprymna scolopes. The sequence continues at coordinate 41,301,070 of NC_136509.1, forward strand.
ATATATTATATTCGACTTAATATTTTATAAAGTTAAATAAATGACTCGTGTGCTATCACTGAGAATCGAAACCAAACGTTTAGCTTACGATTTACTTTTTTTTTGACGTTTGTGCCGGAGCTATTAAGATATTTCTGCCCCAGTTAGTAGGTGAATGGACACAAAAATGTGTGGTGACATTCAATGCTGCCAAGACGAAGCTTGTGACTTTTTAATAATTACAAGAAACACTGTAAACCACCAATAAAACAGCGAAAGAGGAAAAGAAAAAGTCGTTACTGGCAAACGCTTTTGCCCATCAGCCACGACAACTTATGACGTCATGATTCTGCAAAATAATCTTTTTAGCCATACTTTCAGTTTTCTACTCGGGCGTGACTTACGAAAAAAGCGTCGCGAAAAGTGAACCCCTTCGGAAAGGAATGACCATTTTTACAACCACAGGATTAATCTTTATTTAAAGTTTTACAATTTCATGCGTCTGAGGGATCGGTCTTTCAGATGGTATCAGTTTCGACCCGGTCCGATGCAGCTGACGAAAGTTTTAGTCGACATATGAACACCGAGACACTAAATAACGCCCAAACGAAGTGATGTTTGCTTTAAAGACAATTCAAAATATATTCTGGTGTATATAAATTTATCAGTCAAATAAGGAAAGTGTGCTTACTAATTCTCTGTATACTTAGCCATTTAAAAGTTTGATGCTTCTCATTAAGTTCCCGACTTTCTCTCCTACTATTTTCTTACTTTCCTTCTAAATCAGTCATTTTAATATTTTCCTATTCACTATGATTAATGTCGCTTTTCTCTATTTGCAACCTAAATCAATACCTCTTATCTTGATTAGAGGCATCAGACTACGAAATACATACGTACAAAGAGCATGTATAACTATTCCTCTCCTCGAGGATTTATTTATAAATCTAATAAATAACTTTTTATATAGCACGAACAATGTCATATTAGCGACTATCTACTTGATATGCTTAAGATCACCCTCTTTTTAGCTTTAAATATCTTGATGACTATATTTAAAAAGATTTGTTAATATTTTAGCCCCTCATATATATTTTATACGTATAACTAATTTATAAAACGTATATATTATGTATACATATATATATATATATATATATTATATATATATATATATTATATACTAACATTTCCGCCCGGTTTGCTCGAACCCTGTGCACTGTTCATATCTTTATGTGCATATGTATATATAAAAAGGTGTGAACATGTACGGTAGGGAAGTGTACATAGACAGACATTTTCACTTTCATAGATATATAGATATTTGACGCAATATATAATAATGATTTAAAAAGTAAAAAAAAAAGACTCGTACGCCATCACCGAGAATCGAAACCAAAACGTTCAGCTCACTATTTATTTTAACCTCTGTCGTCAATGACTGGGCCATGAAGACATTTATAATGCAAGGCTAAAAATTAACACATGAACCAATAGCTACTATATTATGCATTCGAAATGCCGGCGTTCGACCTTCACCTGACAAATTTCTTTTCTTTTTTTTTTTAAATTTTCACATTTTACACCGATTCTTCCCGGGTAAAACCCAAATAAAAAGTTTTGCATGGATTCAAATATCTCATATGTGAAGTTTCCTGTCCGTAGACCAAAACCTCTAGGAGGAGCTTGGTAGGCAAAATTTGTTAAACAAAAATATATACTTATACATAAATATATATGCAAACACTTTTGTGTTTACCATAAGGTTTTTAGGCAAATATTATGCAAGTATAAATTATGTAGAATATCTGTACGAATATAATTACACGTAATAGTTAACTAAATATGATCATCCCATAAGAAATCCGGATAAACTAATAGGGGATTAATTAAAATGAATGTTTAAAAGAATTTGCAAATAACGAGATTGTTTGCTTTTGAATGCAATTCCACAACCCATTTATAAGAAAGTTGTATTTTCATTTTAAATAAATAAAAAGAAGGGGTTTAATATGAATATCAATACACGCAAAAAAAACGAATTTATTGGAGTATAGAATATATATATATATATTATATAAATATACATTATATATATATATTATAATCACCAATTTATATATATATCATAAATGTACATTATATATATTCTAATCACCAATTTATATATATATATCATAAATGTACATTATATATATATTATAATCACCAATTTATATATATATAGATCATAAATGTACATTATATATATATATTATAATCACCAATTTATATATATATATCATTAATGTACATTATATATATATTATAATCACCAATTTATATATATATATCATTAATGTACATTATATATATATTATAATCACCAATTTATATATATCATTAATGTACATTATATATATATTATAATCACCAATTTATATATATCATTAATGTACATTATATATATATTATAATCACCAATTTATATATATATATATATATATATATATATATATATATATATATATACTAGCATTTCAGCCCGGCGTTGCCCGGGTGTTGTGATGTGTATGTTGAGCAAAAAAAAAAGTGGTAGTAGGAAGGCAGGCTCGAACCCGTACCGAAGGAGCAAAAGAACGAGGGAAAACCCCTGACGTCTACGTTGTTACGACCACCGCGAAACTGGAAGTGACATTTTAAAAATTAAGGCTTGACAATCGAAAGGAGAGGATGACTTTCAAATATATCGGCGAAAAAAGCGACCCCCCAATCGAAAAGTGCCCAGTTTCAGGTGAAGATATTAATGTTTTGAGCCAATTTTTCGATATTTGTCGTCTGAAAGGTTGCCCTTAAAAACGATACTGATGTTGAGAAAACCCGTTACCTCTGTCAAAAGTGTTGGACAGAAATGCAAATATACACACATACATTTATATATTGGTAACTAAAAACTTTCGACCCAAACCGATTAAAACGCTTGCCCTATCTCTGAATACCCTTTATGTAAAATTTCAAATGTTTAGAAAAGAAAGTGTCTGAGTAATTTGGTAGAGACCGCAGAGGTAATTTTTTTTTCAATTTGACCCCTATTATGACCCATTAACATTTATTGTTTGGAGCTCAAATCACGTTATTGAATTAGATCCATGTCCAATGAACCTATACCTAAAATTTCAAGTGTTTAGCCCTAAAATTGTCGAAGGAGTTTGGTAAAGTTCTCAAAGGTCAAATCGTTGAACTTTGACCCATTTACTAGCTAAATTTCTTGCCGAAAACGGATCAAATAGAGTTTTCCAAATCTCAGGACCCTGTATATAAAATTTTGAGTCTGTAGACTCTAGATTGACAGAGTTATTGCGTAGGGAAATGTACATACACACAGACACGTTCACTTTTATAGATATACTAGCATGGGTGCCGGCGTTGGCCGGGATTTTGGAGGTGTATGCTAAGCAAAAAAAGAATGGTCATTTTTTAAACTTTGACCGCTATTATGACCCCTTAACAGTTATTGTTTGGGGCTCAAATCCAGTTAATAAGTTAGATCCATGTCCAAAGCACCTATATCCTAAATTCCAAGTGTAAAGACTCAAAATTGTCAGAGAAGTTTGGTAGAGTTCTCAAATGTCAAAGCGTGTAAGTTTGACCCCATTTGTAATTTGCCGAAAACGTATTACAAAGATTTTCGTAAATCTCAGTACCCTGTATATCAAATTTCGAGTCTGTAGACTTAAAATTGACAGAGTTATTATGTAGGGAAATGTACACAAACATACAGACAGACAGATAGCTAGATTGCTAGCTAGCAAGCTAGCTAGATTGCTAGCTAGCAAGCTAGCTAGATTGATAGGTTTATAGATTAAACAAAAATATATACGTATACATAAATATATAGTGAAACAATTTTGTGTTTACTATATATTTTTTCGCAAATATTATGCAAGTATAAATCATGTAGAATATCTTCATTAATATAATTACAGGTAATAGTTAACTAAAAACGATTATCCCATTAAAAACTGAAGCAACTAATAGGGAATAAATTAAAATGAATGGTCAAAAGAATATGCAAGTTAGCTAGATCGTTTGCTTGTGAATACAATTCCACAACCAATGTATAAGAAAATTGTATTTTCTTTTTAAATAAATAGAAACTATGTTGTTTAATATGAATACCGATACACACAAAAGAAAACCGAATTTATAGGAGTGTATATATATATATATATATATATATATATATATATAATGGTGATTTATTTATTTTATGAGCGATTCTATGGTATTTCTTACTACTCTCTCAGCGCTTTTAAGAGAAGTTACCGGCCTTTTTCTTTTTACAATTTATACGTCCTAAATTCTGGCGTCTAAAATGCAATTATTATTTTTTTTTATTTATTAGACATTTGAACGTTTTTCATTCAGATATCTATTGAATATTTGTTTGCGTGCATAAAAGTTATCCATAGACATGTACGTAGCTAAGTTTCACTTGTAATCAGCATGGTTAAATTTTTTATAAGGATCGAATTCGACACCAGTCGATAAGCAGCGTGTTGTTTTTCCACGGAATCTTTATTTGTATTCACGAATTTTTATCACTTTTAAATGCAAAATTGTTGATTTATTTGATTTTTATTTGCGATTCTGTGGTATTTTCTTTTCACTTCTTAGGCGCTTTTGAGATGAGTACCTGCTCTTTGTTTATGCACTTGCCGCTCTATTTGGGACGTATTATTTGTAATTATTAATTTTTTTTTATTCAGTTACCACCGCTCGATCAGGTAACTTCACGCAAGAAAATACCACAGAATCGATAATAATCAATTAATCAACAATCTTGAATTTAAAAGCGATAACAATCGTGCATAAAAAATTCTTAAGGTTCCGTGGTATCGTGGTAACACACCAGGTTAATTATCGAGCAGTGAAGAGTTCGATCCTTATCAAAGGTTTAGCAATACTAATGCCATGTAATACTTAGAAACATGCATATCCACGAAAAAATTTGTGCACGTAAAATTATTTAATAGATATTTGAATTAAAAAGCATTCAAATCTTTGATAAATAAAAAATTGATAATTATATATATATATCTATATATAAGGTTTATAATCGTATGCAAACGTGTTAACTGCCATGATCAAATTATTACTCGTATCGTGTTTATTGACTTATGTCAAACGTAAGATAATGAACGCGAATGCAAATTTGAGGTGCAACTCTGGGTTATATTCCGTATTCAATGAAGCAAGAAACAAAAAAAAGAACTCCTTCTACCCAATTATATTTATTATTTTTCCCCTACTTTCCTTTTTATTAGTGGCTTCTCTTTCTTTATTTCTTTATTATTAATTGATCAGAAGCAAAGTTCAAAAGCGATCACCTTTCATCGCTTCTAAAGTAACATCATTCGTGTGTGTCGGCTGTCGTGTCAAACAATTGATTAAGACTCAAACGACACAAAGGACCTTGCGATTACAAACGAGTGGCTCTATGAAACGTAATGAACTGCATTGATGATGGAAACATCACAAATCAAGTCACGTTGCCCCCTTTCAATTGCCTCGAAGGCGACACCTTCAAGAGGTTTTCTTAACGCATGGACCTTTGAAAGTGCACTAAACGATTGACGAAATGAAATTTCCTTTTCATCACACATTTGAGATTTCTCTTTTCATTGTCATTGAGAACACTAGCTTCGAAATGGTAACTCGTAACTTAAAAATCTGATGCTAAGTGGTCAACTGTAGTTGGGGGCCACTAAAAGACTACTTCTCAATTAGCTTCTTCACCAATGTACAGATATGGGCACTACTCAATTCCTAGAAGGACTTCCCTTGCCTTTGACTCTCCCTTAAATTGAGTGTTAAGCGAATAGACTTAAGTATAAATTTTAAATGTTTGCCTTGATCCGATCGAAAATTAACCCCTATCTCTCGCCTCATGAGCGAAAACTGTTGACATCATGACAAAACTTCAAAGAAAATTATTTCATATATATATATATATATATATATATATATATATATATATTCATAATGTGAATTTCTACAGCCAACTACATTTTGAAATCGTTGTGGGGATAAGGATGGAGTTGATATATAATAATGAGACACTTCTCAATCTCCGTAGTATAGCATATGTATCATAACGGAACTTAATGTCGACCCGAACAACGCCGGATATCCATGTTTAACTTCCGGTTTGCTGGCTTTCTTGGTTCTTGTGAGCTGCGACGTTGTCTAGCTGTGAAAATGATTATATATATATACATATATATATATATATATATATATATATATATATATTATTTTCATATATAATAAAACCAAGTCGTTTTTTTTCGTATCACTTTTGACGTTATAGGAAAAGAACGTGACAATTATTTTGCAAATATTTCTTATTCACCATTTCTAGCAAATACTGAAAACGTTTTCGCGCAAAAATACGGGAATTTTGTCACCGTTTAATATATATTCCAATTTATTCTTTTCGCCTACCTTATAAGGTACGTAATCCCACATAGGTAATAGCAAATATTTTCATGGCATACAACTTATTCCTCCCACAGAAGCCGAAATTACCGAGTCTATTTTTTATAACCATACAGACCCACGTAGCACTAAACAGTATTCGCCTAATTAGATACACTCATTTATTTCAGACTCATTTTAGCCTAGGCACTTAAAATAACGGCCGCTCCCCTACCTCATTTTGTTCTACAGAATATACAGCCATTCAACATAGACATTGACTCTAGAAACATTCATTCTTTAGATTTGAGGTTCGATTTCCGAACACGAAATATAAAAACATTCAATTTCGTATACGAATACATATATAAATAAACAAACAGGCTGTTTATTACATATCGTAAAGCCCCTTATTATTTTCTTATAATAAACTACCATATGGCAACAAAAAATTGTTTAATTATCAAAATAGAAGACACGCATATACACACTGTTTCTCTACGCTTTTCGTCATTCGTGTTCATTACAATCTAATACAGCCTGGTCCATGAGTCACTTTACATTTTAAAAATTCAATAACTTTTTTCTCTTAATATATTTTAATTTCTCTTTTCAGAATTATATAAACATAGAATCTATGGAATTTTTTTGTATACATGAATTTACAACAGAACAACAAGTGAGAATAATTGAATTTCACTTTGAAAACTGACGGTCAATTGTTGCAATGCAAATATCTTATATGCGCCATTTTAATGTCCAATATCCTCTTAAAAGATATGCTATTGAATTTGTTCAACCTCAGTTAGTAAACATACCAGGGTATTGGTGGCAAACAAAATGGAGCACTGCACAGCTAGAGAAACAATGCAGTTGTTAACTGTGATGTTTCAGGATCGAAAAATCTCTTGAAATTTCGATTTTGAATTGTCTTCACGTTCATCTAATTAGACAGAACTAAATTTTTGGCTTTGGGATATCTTAAAGACAAAGTGTATGCAAATAAGCCTCGAAGCACCCAAGAACTTAAATTCTTTCCCTACAACTTCCGATGTTAAGAACTGTCATAAAGAATAGCTTAGAAAGAGCTCGACTTTGCGAAGCTGAGAATGCAGGCTACTTAAAAAGTATTTTCTTTTGTTATTGAGTCAGAAAATATTTCCACACTATAAACTGTGTAATAAAAAAAATAATTTAATACACTCATTTAAGAAAAAGTTATTTGACTTTCAAACTGACTTATGGGCCAAAGTGACTTATGGGCCACCCTATATAAATGGAGGTTTTGAAGAGAATAACTATTTTTTGGTCTTTCACTTTACTTGCTTATGTAAAACGTTACAGCGGCATTTTTGTCGCTTATTGCCATTTACACACAGACATATATATCTAATCAACTAATCGTTTAAAAACAATGACTCAGACTCCTATTTTGTTAGAACTATTCCAATCGTGGAAAGAGAAACAAGATTAAGCAACGTTTTTACATTTTAAAAGCTGACACTTCCTTTATAGAAGTCAAATGATGATATGCTTTAATTATAAGCTTTTTTAGTATTGAAAATTATCCACTTTTATAATGACGTCAGATTTGTGAAAATACTGAACAATTATTTTACGTTACTTTTGAGAAAAAGGAACGTGCTATCTTACTGATTGTATTTTATAGGTTAACTTCAAGTTTTACAGTAGGCATTTTACATTTTTATGTGAAAGTACAGAATAGTTATAAAAATCGCCGCTTCCCAGGTTGACAATCGGTTTGTAAATAATAATGCTATTATTTCTACACTGCGTACGTACATTTTATCAGTTAATTTGTGTTATTTTTTCATAAATTGAAGACTGAAGACAATTATTTTATTGAAATGATTTTCTGACATTTACTTAAACCAAAAAACAAAAACAAATATACAGTTCAACTATTCTATGATTTAATCTAACACTTACGAACAAAAATTCAGTTAACAGATATAGTTTGTTGAGTAGTGTGCTGGTTTCATAATTTGTTTCACTTTCAGTTAATTTCCTTTAAGATTTTGTAATTAAAAAGTGCTCCTTGAGTCTTTCACAGACTATGGATATCCGAAGTAGGGGAGTCTGCGCGTAAAATTTTTGTGGCAGGAGGTGCGCAATCTCAAACCCCACCTCTCCTGAGTAGACATTGTTAAATACCAGTGGCAAGGTAAGTGTATGTACACGACGACTGGAAACACATGCCGAGATAAGTGGAGAGCACATACAACGTCTAAAATTCCCAACTGGTCACCCATTATGTACTAACTAGGCTCAACGTTGCTTAACTTCGGTGATATTTATAAAGCCATACTTAATGTAAGCAGTTTCACTTGACAAGTCTCAAACCATATGAGTAGTCGGGAGTTATTCCGTTACGCAATATTATTATTATTAGTAGCAGTAGTAGTAATATCATTGTGATTATTATTATTATCAGTAGTATTATTATAATTATCATTATTATACGTATTATTATTAATATTATCATCAGTATTGTTATTTTCATTATAATCAGTACTATTACTACTATTGTTAATTATATTATTATTTTCATTGTTATCAGTTTTATTACTTTCATTATTATCAGTATAATTATTATAATTATTATTATTATTATAATCATTATTATTATAATTATTATAATAATTATCAATATTATTATTATCATTAATATACGTATACTCATTTTTATCATTATTATCAGTATTATTATTGTTACCAGTATTATTATTAGTAGTATTAGTAGTAGTAGAAGAAGTAGTAGTAGTATTGTTGTTTTTGTTGTCTTATGCGATAGTGATTTTCGTTTTATTATTTGCAAAACTTTAGTTATATTATTATTTTAATTTTCTACAAATTTTCATAATTGTTTTTATTGGTATTTTAATTTATTATTATTATCATTTGTAGTAAGTGCAGTATTTATAATAGAGCATTGGTAGTATTTATTGTGTACTTATTTATATTATAATTTGCGTTCTATTATTACTATTATCATTTTTACTATTTTAAGTATTACTGTTACAACTTCAAATATGAGCTCATGCATTGTCTTTCAAATTACTTAAAGTGAATGTATGTCGCAGTTAGGTTATATTAAATTGGTTATCGGATAACATTTTCGTTTGAAGGCTTGTTAATGCAGGAATTATTCAGTCGTTGTAAGCAGATAAATACATAATTATAAATAACTCAAAGGGTTCAATAATTTTAAATAAATACTTATTTACCTAGCTGTAAATGGTATATTTACAGCTAGGTAAATATATAGCTGTAAATGGTATATTTCCTCAAATATTTCGGGCATCACTCATTTTCCAGAGGTAACAAATATACATCAACTCTTTTCTACGATATAGAGAGTTGTACATATGCTCCTCTTTAAAATGGGTGATGCTCCCAAAATATTTGAGGAAATATACCATTTAGAGTTAGGTTAATAAATATTTATTGAAAATTATTGAAACCTTTCATTTATTTATAATTATTTATCTATTTAGACGTTTCCAACAGCTGAATAATTTCTGCATTGGTACGTCTTGAAATACACCTATTATTTAATAGTTTTTTTTAAATTATTTTTGATCGCATAGTTACATTATCCATTAGTCAACAGCCCATCCACACGTGATTGCCGTGATTTCACGTTATCTAATGACTGCGCTAATTGGCTACTCAACATTGCTCAAGGATTTCCCACAGGCAAACAAGTAGGAGATTCTTTACTGCTCTTTTTCGGGAATGAATGATACTACCCCGTCCCCATTTTTTTAAAGTTAAGAATCTAATAACATAGTGAACAAAAATCAAAACAAGCTTCAACAGAACACTACTTAATACAGTTCACGCCTGATAGTTAAAGTTTTTCGGTTATTTAATGCGGGGGGACGGCTTGAAAAAAAAAACTTCATATTAAGAAAAATTGTCGGAAAAAAGAACAGAGGTTGGTTGGTTGGTTGGTTGTTTTTGTTTTACGGTATATCAACCCTTTTCGGGCTATTTAATGCCGAATCCAAAGATTTTGAAGATAATTTTTTTTTAATAGAATATATTTGTTGTTTCACGTCGGTTTCTATTTAACCCATAGTTGGGACCCTAACAGGTACTACCACTCCGGGTCAGAGTGGACCTGGGAGCAATGGTAATTAAAGAGTGGCTCAACACTCCCCAAAGCCCAAAAACTGGGGCCCTCACCACTGGATATAGTTTAAGGTCATATCCAGGACCCCCATTGAGGGACTTTTACCCTCTGCAGGGGGGCAGTCGGCGTATTCTAATGCCCCACCGCCAGGGCCAAAGAACAGAGGAAGACATTGAATAAAGTTCACTGACAGTCTGAACAGGGTCACTAGAAACACGGCTGAACGACATCTGCTAATGTAATTCCTACAAACAAAAAATTCTAACAGCATAACATGCAGAAAATATATAGGTATAAATCCGTGCCTAAAGTAAACGTAGATTACATGAACAAAGTTTCTTTTCTAAAACTACCCGCCTTTAGAACTGTTCCGCTGGTCTGCTTTTCATCTGACTACAATATTAAAATTCCAACGTGAACAAGTTATAATCTAATTGAACCGTCCTCTCAAATAATTTAATTATACCAAATCTCCACTACTAGCTATTACTACGCTATTGTCTTAATGACTACCGTGTAACCTTAACCCTTATCCTCGAGTGGCCTCATGACATTGATATGTGCTGACACTTTTGTAAAAAAATAATAAATATAAGCCAGAGCGCACATTTCTTTTTTTTATTAATAGTGTCACAAATCAACAAGGCTAATATAACTCGGGGATAACAGTTAATGAGGCAGAATGATTATCAGCCGTTAGATGAGGCTCATTATAAGAGAAAAAAATTAATCAATAGTATGAACTGCATTTGTTGTGTCTAAGAATAAGGAGACAAATCAGTCCAACTGTAGTTTTTTTCTGTTGGACTTATGTTCTGTTTTATTAAATCAAATCTGCCCAAACTTTACTATATCCTCTCGAAGGCATGGATATATTGTTATTCAGATGAGACGCTGCTATTTTGGAATTGCGCTATAGATGCTCAGGCATTTTTGTATCCACTATACACTTGTCCTAGTGTGTTAGCTGTGAAAAATACCTAATCTTTGCCTCACCTCCAGATATGGAAGTAAATAATATTTGCTGTTTGTTTATAAATGTGGCAGTTTAGCACCAGAACTTATTGGATCTGTGGACGATACAGTTTTGATTGGGAGGAAATCAGTGATCCTGCAGGAGGGAATCTCTTGAAAATCATCTCCATCCCTATAAATTTTTGTTGATTATTTCTTTATGGTAGCAACACGAATTCTTACTTTGTATGTCTTACAAGGAGCAAGCAAATGCAAGAACTCCGTGTAATTAAGAGTTAAGTTTAGGGAGGGTAGCAACTTCATTTCTGCGAGCAGGAGGCTGTAGTGTGGAGTAGTGAGCACATCCCTATTATATGTCTTAGACAGTTTTACAATTTGCGAAAAAAGATCACTCCCTATTGCATCTTTGGACGCACCTGTCACATATAGTTAGACACCTTGCATATACAGATTCAAGGTGTCAATATTTTATAGTTAATATGGAATAAATGTGCTTATCTATTTAGCAAACATGCGTGAATGATGTTTCTCAAATAAGCTATCGTTATTTACGCTATCACATATTTCGAATTGTTTCCCCGATAAATCCTATGCTACTTAAACCACAGTTTGGACATGACACTCTCCTGTGAAGGAGGAAATAATCTAAAGATCCTGATTTTGAGTCGATTATAAAAAAATTGCAGTGAGAAATTACATAATATCAAACTTTATGCATGTAAAAATCAGGTAAATCTTATAATCTGCTGCCTCCAAATTAATTCTTTATGCCAAACGGATGACTGAATATGGCTAGATTTGTGCTGATTTTTTGTATTAAACACTTTCTATTACTCCATATTTATCCTTATCTGTGCTTTAAACCGATGCCAAAATAGTTCCTTGCATTAATCATAGGAAATTACTTTAAATATTTTATCCAGATCCGTTTGTTTCCGAGAGAAAAATCTATAGTATATGTGATATTATCGTGACTAATCTCTATAAATCCCTAACTTTGGATATAACGGGTAGCGCATTGCTTAATTCGTTCAACCGTATCATAGCAAGGTTCCAACAAATAGTTTAAAAAAAAAAACTGAAACGGAACTACAGACAGACTAAGAGGAATAAATATAGACGAGAAAAAACTTCGTCACAATTTGAGCCAAATTTAATTCATCCGAACAAAACAGTTTTACATTTTCCTTCTATTTCTATTTTGTTACTTCAGTAATTCACATGTTATTTTTTATAAATATAGATATAAGTGTTAAAAGTGACTAAGCATAGATTCTGTGTTATTTTTCACAAAGGACTTACACTCGTTTTATATACAAATTGCTATGAAAAATAAAGTGTTATCTCTATAATTATATAATATTATGTTTTCAACACCCCCAAAAAGTCGCAGGTTGCAGCGACCGAAACGCTGTGCTAATAATACCTAAGATCCGAAAAATAGTCCGATAAAGCAACATAACACAAGCATTCATACCTCATCTCAAAAATTCAGAATTGCATATAATATTATGCTTGTCGATGTGTTTTTGCCTGGGTCTGGATCTTTGAGTTCGTTCCTTATTAACTAGAAAACGACTGAGCCAATTTTTATGAAATTTCATACAAAGGTACTTAATGTGTCTGGCATTGTTCTAAGGTTTTGTATCAGAATATAATTTATACGAATCGATCACCGATAATCGAAATGATCCAATGAAAGAAGGACAAACGATTTTGAATAAACTAAACACCTTACACAGCCTAACATCACGTGCATTTGCCGAATTTTATTAGCACACAAGCTGAAGGCCCGACATATAAAATCAACAGTAGGTTCGTTGATATGACAGAAGCGGTTTCGAATTATATGTTTCTGTTTAAACCACAATTGCAACATGATACTTGCCCTTTTCATTTTAAACTTCTATTTAAGGAATTATCACAGCACACGTAGTACGGCCAGATATGTAAAATAAACAGCCGGTTCTCTGATATGACGGGGACGCGTTCGAAATGAAGGTTTCTGTTTAAAGAAGAACTGAAGCATGCTACTTGACTTTTACATTTAAAAATTTAATTCCAGCTATTATATGAAAATAATTTTATGAAATATACAGTTTGTTCTCTATATTGGTAGGTGGACAATGTATTGTGAACTAAGTCACTGTGGGTGGGCACGTGAAGGTTCCGCCCGTTACATCGCGGTGGCTTCTTTCAAGAAGACCAGGCAATCAATCGATTTGATTGAAAAATGGTCGATTTCACTGATTTTAGGGAAAATAAATATGAGAGTGAATTATTCGTTGATCATTATCCGATCCCAGGCAACGTCGGGTCACGCTGCTAGCGTATTAATATATTTCAGTCAGTAAAGACAAATTTTCATAGAAATGAGTTTTGATTGCTTTTACAAGTGTTACAGTCTTCAAAAAATTGGCTTTAAAATATTCACTTTAATTTCAGTTTAACACTCAGACGTGTGTTTATGCTATAAAAAAAGTTTTGGTTGACGTGGAAGATCTTTTGATAACATTTCGCCGATACGCCTGCCAAATGTAAATTAGCGTTTGTGCATGATTCAAACTCATAAGGCAATAGCGAAATTAGATTTGATTTCAATCCTAAGTATTCAAAAATTTAGTTGTGTGAAGCGCACTAATGAATGTAGCCTCGTTTGTCTGCAAGACTCATCAAAATCTATAATTCATTGAAAAAAAATCAATAAAAATGTATTCGTGTCATTCGGCAACCGTTCTTAGTCACACCAGGAATAGACAGAAGCCAAATTAATGCGGTGTGAGACTAAATTCATTTTGGTTTAAATTCTGGTTAAAATGTTCGTTTGCAGAAGAAATAAAGCAAGAACTCATGGAAATTAAATACGAAAAAAATTATACCAGAATAATATATATATATATATATATAAGTAGTTCATTTACTCACATAAAATTAATATAGAAAAGTATAAATTTATGCGTAAATTTAAGTATTTACTTCAAAAGTGCTCAATACATATGTACAGCTATTTATTAATTTATAAAATTGAAGTGGATGAAACGCGGAATATTCAGTGTAGCTTAATCGCCATATATATTTTATAAATTACTGTATTGTATGTATGTATATATAAGAACAGACCAGCAAGAACGTGCTGTTAGTGGTGCACTGTCTGTACAATGTGTGCTAAGGAATGCTAGAGTTTAGCAGGGCTTAAAAGCCACATTCGTGCAGCCCACCACTGAATGTTTTCGTGTTTCTATATACCTTTTTTTGTGCTATATCGAGTGATGGCAATGTTCGAAAGCAAATTTGCTGCCATCATATATATATATATATATATATATATATATATATATATATATATATATGGAGAGATAGAGAGAGAGAAAATGAAAAGGAACAAACCGTATTATGTGCTCATCAACGTTTCGTCTTTATTTGGAGACTTCCTCTGGATGAATGAGATTAAGAAACAAAAAAAATACCAGTACAAAATATTTGAAAATGTTTCACGTGCACAGTGTGATGCAGTTCTATTTCAGAGAAACGGAAAAAATGAAATAGAACTGCGTCACACTGTGCACGTGAAACATTTTCAAATATTTTGTACTAGTATTTTTTGTTTCTTAATCTCATCTATCCAGAGCAAGTCTCGAAATAAAGACGAAACGTTGATGAACACATAATACGGTTTGTTCCTTCTTATTTTCTCTATTTTGTCGCAATACAATTTCAATTATTTTCATCATATATATATTTATATGTATGTGTGTGTGTGAGTGTCTATTTGTGTTGGTTATATAGATATACAGGCGGCAAAAAGAAAGTCCGCACTTGTAATTTTTTCAAAAACTGCAAATTTAAGCCAAATTTAATATAACTATTTAAATAATCTATATTTCATTCGATTGGCCTTTTATTCTTCTTTTATTCTACCTGTTCATATTTGACTTTTCATTCAAATATTCTAGTATTCACGTCAATGTAAAAAATAAATTTCAAATGGAGGAGAAAAAAGAAAGTCCGCACAATGGAAAATTATTACATAAATGTAAATTTAGGACATTACTGCAACATAAATAGAACAGGAACACAATTAACTAGTTAATATTTAGTAGAATAGCCCTTCTGAAATTTGACAGCGTGCAATCTTTTGGGAATTTCTTGAATTAGATTGCAGCAATACTTTGGACATCCCACTTTTCTTTTATTTTTGTCCAAAGTTCTTTCAAATTTGAGAGGCTATTTTTGAACCCAGTCAACGACGGGTACTTTTGCTAGTATATATATATATATATATATATATATATATATATATATATATATATATATAAGAGGATATCCACTGCCTCTAATACAGAAAGGTATTGAACTGGCTGAAAAAATTCCAATAGACCAACTAAGAACCCCAAAAGAACACAACAAAGAACACATTTTAGCATACGTCTCTACACACAACACAAACCACCCAGAACTATTCACACAGATAAGAAAAAACTTATCCTCCTCAATCAGAATGACAAACTAAACAACATACTTAAAACAACAAAAATAAAAAGCAAACGCCAACCCAAAAACTTAAAACACATCCTAACTTCCTCAAAACTCGTCCCACATACTACAAAAGGGGTTACAAAATGCAACAAACCGCGATGTGGAGTATTTGACATAGTAATAGAAGGTAACACATACACATTCAAAAACCCAACACAAACATTAAAAATAAAAAAGGATCTAAATTGCACCTCCAGAAAGGTAGTATATGCACTAAGATACACAACATGCAACAAATCCTACATAGACGCCACCAAAAATTTCAGCAATAGAGTGGCCTTACATAAGAGCAACACCAAAATTACAGATAACAGACACATATATGTTTCAAAACACGTACACACATGCAGTGGAAACAGCTTAAAATAATGCCAATCTTCCAAACAGACAATTATTCTTATTTACTTACACAGGAAAAAAACTTCATCACCAGATTCACTCCTGAACTGAACAGAGCCTAATATCATCACACAAAAACATGAAATGCAAGGTGCACTCGCATGCACATCCATACACATATACACACCCACACATAAATCAGAACCGATACATTAAAACACACACACGTGCGCGCATACAACCACACATAGACAGAACACCCCTATATCTAATACAACACACTGAACAATACCAACCCTACTTACCCTCGAAACCAACAACACTAGGAAACACCTAGAACCATAGTATAATATCTGTTCCAATGGAGGAGAACCACCTCATGACTGAAACAACTATCATCCCTTCTATCATCCCCCTCCCATACCTATACCCCCTCCAATTGCCCCCCCACCTCTGGGGAACAAAATCTCCATCACGCTAGGAACCGATCCTGGGTCTGGCCATACCTACATAGGGAGACAAATAAATAGAAACATTAAAAAATCCCCTATTTTAAATACACCCCTCTTTCTAATCAAACATAATATAAGGAATACCCGAAAAAGACTAAAACGAAAACTCACAATACTAAAATCCAAGAATCCAAAAAATAAATATCAAAATAGAATGAAAGCACCCCTACCCTTATTTCAGAGAGCTGCCCCCGCTTCTCACACATACACATTAGTAACGACCTCGGATCACAGTCACCTTCCTAAGGAAGAAAATAACCTCATAATACTATAAAACAGTATACACATTCTCAAACCAATAAAAGCAAACACACACACGCACACACGCGCGCGCACGCACACACACACACTCTACCCCACCCTAAAGGAAAAGAAAAGAAAACACTAGCAGAAAGAGAGAGTGACTACAACCAGGTCAGCGGCCTGGACAAGCCCAATAAAAGAGTAATAAAAATTGAACATGCCAATGAATAATAAACACTTAAAGCCTCCACCCCTTGGAAACACTTCAAATGAACTACGAAAATTGCCATTTTTACATCTCCAACACATTTGAAAATAATTTCTGACGAGGACGCTTCACAGAACGTCTGAAACGCGCGTAAAAACGATTTCAATGACTTAAAAACATTATTACAATGATCCAAACATAATTCTCAATGAAAAACCAAGACACGGAATAATAAAATAATGTTAAAAAATGCACATTGTTGGTGACTACTCCCTTATTTAAATATAAATATATATATATATATATATATGAGTGTGTGTATAGTGTTGGGGTATACATTTTGCGTGTTCCGAAAATCATTTAACAATAAGACCTTGTTTACCGAGTAAATTTAAAGAAGACATTCAAGGAAGGACGTTAAAGCAGAGCTGTATATTTACATACAGAGATTATTTAGTTACATCGAAAAGTTTTGAACAATTCAGAGTGTGGGTATCATACATGAAGTAAAATGTTCGTTGTCGGTACGAGTTTATTATGTATACGCGTGCGACAGTTTATGGAGGCTCGTCAGCGTATACATTGTGTGTTCACTGTGTATGCGTGTGTGAGAGTATACAAAAAGTTCGTTAATGTATTCATGTGTATGCATCCTTAATTTGAAAGACGAAAAACGCATATGCGTTATGTGAGTGAATTCACATACCGCATTCGAATGAATGAAAGTTCGAGTGACATAGAACAGTACAGAATATAGAACGCCGCCTATCGGCCATATCGGAATTCACGACAAGGGCAGATAACCTGTATGTAATTGACATACGTTGTCTGCGTGTGGACGACCTATGTAATACCATATTAATGTGAATATATATCACAATTAAGCTACCAAAACATTTTCCCGTTTCATCCGCATGCATTGGCATCCAAATCGCATTTTTATAGAAATGAAGCGTTATGTATAGCTTAATTGCCATACACATTTTCATAACTTATTACGCAACTGTACTCATGTAGTACGCACTGGTCGAATAAATAATAAAAAAAGATACAATTATTCAGAAATTATATGATAAATTATTATATCTCCGTCAAACAGTTTATGTGGATACAAGAAATAACATACGCACTATATATATATATATGGTTGGTTGGTTATTTTTGTTTTACGACATACCAACCCTTTTCAGGTTATTTAATGCCGAATCCAGTGATTTTTAAGAACAATTTTTTAATAGACTATATTTGTTTTTTCAAGTCGGTTTCTATTTAAACCATAGTTGGGACCCTAACAGGTACTACCACTCTGAGTCAGAGTTGACCTGGGAGCAATGACAATTAAGAGGTGGCTCCACAGTCCCGAAAGCCCGCAAGCTGGGGTCTCACCATCGGATATAGTTTAAGGTCATGCCCAGGACCACACATACACATACACACACACATATATATATATATATATATATATATATATATATATATATATAATAGCTCTGTTTAGACCTAAGAGACAATAGATACATCCTGTAAGGGTAGTTGCACGTGTAATTGTGAGGCAACCGTTACACAATCCCAACCACACTTCGCCTGAATCGGCACTGCTTGATCAAATAGCAATTAAAATCCTAAGAATGACTGTAAACAATGTCGAAAATACCTCGAATATGTACAGCTAATATTTATTATAATCATTATTAGCAGCCTCCATTCAGTAACGAAAGACAATGAGTAGCTGCGGAAGTAATTATGAGGAAAGAGTTGCGCAATCCCAAACCTTAATCTCCCCTTATGCGCACTGCTAAAATCTAGTAGAAAGGAGAAGTTCAGGATGACTGGAAACAATGCCAAGATAAATGGACAATTGCATTTCTTAAAATGGTCACCCATTTAAGTAAGGGACACGTTGCTTAACTTAGGTGATCTAACGGGTACTCGTATTTCAACGTGATGAGTACGTATGTTCCGCTTATCTCGGCATTATTTCCAGTCAGTCTTGTGCCTTTTCCTGTCCACTAGACATAAGAATTCGGATTGCTCAACCCTTTTTTCACAATTACGCCCGTAGCTACTTTTACTATGGTGTCCATTGTCTCTTGAGACAAAATAGAAGCATATATATATATATATATATATATATATTAAACGATCATTTACCCGAGTAAAACAACTCGACAATTAATTTTTTCATTTAGACTATCGTATTGTGGGCGACGGTAAGGAAAACTTCTTCGTGAGAAGCTATGCAATCTATCTTACGTGAGCTCATTCAGGAAATATTTTGGGCAGCATCCGATGAATGTCTTCGAGGCGCATCAGTGATTTTTAAGTTCGAGAATCAAAAAATAAAAAAAAATAATGTTGAACACTCGTTGCTAAAAGGGTAAAAAAGTTTAGTTGAAAGAGACAAGCAAATTGAGACAGTGAGTGGAGGGGGGTTCTGTTGTTTTGTTTAGTTTTTTTTAAAGAAAGTCATCGATACAAATGTCGGCATTTATGTACAGTATAAAAAGCAAGTTAACCATCCGGTGCTTTTCATACAAATACGATCCCCGAGTTATGTATTAAGAAACTATCAATAAATGTTGAAATGAAAATCGAGTGAGCAATAAAAAATGATGCGTTATGAAATAAAAAAAAAAGTTCCGAAGGCTAATCGACATATTTTAAGACAGTGAATAGTAGAGGAATCCTTAATTTATAAAAATGTGAAAGAAGAATGAAGCTATATATATATATATATATATATATATATATATATATATATATACACATATACGCACATATATGTATACACACATATATACGCATATATATATATACGCACACACACGCGCATATATGTATACGCACACACACACGCGCATATATGTATACGCACACACACACGCATATATATATATACGCACACACCCACACGCATATATATATATGCACACACACACGCATATATATATATATATACGCACACACACGCATATATATATATATATATACGCACACACACACGCATATATATATATATATACGCACACACACACGCATATATATATATACGCACACACAGACACGCATATATATATATATATATATATATATATATACAGAAGGAGAGAAAGACAGAAAAATAAGGACGGAGACAAAGAACATTTGTTCGACGTGTCGGATGAATATAATGAGCATTTTTTTTAAATACTGAGATACTTTTAGGTCTAGTTTTGCAGTATTGAGCTATTTATTACAACTTCGTGCTGTTAATATTAATGTTCGAATAGAAAATTTTATTCAAGATATAAATCTCTCCCCCTCTCTCTCTCTCTCTCTCTATATATATATATATATGTGTGTGTGTGTGTGTCCTTTCAAAAATATCGAATGACAAGCATAAGTACCCGATACTAAGGCTCTTGAGGAAGCGTTTTGCTCTAGCGCGAGATCTTTGTAATCAGATCTTACATGCCTTGGTTGTGTCATGTGGTTCGAATAACAGATTGTAGCCTGGCAACACAAATTTTCTATGGGGAACTGAAAACGACGAGAACACTCAACATAAGCCTAGGAAGAGATTAAGGGGCTGTACAAAGAACAATTTGAAAGTCCTGCAAATCCAACCGACACTTGGAAAGGTTGAAGTGGCGAAAGCTTGTACGTGAAAGATGTAATGCTCTAGAGAAAAGAAAGTAGGCTCACAACAATCTTCGCAAAGGTTTACTTTGTTGAAACCATGGAACATAGAGCTGGAAATGATACCCATGTGAACGAGTGCTTCTGTCAAAGGATGGCTACAACCACCTTAAGCCACACAAAACTCCTGTTCAGGTACAATTTGTACCTATTGGTCCGAACTAAACGATCTGTTAAGTATGCAACAGGAATCGCAAGTCCATTGCTGATTTTAGAAGGCATATGATTGTTCACAGGAATACCCTTTAGGCTTCAGAGGAAGCCATCTTATTGGAAATTGCTCAATTTGTAGGTTCCATCTGTTTCAAGATGTGCAAATCTGCGACTGGACTGAAGAGTCATCTAAGATGGCATAGACGATGAGATGGGGAGAACTCAATATGATAGCGATTATCTGGAAACATGCAACACTCATCAGTATTTTTTTACAATTAAACTCCTCCAAATATATGGAATAATTTGGAATTATTTTCTATATTTATGAAAGGGCCTTTTGCTATTAGGGAGTTTTTTGTTCTTTTTATAATTACAACTTTAATTTGTTTTGTGATCCATTCCTCTCTTTTTATGCTGTCTGTATATGATTTTATTTAGTTACTTGTCTTATGCTTAATGCATATACGAGAGTTGTCCTGAAAGTGAAACGTCTTATCTCTTCTCTTCTCTCTCTTCTTCTATCTTCTTCTATCTTCTTCTATCTTCTTCTTCTTCTATCTATATAAATAAAATGAACTCATTTTTTCCTGTCTGATTTTGACATTAATAGGATTAAAAATCAAGATATTTCATGCAAATATAATATGCACAAACGGCAGAACAATATCTGAGGTGTGTTATAGGCTTATTATTGCTCAAATTCCTCGATAATCTTAGATTTCTATACTTTTTCTGCTGAGAAGTCACGGCCAAAATCGGTTAAGATCAATGGAAGTGGTAAAATATTTTCTCTCGAATAAATTCCTCCTCCCCCTGCCACCACTTAACACCGTTTGGGGATCGTTCACAAGGAACAGTTGAGAAGAGAACACCGGTTTGGCTTCGTAGTTCTTTCATGTGAAGTTATTTAAAATCACTAAACTAAGCCGCAGTGCTCTGTGGCGTAGTGGTTAGCGTGCTGGACAATTCACATTATATTTTCACGTTCGCGCCGACCTACCGTAGTCGTTTTTTTTTCCTAAACAACTGGAATGGACTTTTCTTAGTGGCCGAACTGTTAACGTTGCAGATGTTTGTTTTTTTCACACTTTATTTTCCTACTTTTACTCATGACTCCGGGTTTGATCCTTCCTACTTACCTACCATAACATTTTTTAAAACTCCCCCCCCGTCCCGGAAACAAACACTCGGGCAACGCCGGGTACCCCCGCTAGTTTTTATTAAATAAAAAAAAAGGTGAAAAGCTACGAAGACGGGAAGAATTTATTATTTCTACATAGTCACACCGCTCTCAGTTTATATTTGAAATCGAATGGCGTATCTTATTCAAATTAATGATTAATTATTATTATTATTATTATTATCATCATCATCATCATTATCATCATTATTAGTATTATTCACTAATATTATAATACTTGGTTTTATTTAGTTATACGAGAGGCGTGCAATAAGTAATACCCCTTACCCACATCCCATAGTTGTAGAGCAACGGAACTTGGCACAGTTATTCGTCTTTCTCTGCAGAGTTATGCATTTCTCCCATCGTTTGATGCAGCTCTGGAGAACGTTTGTGTAGGACACCCCAGGTTGGTCCTCCAACTACGACGTGACTTTAAAAATGAAGGCTGCTTCATCTGGGAAACACTTTTCGTTTCAAAAACAACTTCATGGCTGGAAAGAGGTGAAAGTCAGAGAGTGCAAGGTTAGGAGAGTAGGAAGGATGTGGGGAGATTTCATAACCACACACCTGTGCTTCTGATCTGGCGACATGCGAGTTGTGGACCAGAGCGTTGTCCTGCAGAAGGAGGGTACCTTTGCTGATCTTACCCCGCCTCTTGATTTTGATAGCTTACCTTAATTTCCTCAAAAGTGAAGCATAATAGGCTCCTGTAATTGTGGTATCTTTGTCAGGAAATCTGTGATCACTACTCCGTCCTGGTCCCCGAAGACTGTGAGCATGACCTTGCCAACGGAGGGCTGCACCCTTGCCTTCTTTGGAGGTGGTGAGTCCAAGTGCTTTCACTGCATTGACAGGACTTTGGATCATAGTGGTGGACCCAGGTTTCATCCTGTGTTATCAGTCTTCTGAAAAAAATGACTCATCTTCTTGGCACATCTCCAAATTCATCTTCGAGCACTCAACGCGTTCTCGCTTCTGGAATGGTGTGAGCAACCTGGGGATCCATCTGACAGACACCCTATGTATATACAAATGGTCATGAATTATAGTTTGCACATACACTGTACTAATCTTGCCATATTGGGCTATTTGGCGAATAGTAATGCGCCAATCTTCCAAAATGGCAGCCTCCACTTGACGGACAGATGCCTCATCAATGGCAGAAGGGGGCGACCAGGTCCGGGAGCTGTTTCCACAGACTTCCGGCCATGTTTGAATTCACGATGCTAGCGTTTTACAAAGCCATATGATGGGACATTATCACCATAAGTTTCTTTCATTTCATCAAAAATCTTCTGTGGTCTGCGTCATTTCAAATACAAAAACCAGATGACTGCTCGACATTCAGCAGGCTCCATTTCACACCTGACTCAGTTCAAACACCTGTAAAACAGAAACCACAATTAGTTCAGAGCTGTAATTTGCTACATAACCCGCAAAATTTTAGCTAGATCAGACAACTGGAAGTTGGTAAGAAGCATTACTTATTGCATGCCCCTCGTATTTATTTACAATAAACTTTATTGCCATGTTTTATATTATTTTTTTATGTTGGTTTTTATTATTATATAGTTATTCATTCTCCTATTATACTTCTATTACTACGTTATTTCCAATTTCCTATCATTCATAAATTATATGTGCTATTCATATATTGACACAGTTGTTTTTGCCGGTAGGATGTTACAGCAGGGAGTTTACAAAGTTAAAACCATTTTTTAAAATGGACCATTTTCCTCTTTCTTAAACGTTTACGCGATTCTGCGTGAACTATAATGAATGTTTTATCAAGAAATGAACAAATGCTGAATTACTGGAGATGTGTGAAATCACTGGTATTGAATCAATTTTGATCAGGTTACAAATGCGGTGGTCAGGGCATCTTGTGAGAATACATGACTCAAGAGTTGCTAAGCAACGTTTTCATAGGCAACTGACAAATTCTTGCCTCTCAATAGGGCCTCGCTTGCTTCGTTATAAGGGTAATTTTATAGACAACTTGAAGCGTGGTGAAATTCGTTCCTGCGAGAGTGTAGCAGGGATCGCAGCAAATAGAGGAAGATGTATTTTCCGGGGACCAGAGCATTTGAACATAACCGCCTTCGTCATATGGATGCCCTTCGTACAAATATGAAGGCAAATCACCAGAAGAATCCACAAAAAATGTATACCACTGTGATTTCAAGGCACGAAGCAAAGCTAGGTTATCTGTTTACTTGAGAAGTGCCAGGCGTCTGTGGGAATCTAATCATGCATGTGGTGTCACAGAGGTAAGGAGCTTCTGAAAATTTCATACTGAACCCTCGTTCATCGTTTTCGATGAGAGAATCCACCATATTTTTTTTACAGGGAGTTCACCACTTATCAAGGCCCACTGGCCACTCAGGGATAAGGGTTATTGTGTGTACAGTAATCAAAGGGGTAGTGTAGCAATAGTATTGGAGAAATTCTGAGGTGTCATTACTTAGGGGGGCGGTTCATCAGGAATTTGTTTGTGCTGGACTTAAAGACATCCAGGTTGAAGTCGGGAGGGAAACAGGCAAGCGGAACGAGAGAGATGTAAAAAGTTGTGCCCCCTGTTTTTTTTTTGGGGGGGGGGTGAATCCTAATATATCATAGGGGATAGTAAATTGCATTGTAATGATGACTGGCGTTCTGTCCGTATGACCTGAAAGTTTCATTTCTGTGCAGATAGTGACGCCATCCATGTTATGAACGTGTAGCAGACGCAGAGATGCGTCACTGAATCCCTCTATGCAGAAAAAAAATTGAACTGATCAATATTCACAGCGCCTGTTGAACGTTTACGTAGCCGGTGTAGTTGAACTCAGTTTGGAGATGTGTTCGTCGATTTCACGGAGATGCGAGTGTGAAAAACCCTCCAGACATGTCAGAACGCGAGGACGGTATATTAATAAATACTGGAGCTGGACGGATAGGAACTTGCCCACTTTACTCTCTACTCCTCTCTGTAAGATTTCCAATGAAATCTTAGCTGAAGCATACGTGCATATGTGTACTAAACAATCTTCGTATAAATGAGTGGAATGTATAATATAAGACATTGTTCCTGCTTTGGGGCGCCATATTATAGTTTCATTGGATTTAACACGCACAAAAGAAAACATTAACACAAGTTTTATATATGCACACACACAACACAACATAAATGTATATACACATATATACGCATTTTATAATTATCCAGATATCTGTCTGGTCGTTATACGACTAAAAAGCATGCTTTCGATGAAAAAGTGTCACATAAAAAAAATATTATATATAAATATATATATGTGCGTGTGTGTGTGTCTATCATCCAATATATAATAAATAGCAGTGTGCATTTACTTGCATTATTATTGCTTTTACTGTCAGTTCATTTGGAAAACCCACGAACCGGTTCTATATCTCTTTAATGGTTCAAAATAATTTAATTCTATGGATTTTCAATACAAACGCAAATGGCACTATATATAATTATACCATATTAATTTTAAAGAAAAAAATATATAACCATCTAAATTATCTAAATGTCTTGTTGTTGCGAGTTATTTTCAAAATGCTTGTTAAATATTGTGACGTATTTATATTATATAGATTTAAAAACAAAAGCATCATGATACAATTTTGAACCGAATAACTACAATATTTTTTATCTGATTTTTAAGCCAATAAATTGAAATTTTGTTCGGGTTTTAAGTTCGATACGAATGCGATTCTAATGAAATTTAAACAAATTATTTTTATTAGCTTTGACTGGGCGTCACATTATTACAAAAACAGTGAGAGTGTGATAACGTACGTGAAAGTATTAAATTAACTTATCGTATTATTATATGGACACGTTTCAATGTAGATTTGAAAATAAAATTAACTTATGCTGATATCAACATTTGTAAAACAATATTTGCTGCTATAATATTATGTAGGCACAAAACGCTTTTGCACTAGTAGGCTCCTAATTTTGAAAATGTTGTTTATCTAGAACATGCCTAGAGATGGCTTCGTTGCCGGGTTCAAATCTCTCAACCGACGGTAATCCTGACACCTTGCACTGATGATTCCCGAAAGGATGAAACTATAGTGTCTGTAGGCATTACAAAAAAATATTATAGTAATAATTATATCAACCCTTTAAGAACTCGGTTTTTAATGTTGAGCATTCTCAGTTGAAGCTAAACGTCAGTCATTTAAGCTTACATGTGCAGATCATGATGCCATAATAATTAGATCATTATTACCGTCTTGATATTTGAAAATGAATGTTTAAATTTCAACTGTATTTCTCGCGGTTAACGTTGGCCGTGCCAGTCTGTTCCTTGCTAATGGAGTCAGAAATGCCTTCGTTGCCGGGTTCGAATCTCCCGATCGGTGGTAATAGTTCCTCCAAGTATTTAATAATTATTATAGTAAATAATTTATATATATATATATATATATATATATAATAGTAGCGCGGCCAGAAGTTCCTTGAGATTAAAGGAGAATCAACGAATGTTTCACACTCCCATATTCGTATTGACATCAAAATCCGTGAAATAACGCGTTTGTCAATCAAATCAATTGTCTGCTCTAGATGGGAACTTATCGCGGTTCACAGGAAGGAAAGTGACATACTTTTCGCAGTAACTTAGTATACAATACGTTGTAGTCTACATTGCACTGCAGAGAACCTACTATTAATTTTTTTAATTGTGCTGGTAACAAAAAATTTATTTTAATCGTGCCCCTGTCATATCAACGACCCTACTCTTGATTTTTTTTTATGTCGAGCCTTTCGTTTTGCGTGATGATATATAATGCTAGGCAGTGTAAGGTGTTAACGTTTGTATCAAATCGCCTGTTCTTTCTTTTGTCGGATTGTTTCGATTGTGGATTTTCGATACTTATCGAGGATTTTGATACAAACCTTATCTAAGAACACTGCCAGGCACATAAATACAGACTCTTGCTTAACACATCTGCACCTTACAAGTACATACCAAGTTAGGCACAAGGTTAATTAATATAGAAACCCCCAGCTTCCTCAAAAGAGGCTACGTCATTGTGCCACAATACCTACGTTTGAAATTTCATAAAAATAGGCCTAGTCGTTTAGGAGTCTATAAGGAATGAACTTAATCGCACACAAAGTTTATTTTATATAATGCTAGAAGATATATTCCTGTGTGTGTGTGTTTTTTTATTATACTTTTCCTAATACGCATTTCTCAGATTATGATAATCGATTCCTTTCTGCTTTAATATTTAACTACCTTGTATCTACACATAATTTCACCCTGTTCTCTAATGGAATTCGACGAGCGATCAGGTGAACATATTAGCCGACATGTATGCATCGAGACGAGGCTATTTGGACCGCCGCCATATTAGCAGAGACCGCTTCCGGTTCGCTGAAACACAGCTGTCCTATTATTGTCGCTTTATTTGTTCACTGTTTTTTCAATGTTCAAATCGTGGAAGAAAACATATCTAAATTGCATTCAAAATAAACGCAGATGAAAAAAAAAGAATTATTGATGATTCTGTTTGATCGGGTGTGCTCGGAATAGCGAGATATATATGAATAGTGTTTGAAGCAATCTTTGTAGTAAAATTCGGATGAAAAGAGAGAAAGACATAACTAAATATATGCAAGTCTACTATGCATCTAGGATATTAATATGTGAGAGTGCCATTTTCTTCTTCACTTTTTTATCCTGGTATTTAATATATATATATATATATATATATATATATATATATATATATATATATATATATATCTATATATATATATATATATATATATATATATATATATATATATATATTATTTTTTATACTATAATAATTAAATACCTACAGACACTAGTGTTTTATCCGTTCGGGAATCTTCAGTGCAGGGTGTCACAACCAATACCAGTCGAACGATATATATATATATATATATATATATATATATATAATTAATACTGTCACCTATGAAGATATTAAGGTTACAATACATTAAGTAGTAAAGTTTAAGAAATATTTAAAATTGATGATGATAAAGTAATTGAATATATTATACTATTTATTGCTCTATAAAATGATGTTGCAAGCAATTCCCAAATGAAAAATCCCCCATGATTAGAGTTGTAAAGATAAGGTCTTTTTATCAGAGAAAAATATTAGTAAAAACATGCATCATTGCTTATCATGAATTTAGAAAATTATAACAATTACATTAGATCTTTTCTGAACAATAGAAAACATTTTAACAGAATAAAATATTAAAATAATCTATTCATTTACGTATAAGCTAATCAAGAAGTAATCTAAGAGTGAATAATCAAAGTTTGAACTGATAATCTAACGAGGCACATCTACAAATGACCAAGCCGTAACAAAGGAGAAATGCAAAGAGATAAAAGATTAAAAATAACGCACGTGGCGAAGAGAGATTTTTAAGCACGTGTCGACACAGGATTTTTTTTTTAACTACGTGGCAACACAACTGGGATTTTTATACAAGATACAATTCGAAATTTTAACAAGATTTATATGCGGCTTTTTACAGTGGAATGCACATAACACTATGCTTTAGCTACAGACAAGGAACTAATTAATAGGGCTATGACAATAGAATATTCTTTTCATTATTTTGACTCTCGGGTATATATCAGTTTATATCTTATATGTTTTTAGATAGAGTGATGTGGTTCGCGATTGACTATTTGTGTCTAACTGTGTCGGATATAAACTCGGGAGTAAAACTAAATAAAAGAATATTCCCTTGTCATAGCCTTACTAATTAACTATGTTGTTGCTGGTTTGGAAAATACTTGTCAGTCGGCTGCATGTAGAAAATACACCTAAAATAAGCCTCTTTCACCTAAAATAAGCCTCTTTCACCTAAAATAAGCCTCGTAGCGAATTTTGGTCCTTTGTTTCTTTGAAAAACATTTTATACACAAAATCGGTTCCCAGTTTACTACAATGTTATAATTATAGTGCTGTTCCAGGAAAGTTGTAACACTTTGAAAAATTAAATAATTAACAAATGTCTATTTAATAATATATGTTATAAAAAGAATGCCATCTCATGTGTGAAGGCGTTGGAGAGTTTTCTTTTTATAGTTAACTGAATGGAGTTTTAATGGATAAATAAATGTTTTAATGTATTCAACTTTATTTTTCTTTTTATATGTATATAAAAAGATAATTCATTATCTGTTATTATTTTTAGAGAACACCTATATGTGTTTATCTTACGCACGCCCACAACACGTTACGAATAAATTTATAGGATACTCTTCAGAGACAATCATTTACTAAGAAATATTATGCACACTATTCAAACTCAAGTAGGAAGAAAGGTGAAAAATAAGACGAGAGAATCGACACGTTATAAACAGCATCGAATGAATTTAAATATGAATATACGCGAAAATTCTCCCGTAAAACATCAGAGAAAAATATAGAATTCTCAAATGATGTTTTAATCTTCTTATATGTTTTTTGCTTTTAAACAGTCGATTATTACTAATACACGTCTCCAAAAATGCAGTGTAAAACCAAAAACATCATTGTTGTTACGAGTTGCGAAACGTGCGTATGGCGAAAAAGAAACATTATAGATACTCTCAGAATTAAAAAAAAGTAAAGTAATAAATTATGATTTTGTGTTAACTCTTTACTTCTTCATTGTGATGCCTCAAACCAGCACGTATGCTCTGAAGACTGAAACATACTTATTTAGATTTTGCTCATATTATAAAGGGATGTATACATTTAAAACATTCTTACAGAAAAAAATTATACATTTTATAATATATTAAAAAAATAATATACATTACACATTCAACAGATGTGTGAGTGTGCTAGTAATCTCCATAAAATACAAGCATCGACATATTCCCAAAAATTTGTGACAGATAGGAAAGACGCATGGATTCAAGTGGAATTACCTGTATTTTATTGTTATAGTATAGAATGTAAAACGCTGTAAATCCAATTTCTTTAAGCTGAGAAAATAACTGATAAAAGGACGTGTGTATCATTTTAACGGTTCTACTAAAAGATTATATTATTTGTAAGCAAAATTTAATTATGCTGATATCAAATGTAACAAAACAGAATTATTTGCTGTAGTATAGAGCTGACGTGCAACATTAGGTTTTATAACGATATGTTCGCAAATTTGAAAATGCCGAATATTGCGGTTTGAATGCTATCCTTTGATACGTAAGGTGGCTGTCTATTCCCTTTTCCAGTAAGTTAATTCATTTTTGGAGCTGATGGTAAGAAAGGCGTAGATAGATTTTTAGCTCTGCTACACAGATGTAGCAAAAATGTCGAAATTGAGCAACCACCTGTCAGAAATATTTGGTTTGGTAAGGGTTTGTTTTACGGCATGTCAACCCTTTTCGGGTTACTTGATACCAAATTTAGGTCCTTGGAAAATAGTATTCATGTTGCATCCAGTTATTTTGTAGAAGGGTTTTATTCATCATGCTCTTTGTATCTTCAATGGCTAGTTTATAATGTTTAATCATATAGATGTGTTTAATATGCCGTCGATATATATATATATATATATATATATATATATATATATATATATATAATACGCATACCTCTTAATGAAGAAAATATATATGCATATACATGTGTATGTGTATGTTTTACTGGTCTTAAACATTTATATTATTATAAAAAATATATGGATTTGTGTATTAATTTAGAGTATTTATTTAAACAGTGATGAATACGCGTCTAAACCTGACCAAAACCTGCTGTTATGAAACGCGGTATATATATATATATATATATATATATATATATATATATATAAGAAAAGGAGTCTCAGCATTAAAACATAGTGTCGCCAGGGAACAGGTTATCTTTTCATTGTAATTACATGTTTATTTACTTCCCGCATAGCAGCCGAAAAGCGTAACGGTTAGGAAATCCGACTGTCTCGATCCTAGCTTAAGGTAATTGCTCGTCTAGCCGCACTGATGAGCTGCGGAACAGTACTGTATGGTGATGCATATAATGCTCCCTATTTTGTGTTGAGCATATCGGGAAGTGATATACAAATTACCATTAGCGTATTAAGCGATTCTCTTTGTGTAAATAAATTGAGCTTAGGTATTTGGACAATGTCAAAACATTGTTAAGTAACTGCCTGCATAGCAACCGAAAAGGGCAACGGTTAGAAGCTCCGACTGTCGTTTGGGCAGTCGGGTTTCGATACACGCTTAAGGTAATGGTTTGTCTAGCACTATTGAACTATGAACAGCGAAACAGTACTATGATTATATATATATATATATATATATATATATATATATATATATATATATATACACGTTTTATTTTTCATTACTGTATCTTTCTGTTAAGTTACATTATTGTTTCAGCTACTTGGCCGTTTTTTTTTTGCCTCCCGTAGCATCCTAAGACTTTTACAGAAATGTTCGCTATTTTGGGATAAGAGAGTGAAAGAGTGAATGTGGTCGGGGGAGGGGGTGCGAGGAGGGCGTAGGAGATAGAGGAAGAGAAAAAGGGGGAAGGTGGGGGGCGCTTGGTATGTCGATAATGATTTAGTTTTGGGGTTTAAGGAACTTGTGGAGGAGGGTCTGGGAAGTTTATTTCTGGTGTGGCTGAGGGCATAGGGATACATGGAGGGGAAGGGAATATGTGAGGGTGGGAGGAGGTGGTTACTTTAAAATTCGGGTCTTAATGTTAAAATTTTTATGCGTCTCCTTGGTGAGATGATTTCTTTTTGTATGTACGTCTTGACCTGCTGGGTGTTCGCTTATGTTTGGAGGCGGGGGGGGCTATGATTCGGTTTATTTATTTTTATTTTTATTTTGGTTTTAATTGTTTGAAGGGGGTTAGTTAGCGGTCGCGGGCACTGTGTACACACATGCGCACGTACACACTTATATACTTAAAAGAAACGGTCACATGTACACATACATCCCCGCCCTGGCGTGTAAATATATGCACACATGTGCGCCTGCATGCGTAGACACCCGCGTTGCTCTCGCTTACGTCAAATTTTCTTTAAGGTGCTAAAATTGGGTACCCGTGCGTTGGCATGGATGGCTCTTATACAGGTACATACATACATCGACGCCCCTGCCCCCAAGGAGGCGATTATACGGGCTCATATGCTAATATTAATTCAGGAATACTTGCACTCTACGCATACATGCAAGCGCATGCGCACATATAGATACCAATACTCGTGAACACATACATCGACATATATACACACAGCTGCACGCTCTCACACACTATGTGGACGGCAGGAAGCGGGCACATATACTTTCACACCCACACTCGCATACACATGTATATATATATATATATATATAATTCATATACCATTATATAAACACCTCATATATATATATATATACTATTATGTAAACACACACACACATATGTGTATGTATGGGTATTTACAAAATGGTATATATATATGTGTTTATATAATTGTACACACACACATATATATGTGCAGCATAATTATGTTTACAACTCGGTTCTCGTCAGATCACCGAAGTTAAGCAACGTTGAGCCTTGCTAGTACCAGATCGGTGACCATTTAGAAATTCCAGAGGCTTATATCGGCATTGTTTCCAGTTCTCCAACCACGACGTGACTTCAGCAATCAAGGCTGCATCATCTGGGAAACGCTTTCCTCTCAAAAACAACTTCATGGCTGGGAAGAAGTGAACGTAAAAGGGTGCAAAGTTATGAGAGTAGGAAGGATGTGGGGAGATTTCATAACCACACGCCTGTGCTTCTGATCTGACGACATGTGAGTTGTGGACCAGAGCGTTGTTCTGAAAGAGGAGGGTACCTTTGCTGATTTTGCCCCGCCTCTTGATTTTGATAGCTTCCCTTTAATTTCCTCAAACGTGACGCATAATAGGCTCCTGTAATTGTGGTATCCTTTGCCAGGAAATCTGTCATCACTACTGCGTCCTGGTCCCAGAAGACTGTGAGCAGGACCTTGCCAACAGAGGGCTGCACCCTTGCCTTCTTTGGAGGTGGTGAGTTCCAGTGCTTTTACTGCATTGGCTGGACTTTGGTCTCTTGATCATAGTGATGGTTAGATCATGTGTTATCAGTCTTTTGAAAAACTGACTTATCTACTTGGCGCATCTCCAAATTTATCCTCGAGCACTCGACGCGTTCTCGTTTCTGGAATGGTTTGATCAACATGGGAATCAATCTGGCAGACACCTTATGCATATGCCAATGGTCATGAATGATAGTTTTCACAGACCCTGTACTAATCTTGAAATCTTGGGCTATTTGGCGAATAGTAATGCGCCGATCTTCCAAAATGGCAGCCTCAATTAGATGGACAGATGCCTCATCAATGGCAGAAGGGGTGGCGACCAGATCTGTGAGCTGTTTCCACAGACTTCCGGCCATGTTGGAATTCACGATGTAAGCGTTTAACAAGGTCATATGATAGGGCATTACCCCCTAAGTTTATTTCATTTCATCAAAAGTCTTCTGTGATGTGCGTCCTTTTAAATACAAAAACCGGATCACTGCTCGACATTCGACAGGCTCCATTTCACACTAGTAAAACAGAAACCCCAAGTAGTTCAGAGATGTAATTTGCCACATAACCCGTAGAGATAGAAATCATTGCACATGCAAAATTTCAGCTAGATCAGACAACTCGAAGTTATGAGGGGCATTACTTATTGCAAATCCCTCGTATGAAGGATCGAACCCGAACCCTTGAGGCGAAGTTTGAAATGGACGTTTACCATTGGGCCACCACGAAATAGTAAGGGAAACAGGTTTGAATTTATTTAAGTATTAAGAATTGGCAAGTGCTTATACTTAATGACTTAATGAGGTCAACTTTGTACTACGGACAGTATTTATTTACAGCGGGGCAGCTTCTTTTTGGAGTTTTTATTTTGTTTCCCCAAGATGTTGGGGGGACCAGCTCCCCATAAAAAGGGGATTGTCAAAATTGAATAGCACATTGATCACAGCTGATTGCTTTTGGACGTTTCCGGCGATCGGACAGGGTGCGATGTTTTAAGCTTCGTTTCGCTTTTATTATTATACGAAATAGCCAAATCCACACGCAGCGATCGAAAAATGTTGAATATTTAGCTTTTAAAACTCAGGCAAATAAAATAGACAGGCGACTCCCGTTGTTAACTCGTAGATATTATCATTTAGACAAAATATAAAGAGTTTTAAGAAGAAGTGAGTCGACCGATCGCTTCTCGGAAAAAAGCCTTTCCCGGACATACACAAAAACCGAACATACGTACACCCCTATTTTCGCTTAATATATAGATATATATATTGAAAATATTAGGTTTTCAGAAATAATGTTGTTATATATATATATATATATATATATATATATATATATATATATATATATTATATATATCTCGGATATTCACTTGTTTTCTTTTTGTATTATCAAACTTTACTACAGTACATCAAACATCTACAAAAGAATACTACATGAAGTAAAGGCACAGACTTTAGAAAAAAATGAAACATTAAATAAGAGATATGTGAAAACTGTGCAGAATTATAGATATAAAATCATGCTTATTTGATTACCTTTGCTCTGTTGACACTGCAGTGAGAATCGGGGATATGAATATTTGTAGTACTTACCTGAAAAATAAAATAAACATCAATAGTTAAAATGTACAGATTTATTCATTATGTTTGAATTTTAGCAATAATTGGTTATGGTATTGAGGTTTGAAAAAGTTACTCGTAGGACATCTTCCTTCTTTCTGAGTATTCTATATCTTTATTTATCTATCTATCAATCTCCTCTCTTTTGTATATATATATATATATATATATATATATATATATATATATATATATATATACCCGTTTTTTTTGTTTTTTGTTTTTTTACATAGTGGTCACCACTTATCAAGGCCCGGAAGCAACTCAGGGATAAGGGCATTGCAAGAACATTACGTTAGTGTGGAGATTTTATGAAGTGTTTACTTAAGGGGACGGTTCATTAGAAATTTTTTAACGTTGGACTTGAAGACATCCAAGTTGTAGTCAGGTGGGAAGCAGGCAGACGGAACAGAGTTCCACAGGCGTGCAGTTCTAAGAAAGAAGCTTTGTTCATGGAATCCAGGTTTTGATTTAGGCACATATAAAGAGTGGGGGAAATTTTTCACAGTGAATTCAGCTAGACGGGTGTTTTTTCGTGAAAGATTGGCGAGGGGGGACCAGAGATTGGGGTTCAGACGAGCACCTGCCATGGAAATAACGATAAAACAAGTATAGGCTCGCAACGTCTCTTCTGTGGGAGAGAGGTTGCAGGGTAGAGAAAAGGGCATCCCCCCACTAAGCCACGAAGTATATTGTGTACTCTGTCAAGGCAGGATAGGCTTTTTTTAGCAGCTCCTGCCCAGATATGGAAGCAGTATTCCATCCTTCAATAATTCCTTTGCTCAAACACTGTTTAGAATTGTATGCACCCCCTATATATATATATATATATATATATATATATATATATATGTCATTCTATTTAAGTCACTTAACTCCTGCCTTATAATGAAAAAAAATCGAATATTGAGTTGTAATGATTATGCTGAGACCACCTAACGATGCCTGGTCTAAAAAATATGCATAAACATATTTAAGTAATGCAAATGTACTTATAACAATATAGCCAATTCTTAGTTTATTATTATGCAATATATTATAATGATTTATACACTTTTATAAAAGTTGTGACTTTCCTTTCTTCCGTTAGAATCGAAATCATAACTTTAGTGCTCCAGTATTTGTCGTTATTTATAATTTCTGCGTCGCTAACGTTCGAGTTACCGACAAATAAATACGAAACGTATAGTTAAACGACTTTCGACGATGAATGTTTCATTTTGTGGGTACGCAAAAATAACTACATAAGTAAAAACTTTATTCGACTTGCTTCTGAAAAAGTTTACAGTCTAGAAACCAAAACCAAATAGAGAAAGGAGTTTTATAAAGACTCTTCACTCACAAACAGACAAGGTCATGTTTATATATATATATATATATATATATATATATAGTAACACCTTTTTAACGATACAAAGATTATACGACGCTTTATAAATAATAGACAAAAACTGTAGAGGCCATTTTTTTCAAAAAAACGCACCAGGAATAAATCGTTGATATATCAAGAGATGCAAAATTAAATGAATAAATTGTCACACAAAATGATAAATACATGAGGATCTACGAGTAAAAACAAAGAAAGCGAATATGAATTCGTGTAAAATACAATAATATAAAATATATGTACAATTGAGACAGAGGGGGTATGTGAACGATTAAAATATATCTTCCAGCAAGTCAAATAATCTAAGAAATTATTTCTGAGAAAGAAGGCTCGCGTTAAAAAATCGAGAGTGACTCCAAAATCTTTAAATTATTTGGAGAGTAAGCCTGGTGCAATATTTAGAAACAGACCATTTTATATGCAGTTGAAAAATCTTGATTATGTATTAGATGTTTGCCAATGGCAGATTATATGGGAAAAGAACGGCGAAAACGACCTGGCTTGCTCAGTTTAATTTCTTCCGGTATATGGTGGTTGATGCGTGTCTGCGGTTCGACCGATATAGCCAGCAGGATACTGGCAATTGAATCTATAAATATCGCCTTGTGTGATGTAGGAAGAACTGTCTTTTGTGACCAGGAAGGATGCATATTTTACAGCAAAAACCAAAAGACGGAAAAAAATTAATTACAGATACGTTAATAATTCCTTTGCTCAAACACTGACCAGCAACTTCAATCCAACGCTCTTTTCAATAAGCAGGACACTAGGAAAAATTCAGAGATTAAAGAGAATTGTATTTTTCTACTTGATTATTAATAGTATATGTAATCAAATTATGATAAAGCAAGTTCAGATAATAAATTCTAAAGACTATACGTACTAATGTCTTAATAAGCCGCGTTTTTATCTAAGTAGGCACAAATGACCCCAAATCCATATAAAGACAATGATAATGTTGTGTGGAGAAAATTGAGATTATCTGCGTATCTAAAAATACGGCCTTGAATATATTACTAAACAATGCAGATCTATAGAATCCTACAAAATATCTGCCAAATCGAGGGGTCTTCGCATCTGAACCCCGTCGATCTGACTGTACATAACGTTGTCACACTTGAATTCTACTGATTTACTACAGATTAACACGAGTTCAACAAATATATTCCTGGGGAATAGTGGAGGAGTTAGATTGATATTATGAGGTGAGTCGGCACAAACACCAATCGTTTCTTGTAATTGGATATTGTCAAATAGGCTTGACGTCAGATGAACACACGAAGTTGTTCGCAGAACTAGGTTGCAACTTATGTAAATATTAACCAACCAGAAAGAAGCGGTAATGCAATATTTAGTGTACAGAGCAGGAACTGGTTCTATAATTGTCTACAGACACTTGTGGAGTGTTGGGTAAAGATAAAATAGGTCTCAGCGGAATACCTTATTTATGTATGTTAGGAAAGCCATAAGATCAAGGCCTTAATGAACCAGAAAGCTTTATTTTGTCGTGGAGTTCTTTGAAAAATAATCCTTTCTTATAAACGTACTAGCATTTCAGCCCGAGTGTTTGGAGGTATATGTTGGGTAACAAAATAAAAAGAAAAAAAAGCGGTAAACTTTTTAACTTTGACCCCTATTATGACCCCTTAAAATTTATTGTTTTGGTGTTCAAATAAAGTTATTAAGTTAGATCCATGTCCAAGGAATCTATATCTAAAATTTCAATTATTTAGACCCAAACATGTCGGATATGTTTGGTAGAGTTCTCAAATGTTAAATAATTGGAGTTTGACCCCTTAACAGGGAAATTTCTGGCCGAAAACCGATCAAAAAATTTTCCCAAATATTAGTACGCGGTATATCAAATTTCGATACTGTACACTTAAAATTGAAAGAGTTATTGCGTATGGAAATGTACACAAACATATAGATACACACACAGACACGTTCACTTTTATAGATATACTAGCATTTCAGCCCGGCGTTGCCCGGGTGTTTGGATGTGTATGTTGAGCAAAAAAAAAGTGGTAATAGGAAGACAGGTTCGAACCCGTACCGCGAAGGCGGAAGAGCATGGGGGGAAAAACCTGACGTCTTTGGTGTTTCGACCACCGCCGAAGCGGAAGTTACTTATGTTTGCATTAAGGCTAGACAATCGAAAGGAAAGGTTGACTTTAAAAATATCGGCGAAAAGGCGACCTCCCCTGTAGAAAAATACAAAGGATAGTTGCTTGACTCGTAGAAGGATTGTCCATCAAAAATTTAACCATAGAGCTGGAAAGGGATCCAAGAACCTTGTTTTCATTCTGTAACAACCCGAACACCAAATCCAAAAAAATAAGGGCACAAGATAAAATCTTTCGGATCATGATATTCGGAAAATTTGTAGGAAAGTCAACAGAAACACAAACCGCACCAGTGTTTCCGCTTTTGAAAAAGCTGGAATCTCTCCAAGATCCAGGCAGGCCCGATATAATGTGTTGAATGAGACTGCAAGGAAAATAAAACCTCTTTCACGGCCTCCATTGAACAAACAACATAGGGATAAACGAATGTCTTGGACACAGAATTACATGAAAATGGATTT
Organism: Euprymna scolopes; assembly: GCF_053919585.1. Lineage (NCBI taxonomy): Eukaryota > Metazoa > Mollusca > Cephalopoda > Sepiida > Sepiolidae > Euprymna > Euprymna scolopes. Next base: position 41,340,155 of record NC_136509.1, read on the forward strand.
TCAACATATCCTATTTGAGGATGAGGTCCATGCTACTCGTGACGGTCCGGATAGATGGACCAAAGTTTGAAACCCGAACAGAACTCTGACCGTTACAGAGTTCAACAAAGGAGTGAAGGCATCATATTTTGGGCGGAAATTCTTGGGGATAAGTTGATTGGACCATGCCGAGTGCCAGAGAGTGTAAAGCTTATCAGCAATGCGTCCACAGCCTTTTTGGATAATCGTTTGTCGACATAACTAGATGACTTACCATTGTCACGCCGCTTTCAGATGATTTTTATGCCTGACAATATACAATCCCATTCTGCTTGGACGGTTGCAGCCTTCCTTAAATCTATGGAATTCGTTGGGAAACTCATGATCTGACTACCGTGTTCTCCAGACTATAACCCCAGTGAATATCTCTGGTCAATATTAAAAAGAAGAGTTTATTACGGAGGAGAGCAATTTACTTCAAGGGATGCCTTGTGGAGGAACATAGTTGATCTTGCGAGAGTCATAACTCCTTTTAAGATCAAACAATTGACTTCCTCGGGGAACAGAGGGGTATTTTAAGTTATTAAAAAAATGGGGGATATTTCGATACATAATTTATATGAGGCTTATACCTAGGACATGTTTTTGTTTATTATCCTTTGACAGAAACATATAATAAAAAAAAGTTCGCAAGATAAGACATTGCATTTCTTTTCTAAAACAACATTTTGAGATACCTGCGTTAAAGCGATGGATAGTGGAAATTCCTCAATAAAGAATAAAATGTCATAACTTTGTAAATATCGCATGAATTTGAATAACATTTCCGGAAATAACTAACCTTAAAGCAGTCGTTTTATGATATAATTTTAATTTTATTGCGACGTATACTTAGTAAAATATTGTATATTTAACTAATCTGCAATAAAGCGATTGATACAGTATATAAGCTTCTGAAATGCCAGGGTCAGACTAAAATGTTCTATATCAAGTGTAAGCAAGAACTGAAGAAGGTAGTAACTTCCGGTTTTGAGGCAGTATATACCGATACATACAGAATCTAGTATTCAGAAATAATCACTCATCTTGGACTAGCCAGCATCAATGCCCCTTAACTTTGCTGATTTAACGAATACCAGTGAGTCAAAGTGATTATGCCATAGCATACACGACGTTATACATTGAGCAGATCACAAACACGTGATTATCTAGAGTAAATTATTTTCAAAATACCAGGTGTCATCCTTTTATTCCGCCAATTGTCATCTGTACATTTCGATAATAGATGTTATTCAAACTTTCTGAATGTCCACTTTTTAGCCCAGAGATTTATCACGAAATTGATGAAATCTATAGATTCCGATTTCCTGCAAGGAAACCAGATCTCATCAGCTCGACTGCGATTACAATGCAAATTTGTAATTCAAATAAAAAGCGAATGTCTCCTCCCCTACGGCGGTCTTCGTATTACTGCTTTTTATTAGTCTTTAATTTGGTATTTATTCGCAAACGTCTAAAACTAATTTTCTCATTATTTAATCTAGAGATATTTAATAAGATTACAATTTTATAACTTAATATGGTTATAAATACTATCGATTTAAATTAATTTGGATTATAAAAATAGCATATTGTAAGTGTTTTCAAACAATATATATATATATATATATATACAGATAGAGAGAGAGACAAAATCTATAAAACAATAAAATATATTTTTGTCATTGATTCTTTGTATTGTCATTTATTCTCTCTAATTACATTGAGCTTCTTAGCTAAGGAATAGTATATATTATAAAACTATATTTCTACAAAAATATGTATCTATATATATATATATATATATATAATATAAAGCTGAATGTGTGTGTGTCTGGTCACGAAGAGGCTCCTATATCGTTGACTATCTAAAAAAAAACGGATTACATATAATGATAGAAAATGTATCGAGACACAGGAATGGGTATGTTTGATCTGGCAGAACGGTGGGTCATTAAAATTATGGGATCTGCGTTCGCGCCTGGTCCACAATGTATGGAAATAAACAATTAAAAAAAACGTTTACAAGTGTTTTTGATATATATGTACATGAGGATAATTTGATAAGGATGTTTTAACTTAAATAGGCATGGCATAATAAAATTGTGGGGTCTGCGTTCACGCCTGGCCTCCATAGAATGGAAATAGGTACACATTTTAATAAAGACTTTTCATATCTATCTGCGTAAGTATACTTTGATAATTATGTTTCAGTTTGAAGAAATATAGTATAATAAAATAATGGGGTGTTCGTTCGCGCCTTACCTCCATAGAATGGAAATATGTCAAAGTTTATCAAGGTTTTTTTTTTAATATAGATTCACAGAATATTGTGATAAGTGTTTCAGTGTGAACAGGTATGGTATAATAAATTATGGGGTTTATCTATTTTATTTTTACTTTCATCATATTTTGCTTTGGTTTTGATATTCCCAAATTCAACCCAAATTTACAACACATCCTTTTCATAACCTATCCTAGTTTCATAAATCAGAGTCCATTTTCTGTAGATTGTTTTTGAACCCAGTCAACGACGGGTACTTTTGCTAGTATATATATATATATATATATATATATTATATATATATATATTAATTTCAGCAGAAGTTCACGTGATATACGAGGGCCGTATGGTTGGTTTCTTGCTAATGAAGTCAGACATTACTTCGTGACCGGGTTTGAATCTCAATACCGGCTGTAATCGTAACTTGCTACGATGATGATCCTGAAAGGATTAAACACTACTGTTTGTAGGAACTACAATAATTATAGTAATAATTATGTCAGTGTTTTTAAGAACTCCGTCCATTAAGTTGAAATAATCGGTCACTTCATCTTACATTGCGCAGATTATGATGTTGTAATCATAAGATCACTCTTGCAGTCAAATGATATTTGCGATGTATATACGTGTTAATTTCAACTGTATTTATCGCAGTTAACGTTGGCCCTGTAGTTTGTTTCTTGCTAATGGAGTCGGAATTTGCTTCCTGGCTGGGTTCGAATTTCACGACCGGCTGTAATCGTAACTCCCTGAACTGATGATTCCCGAAAAGATGAAACACTAGTGACCGTAAATATTAAAATAATTATAGCAGTAATAGTATATATATGTATATATGTGTTAAATATGTGTTATATATGTGTTAAATAATATTTTGAAATAAAGCATTATTGAAGTAGAGATGACTAAATAATACAAAAGAAGTAGAGACGTATTACATAGTCTACCATACGGCCATTCGACATTAACTAGTATAATATTAAGAATGTTGTTGCATTAGATACCCTTAAATATTGCAATTTCTCACATATTATAATGAAAATCTCTACGTTGTAAACGCCATTTAAATCGACCATAGTTATTCGTAAATTGTGAGGAGAGCTCTGACTTTTATTTCTATGGCATTTTACTCATATTATTTTCTTATTCCTTTATTAATTGCGAATCCATTGTTGCATAATTTAACAGATCGCTCAGTATAAGCGTGAATGACGTTGTATGCCTTTCATCAAAATCTTTTAAGTACTATTTAAAATGAAAATTATATTTACCGCCCTCCTACAGATAATTGTAAAAAAAATTCAACGATCTATACGTTGACAGTGAAATATCAGTGGTAGAACTTGTTTCGTACTCGAAGAAAAATAAGTTTATTTACGTGATTTTCTTCGTGGGTAAACAAGGATCCCAACAAAATTGACATAAACAATGAAACTAGAGAACAAAAACTTGCGAAAGGCATTTCGCTTTTGGCGATTATCAAAGTTGTCTACTATTTATCACGGCATGATTGACGATCTGTCTCGCGCCAGGTCCACAGACTTGAACTTATTTTTTTGTCGACGTTGATATCAATGACATCATGTGTCATGTCGTAGACGTCTCAATGTTTTATTCTACTTTTGACCTATTTCGCTTTTATTACAGGATATTTATTACGGCTATATTACTGATTTCACTTAATATCTTTACCAAAGAAGGCAGCCATCTTTACTGACACCATAAAGATTAAAATAAAAAAAACACGACGGCATTAGATGACCATCAAAGACGAGATGCTATTGAATAAACCAACCAACCATTTAGTGTCTATTGTAAGATTTTAAAGTGTAGTGTATGAAAATAGATAAAAAACATATTTTAAAGTCATGAAGATATAGCATACTATAAATGAAAAACCAAAATAAAGTATACAAAATATATATTGGCGTTCATTTAAAGCATATACAAATATACAACACGCTGACGCTCTCAGAATAAAAGATTATTTCGATACAAAATAAAATTCCTCAAAGCAAGTGCGTAATGTAAGTGTATATAATAGACAGGTTACAAAAATTATGCCTCTTATTTTTTATTTCACCCGATTAGATCAAAGGCGAGAACAATCGCAGTATTATTGCTGAAATCATGCATTCATGACCTGAAAGTTGTTATCCCTTTCTACGAAAATTTACAATGTCATAAATTGAAGAGTAGAGATAACTCGTGTTTGTTCTTCTTACAATCCATTTTTTTCCTTTTTGACGGACTGGTTTCTGAACATTCTGTTCAAGGGTATAAAGAAATTTGTCGTATTCGCGAATTTCTTCGACCTCAATAGGTCATCCTCAGGCGAGTGATGAAATAAACAGGCTCAATACGAAACGGATGGTACGCTTTATTTTTTAATGTTTTTTTACACAGTGGTCACCATTTATCAAGGCCCGGAAGCCACTCAGGGATAAGGGGTATTGTAAGTACATTACGTTAGTGTGGAGATTTTATGAAGTGTTTACTTAAGGGGGCGGTTCATTAGAAATTTGTTAACGTTGGACTTGAAGACATCCAAGTTGTAGTCAGGTGGGAAGCAGGCAGACGGAACAGAGTTCCACAGGCGTGCACTTCTAAGAAAGAAGCTTTGTTCATGGAATCCACGTTTTGATTTAGGCACAGATAAAGAGTGGGGGAATTTTTCACAGTGGATTCAGCTAGACGGGTGTTTTTCGTGAAAGGATTGGCGAGGGGGGACCAGAGATTGGAGTTCAGACGAGCACCTGCCATGGAAATAACGATAAAACAAGGATAGGCTCGCAACGTCTCTTCTGTGGGAGAGAGGTTGCAAGGTAGAAAAAAGGGTATCCCCCACTAAGCTACGAAGTCTATTTTGTACTCTGTCAAGGCAGGATAGGCTGTTTTTAGCAGCTCCTGTCCAGATATGGCAGCAGTATTCCATCCTTGGACGTACTTGGCTTTTATATGGATATAGAATTGCATCACTAGTGAGATATCTTCTGGAGCGGTAGAATTATCCCACCATCTTTCCAGCGACCTTGGCAACAGACTTGATGTACGTGTTCCATTTCAGATCAGGAGTAAAGGTCAAACCAAGAAGCTTGTCAAAACACGGGGCCTCTTCCAGACGAGAACCATCCATACAAATTGATGCCAGATGGGGATCAGAGCGTTGATGATGTAAGGATAGGAGTTTGGTTTTAGATGCATTAAAGGTAACCAGCCATATCTTCCCCCACTGAACCACGCGTTCGAGATCAGAGGAGAGAGAATCAGAGAGAACTTTGTCATTTACAACCTTTGATGTGTTGCCGTAGATGGTCGTGTCATCAGCATAGATGTCAACGAATGATTTAAGTATGTGTTTAGGGATGTCATTGATATAGATCAGAAAGATAGTTGGGCCCAGGATTGACCCCTGAGGGACTCCAGCATTAATACTGCAGGCTTCTGATTTTGTCCATCGACTACTACTCTTATAGGCCTATCGGAGAGAAATGATTTAATGATTGAGAAAACATTTCCAGTTATACCGTAGCTGGAAATTTTGTGAAGTAGACCCTTATGCCATACCTTGTCGAAGGCTTTTTTTATGTCAAGAGCAATTGCCCTAGAAAGGAAGCCTTTGTCAAGAGATTCACTAATCCTGTGAGATATAACCGTCAGCACATCTGCGGTAGATCTTGCAGAGCGGAAACAATATTGTGTGTCATTAAGAAGGTTGTTTCTGCTGAAGTGATTGACTATTTCTCTATTTAATATGGATTCCAGCAACTTACTCATAACACACAGGAGACTTATTGGTCTGTACTGAGAGGGAGATGATTTATCACCTGAATTCTTAAATACAGGGCAAACTGATGAGGTCTTCTAGGGAGTCGGAGAGAACTTCTCCTTAAGGCAGCGCTTAAACAGTTTCGTGAGTATGGGAGCAAGTTCATGTTGAAGCTTTTTTAACACTATAATTGGGATGCCGTCAGGGCCAGTTGCTTTACTGGAATCAAGGTTCTTGATTAGCTTGGCGACCTCATACACGGATATTTGTATGTTCCTAGCGTGTTCTGTGTTATAGGAGGACATATGGGAAGTCGATGGCCTTCGTCTGCATAGGGTAGAATTAGCTGCAAAGTTCTTTGCCAATAGTTTGGCCTTGTCTGACGCTGACGAGATGACTTATGGTCCATTGATAATGGTTGGGATAGAACGCACACTTCTGTTCAGAATCCTATTTGTTATTTGCCAAAATTGGTGGGAACCAAGCTGCTGATCAGCTACCTTGGATTTAACAGACTGGGCATATAATCTCTCTTGCATTTTAATTACTCTTTTACAGTGGTTGCTGGCAGTCCTGAAAGCAGCTTTAGTCTCAGTGCATCTATTACGATGGTAGCTATGGAAAAAGTGATTTCGCGATAGCACCAGCACATTCTGGGGAGAACCATGGCTGGCTGTTAGGTTTTTGTTGGAAATTTTAGATGGTATTAGTTGGTCTATGCCTACAATTAACCATTAGGATCGGTCCTTCACGACTGAGACAATTTTTTTTTATTTTTGTACCCTTTCTCCACGTTAAAAAACGACCATGGTGTCTAACTCTGTCCCGTAGGGAGGCATAGTAACTAGGTACACTTAACCATTCGGTCAGATCTTATACTGTAGAGGACACTTCCTTTTTAAACATGGAGTGCAGAGGTAAATCAGATATGAATGTACGGAAGCTATCCCAGTCAGCCATAGAGTATCGGTATACAGTACGGTGGAAGGGTACGTCTGGGGACTTATTACATTTCGTTTTTATCTTAACTGATACAACGGCGTGGTCGGAGGATCCTAGAGGAGAATGAACGGAACATGGACATAGCACAGGGGAAGTTGAGAGAAAAATGTCTAGGAGGCTTGCATATTGACCGGGTGTATCGGGCACACGGGTGGGTTCCCGAACAATCTGAGTGAGGTCATAAGCAATGGCAAAATCATGACAAAACCTCTCCTCATCGTCTGTCTTATTTGAATGGGTCAGCCATTCCAGGTCATGGACGTTGGAGTCACCACAGATGTGGATGTTAGCCGAGGGGTGTGCAGATAGGATGTGGTCTATTTTCTCAGATATGCTCTTAAAGATGGTAACTCCGCTGTTGTGGGGCCTATAGAGGGCAAATATAAATGCAGTGGTGTTAGCAAGTGCAACCCGGAAGCACATATAGGGTAAGTTAGGATCTTATCTACAGATATCGCTGCCACACGGGAAGCCATCTTTAATGTAGGCACATATTCCATGCCCATGGCGATCTTGGGGGTCAGATTTAGCTGTTAAATTAGAGTATCCGTTAATTATGAACTCATTTAGAGAAGTGGTCAGCCCTATTCCAATTTCGCTTAGAAATAATATGTTTGGTTTCGTCTCCTGTAATTGGGTTTCAACCTCTGAAAGATTGGAACGTAGACCCCTGATGTTGGAGAAGGAACTTTTAAGTATTATACACGATTTTAATAGTCTTTCCAATCAACTCACTATTTCATTTTTTATGTTTTATTATTCCTTATCACTCGCCTTATGAGGTCGAAAACTTTCGCGAATACTGAAAATATTTTTTTACACTTAAAATTTCAAATATTTAGACCAGAAATTGTATGAGTAATTTGGAAGAGACCGCAGAGGTCAATTTTTAAAAAAACTTTGACCCCTATTATGACTCCTTAAAATTTATTGTTTTGGACTCAAATCAAGTTATTAAGTTAGATCCATGTCCAAGGAACCTATATCTAAAATTTGAAGTGTGGACCCAAAATAGTCGGCGGAGTTTGGTAGAGTTCTCAAAGGTCAAATCGTTGAACTTTGACCCCTTAATCGCAAGATTACTGACCAAAAACCGATGACATCGATTTTCCCAAATCTCAGTACCCTGTATATCAAATTTCAAGTATGTTGACTAAAAATTGACAGAGTTATTGCGTAGGGAAATGTACACAGACACACAGATACACATACACGTTCACTTTGATAGATATATATATAGATTGTCTTATTCAAAAAATAATTTTCCGTTCATCTTTTTGGAGCCCTTCGTGCCGGTGAAGAAGAAAAATTAACTTTGCTTATGCGTTATTAAAACTGATATAATCGCAGTACGTTGAGAATCCTCAAGAGTGTAAATCAACGCGATGGTCTTTCACAGCTTCTATTTTGCGTCGTTTTAACACGAATTTCATGGAAAATGGAACCACAATTGTTTTTCTAATAACTACCATTGTTCACTACATCGTAGCTATGCGGATGGCGTAACTTCTACCAATAATTCAGGCTCTTATGTACAGCGAATTCTTTATGATACAAATAAGATAAATAATTATCTCTAATAAAATCCGCAATTATTTTAAACCATAGAATATAACAATTTTTTTTTTAGTAAAACTCATACGTGTAATGACGGGGTTACCAGATTAGAACTTTTCAAGACTAGTTTTGTCCGTTCTTCGCACCGTTCACAATTCAATGTTGCCCTCTTTTGAAATTACACCGTGTAAATATTGTATTCACAAAATCAATGTATCTATATATTATTACGATAGCATCTTTGTTTTTTTTTCTGTCGCGATTACACCCGGGTCCTTTAATTGTCATGTACTTCCAATTCTTGCCATAAATAATTTTACAAAGTATTCTTCATAAGTTTTATTTTCGATTATAGATTCTGGCACTTATACCATCTATTTATTTTTTTTATAAATAATTTTATCAGGACTTCTTCATAAGTTTTGGGTTCGGTTTCGATTATGGCTGAAAGAACTCAAGTTTACACACATATGAAATATATATATATATATATATATATATAAGTTTTTATTTTGACATCGATTCAAACTAATGCATCCAAGTTATATGAATATATTTTTTGTATTTTTGAAATAGCAACTTTATAATGTATAAAAATCGACAGAACATTAACTATACAATAATATATCCATGGTCTGCAAAAATTAAAATATCATATTTAAGCGTACGTTACGACTGCGCTTTGGCGGGCATTCGTGCTAGCTTATACGAATACTCTTGCAGTTTTAACAAAAAGGCTACAATAATATCACACCGTCTCCATCGATATTATATAGGAATGAGTTCCCGGTGGAATTTCCACAGGTTCAGCAAGTTACAAAATAAAAACATTAACATTTATCTAAATATTTTAAATTCTTGATTTCTGTAAGATGGGACTCATATATTTAAACTAACTTGATTTTATTTTGTTAATTATTGTGATGGCGTTATTTTGGACATTATTTTTTTAAATCTAACACTAAGCCATTACATAATTTGATTTGACATTCGGAGGATTTAGTTAGGTCTGCTTAGTACAGATTTCTCGCTCTGTTGTATAAGGATAAAAAAGAAAGTATATTGGTTAAATTCAAAAGAAGACAACTGTAAAATTATCATTGCCAGTAACAGCAGAAGAAATAGGTATGTCGGCTTTATTGAGGGAGGTGTTTGGAAGAGTTCTCAAAGGTTAAATCGTTGAACTTTGACCCCTTAACAGCAAATTTCTGGCGGAAAATGGATTATAAATATTTTCCTAAATCGCTCCATCTTTTATGTCAAATTTCAAGTCTGTAGATTTAAAATTGACAGAGTTATTGTGTCGGGAAATGTACACAGACAGACACACATCCAGATAGATATACAGATACTTTCATTTTTATTGATATATACATATATATATATATATATATATATATATATATATATACACACAGAGCGAGCGAGCGAGCGAGCGAGCGAGAGAGAGAGAGAGAGGGAGGGAGGGGCATTTTCTGTCTCTTATGCATAATTCTGTTACAGTCAATTCTCTAGTATGTTTCCCAACTCAATAAAACCTTATTTACAAAGATATACCGTAGATCTTGAGCTTGATCAACAGTTAGAAATAATGAAATGTCACATAATTATCCTAAAGATTAGACAAATTCTCAGGAAGGATGAGATGAGTCTTGATACTGGCACACAGCTTCATCGTATACTATTCTATCTTTTGAAAAGTTTTTTTTTAACACAGCGGAAAGTCGCAGAATATTTACCACGACCGTTTTCAGATCAATGAAAATTCTCCGTCCACGGTTCTACCCTATGGAATATTCTGCTGTATGAGGATATAAATAGCTTTCACCTGTTGTTTTGCACAATGCTATTTTTATCCAATCTATTTTATTTGTTAGTTTCTGACTTTAGATGAACACACCCATAGACAGGCAATAAACATTTGTATAATAGACTTTCTCATAATCATGCATCGATTCAACTCCGTAATCTATTGGTCCCCCGATAAAAGGAGAGTGAACCTGTAAACTCAACCTTCTCCGTCCGTCCTGTAGCCTGTTTGCACTTTTATCAATAACTACGACTTGGAATTTTTTGAAATTTTGCACAAGCATTAAACATGATTTGAGTAAAATAGTAATAGTACGGATTTTCCGGGGAAACTCCAGTTGTCCTCCTAAGGGCACCTTTCGGGTTAAAATGGCTAAAATTTACACTTTTGTGCTTAGCAAAAAGAACTGATGCCTTGGATTCTTATAAAACTTTCTGAAAAGTTGTTACTAACTGATTTCTATATAATTTTTTTTGGTCTATACTTCGCGATAACTCTTGCGTGTGCACCAGGGGCTCTTTTAGGGCTAATAAAAAAACACTCCATTTTTGTGGACTATTTTACCATAATTGTCCAAAATTTTCTGTGTATGTCTATTTAGCAGTTTTGCATGTTGCAGAAGTCAAACAGGTCTATGATAAGGCACTGGGGACTTTTGGGGCTAAATGAGGGAGGGACAAATGGTGGACTTAGTCATTTCTTTTTTATCATGGTGCACAACTCAAATTCACATATGTAAAGGCCTAAAACTGCACCAGTTGTTCATTTCGGCCAGGATTTGACGTCCTCTTGGGATGTTGCGGCTGAAGGGGGGATAAATGCTGAAATTAGTCATTATTTAATGCCTCGTGCACTGTGCACTCACATGGAACCATGCATGCTTCACTTGCTTTACAAATAGAATTTATGGAAAATAATATTTCGCAATAACATAAACCGAAATTCATAATGATACTTAGAACCATGTTGCAAATTTCTCAAAAAAGCCTGATAAAATAACGGGCATCTTAACAATATAAATCCTCGTACAAACAGAAAGAACGTCATGTTGAAGACCTCGGATACCATACGAAGATTTATTGCAAAAATAATTCGTATATAAGAATATATACCCTCTGAGCATTCTCCAAGAATATTTACATTCTTCAACGTTTGCTTCCCAAGAGTTAAGCCTTGCAACAACCATTTTTCCCGTCACTTTTAATCTAAACTTTATTTTCTCTTTTCATTTTTTTGGTTTTCTTCGCTAATTCTATTTACTGCTTTTTCTTTCAACTTTTTTGATTCCCTTTTTTTTTTGCTTCATAATGTTTTTTTTTTCGCTTCGTAATATGTTGTTTGTTTATCTATTTGCATTTTTCTCTCTTTTTCATTTATTAAGTAATCTCACCGTTTACTTACGCTCTTACTTCCGTTCTTGGTTCATTACTTCCTTCCTTCATCTCTGCTTCTCCCTTTTAATATTTAACAAAGAATATTTTTGCCTTTAGTCTTTGGTGTTTATCTGTCTATTTTTCACTCTAAATTTTCGCTTTATTCTTAAATTTACAAGTTACAGAAAAAATATGCTTCGATAGTGTTTTAACTAATATCCATACACAAATCGAAATTATAAAACCAACTATGTCCCTTAGGCTGTCTGTATTTTTTTTTTAAACTGCATATCAACGGAAAAGCAAGTTGCAGAGCCGTGCGAGTTGTATCAAATGACTGGATTTTTTGTGGTCCCTAGTTATATGCACATAAACGCCGGTAAAAATAGATGCTAAATATTCTTTATTTTACGACCGGACAATGCCGGTCGAACTCTAAGTATATACATTGTTAGGGCTACACACAATAGAGAAGAATCGAGAGTTACGAGATTGCAGACAGAAAAGATTTATATTCTACTCTCCTTAATTTTGTAGAGAAGCAGTTTGGTGGGAACGTGTTTCAGAAATGAAACGTTGATTTGATGGATGCAGAGGAAGAAAATAATATTCTTTAAAATGTTGGAAATAAGACAAGTTCTTAGTCTGAATGTTTTACTGGGAGGAACAATAGATCTGAGTTCAGCAAAGCATCTACTACAGAAATGTGGATTAGATAAATGAAAACTAATAGAATGAAGTGAAAATAAAGGATATGTCCCATTATACTAGATAGCGAAGTTGATTTTGTATTCTGTCAAAGAAATAAGGTTCATTAATATTCGCTAGAGGTTCCACTGGCTAAGTTGTTAAAATCACAGACAGACAACCTTAATGTGCAAAGTTGGAAGAAAGTTGGTTCCAACAGAAACGTTTAGTTGACAACCTTCACGTGGTCTCTCGTGTAAATATCAGATGGTTTTTCTAGAAAAAAAAAACATAACTGCACAGATATAGGAAGAACTAATGCGAACAGAATGAGATTATTCATAAGAAACAAATGAATTTCGATGCCGTTTGTCTTTATGAATGGCATTCCAAATCCCTGAAGTAGTCGAGAAATAAAACTTACCTTTATTAACAATGATTTTTTTCTTTACGTTAACTACCATGAGTAGGAGAAGTATATTGCAGTAGAACCCCGGGATACGGCATTAAAATTAGTAATAAAATTCAGTACAGTATATACTACACACACACACACACATATATTCATATATATTATAAACACACATATATAAAACAAACTCATACACATATATACACATACATGTATGTAATTCACACGCATATACATAATACAAACACATACACGCCTAATACACTCACATATACATAATACGCACATATAAATAAACTTCACACATATATAATACACACACATACTCCCATATAATATATACACACATATATATATATATATATAATACACACATATACTACACACATGTATATATAATACGCACACATATATATAATACACACATAATACACACACACGCATATATATATATAATACATATATAATACACACATATATGTATAATACACACACATATATAATACACACATATATATACATATATAATACACGCACACACACATATATATAATTCACACACACACACATATATATAATACACACACATATATATAATACACACACATATACATATAATACACGTACACACACAAATACACGCACATATACATATAATACACGTACACACATATAATATACATTATATATAACACATATATATATAACACATATACACCACACTTATATATAAATACACACACATATATAATACATATATATATATATATATAATACACACACATATATATATATATATAATACACACACATATATATAATACACACATATATATAATACACACACACATATATATATATAATACACACACATATATATAATACACACGCATAATACACACGCACACACATATATATATATACACACCCACACATATATATAATACACACACTCACACATATATATAATACACACACTCACACACACATATATATATATATATATATAATACACACGTATATATATATAATACACACGTATATATATAATACACACACTCACACACATATATATACACACATGTATATAAATTACACACATATATAATAAACACACATATATATAATACACACACACATATATATACACATATATATAATACACACACACATATATAATACACACACATATATATAATACACACACACACATATATAATACACACACATATATATAATACACACACATATATAATACACACACACATATATATATAATACACATGCATATATATATAATACACACACACATATATATATATATAATACACACACACATATATATATATATATAATACACACAGACATATATATATATATAATACACACAGACATATATATATATATAATACACACAGACATATATATATATATAATACACACAGACATATATATATATAATACACACAGACATATATATATATATAATACACACAGACATATATATAATACATACAGACATTTATATATATAATACACACAGACATATATATATATAATACACACAGACATATATATATATATAATACACACAGACATATATATATATATAATACACACAGACATATATATATATATATAATACACACAGACATATATATATATAATACACACAGACATATATATATATATATAATACACACATACATATATATATATATAATACACACAGACATATATATATATATATAATACACACAGACATATATATATATATAATACACACAGACATATATATATATATATAATACACACAGACATATATATATATACATAATACACACAGACACACATATATATAATACACACAGACATATATATAATACGCACAGACATATATATAATACACACAGAGATATATATATAATACACACAGACATATATATATATATAATACACACAGACATATATATATATAATACACACAGACATATATATATATAATACACACAGACATATATATATATATATATATATAATACACACAGACATATATATATATATAATACACACAGACATATATATATATATATACACACAGACATATATATATATATAATACACACAGACATATATATATATATATATATAATACACACAGGCATTTATATATATAATACACACAGACGTATATATAATACGCACATACATATATATATATATAATACACACAGACATATATATATAATACACACAGATATATATATATATAATACACACAGACATATATATATAATACACACAGACATATATATATAATACACACAGATATATATATATATATAATACACACAGATATATATATATATATATAATACACACAGACATATATATAATACACACAGACATATATATATATATATATATATACATAATACACACAGACACACATATATATATAATACACACAGACATATATATATAATACACAGACATATATATAATACACACAGACATATATATATATATAATACACACATATATATATATATAATACACACAGACATATATATATAATACACACAGACATTTACACATACATATATATATATATATATATAATACACACAGACATATATATAATACACACAGACATACATATATATATATATAATACACACAGGGATATATAAGACAAACACAAATATATTTAATACACACGCACACATGCACGCACACACACAAAGCCACACACACACACACACATATATATATATTTAATACACACACATGTATAAATAAGATATCATTATAAATAATACCTTAAGTAGGGGCAAGTACAGTCACCAGTTTCCTTAAAAAAATCCTATTCGACATTGTTAACTTAAAAATCCGTATCTATAGACCTAAGTATTGCGGGTTTCCACTGTAATCAATTAGTAGAAAAAAGGAGTGGCCAAAAACCTTGCTGTTCTCTGATCGAATCCAGTTTGTTCCATAGAAATATATTTACTTAGTATGTTGGCAAACTTCATGCTGTCATTCACGTAAGTTACCTATGTATTTCCAGAAATAATGCATAGTAGACATATATAGCGGAAACCAATGGCAATATTAGAATCATCTTATTTATATAAGATTCATTAATGGATTCAGTTTTTTTTTAATTTTCTGCTTTAGTTTCATCCTTTGTTTTTGTTCCCATTTACTTTCTTCGTTATGCGTTGCATTCTTTCATATGTTATCTTTAGTCTCCCCTTCCGTTTTAGTTCCTTCATATACGTTTCTTGTAGACACTCTTTCCAGTGTTTCCAATACCTTTTTTATATTTTGCATTTTCATTTCTTCATATATCACACGCTTTCTTTCCTTTTAAAGTGTTTCTTCGTTTAGCCTCATTCTTTCTTTTATTTTATCTTTTCCATTTCCAAATCGATTTTTCCTTCCCTCATCCCACTTTACATTTCCTTCGTTGAAAAAAGCAGTTTTCTATTACATAATTCAACGCGTGTCACCGCGTCTTTCTATATCGACTACCTCTCCGATCTTCGCAGACCAGCATTTCTTTTCTGCCATTTTAATACCGCCATACACCTTTATACGCACACGAAATCGCTCTTCAAACAACGTTTCTATTTCTAAAACATTGCACACAAGTTATTACCCTTTATCGATTCTTAAAACAAAATTGGAACAAAATATTCCCCATTTGTCAGCACGTCGTGTGGTCCGTTTTTACCAATATAAATTGTCCTTTTACCCATTTGTGTCGGTTTATTTCTCCAGGCGTATATTTGTTATCTAGTTATGCTGAAACATGAGATCCATTTTTATAACCGAACTAAAAACGGCGCTATACGTTTGCAGTTACAAATACATAACTATCAGTTTTTGCCAGCAAATGGTTTCCGTTTTCGTATAAAATGTCTATTCAATAAATAAGATCTATTTGCAATAACAAAATGAACATCTAATCCAGTAAAAATATGCATCATTGGCCCATATTTCTTGGCAGTTTATGCCAAGAAAAAAATATATGGGTACTTGTGCAGAATGTGGACCAGACGTAACTAACTGGTCGCTCGGCTTTGCTGGAAACATGACGTCAACCGCCGACTTTCGCTGAGCGTCGCCGATTATCGAATCGTAACAACGCTGTTCAAGGAAAATACTGAAGAAACATTTAAATATAATAAAATCATCAGATAATATATATATATATATATATATATATTTTGTGTACAGAAAGTTGTTAGTTGAGACAGATCATTGGTACCGTCGGTTTCAAGCCCGATAATAAGGCCCGTTTAAGGTATCCTTATCGAGCTCTCTTCAGCCAATATTCGTCAATATTCGTGAAGAGAGCTTGATAAGGATACCTTAAACGGGCCTTATTATCGGGCTTGAAACCGACGGTACCAATGATCTGTCTCAACTAACAACTTTCTGTACACAAAATATAAATACGCTCTTAAAATTTGGATTTTCCTTTTAATTGAGCGCTCTGCTGGAATTCTTTTTCCAAAAAAAACACTAATCATATAATTATATATATATATATATATATATATATATATATATATATATATATAACGAAAGTAAAAAAAAAAGAAACAAAGACCTACCGTAACAAGTTTTATTCTAGTAAAATTTTTAAGTGAAAAAGTAAAAAAAAAACAAAAAAAAACACAAGTTTGTACAGTGTAACCGGATATAAGATATCCAAATATAAGACACACGGATGAAAGAGAGATTTTCTCTGGTCCCAAATTAGAGACTGTGTACAGTGTAACCCGGATATGAGAACCCCGGATAAAAGCATAACCCGGATATAAGATAGCTGTATTGACCGGAGAAGCCTCTGTTATCCGAACAATACTCTATAAGGTTGTAAGAATCGACCGTTTGAGGGTGTGCTGTTTTGGAACAACTACTATCAGCAATCTTTAAACTGACTGTTCCCAGCAAAAAAAACAAACAAACAAAAAAACATACACCTAAACACGTGATGGAAACTAATGAAAACTCTAGACATTCAGGTGGAAGGTTTCGGAAAGAAGTCAAATTTAATTCATATCCCAGAGAAGGTCGGCAGTTGTTGCTATAAAAAATGATAGGGTAAATATCCGTTGTGATAAGATACGTCTACCGCAACTTTTTTTTCGAAATAAATGGATGGTATTTGAACTCTGGGTATACTTGTTACCACTCAGAATTCAGGGAACACCACTTGATATTGTCAGTCAGTGATCACTGATAATGATTTTGGGAACACTTATGAGACTAAAAAAAAAACCAAATAAAATAATAATAATCATTATTATTACATTGGTAGTAGTAGGAGGAGGACGAGAAACAGCTTGATATTAAAATAAAAAACAGACTGCTCTAAAGTGACAATTACGAGTCCACATACAGACACACGCACATCGAAATATTAAAAGTAAAACGCCCACCTCCCACCTATTTAGTCCACCTTATAATAGCGTCATGCGGTCACAACTGAGCGCATGGATCAAAATTTGTTTCTTGGGCTTAGGATAACAGCGTAACAGTTCATCCGACATTACATGTTACCAAGTATTTTATTTTAATTTCAAGCGGACCAGAACGAAAAATTACATTGGCGTTTTCTAGTAAAATGTAAAAAATGTGCCAGTGTACACAAATCACGATTGCTCACTCTTGTATGGTTTTGTGAATTAGGTAGTCTTTCTTTCTAAACTCAACTTAGTAAACTGTGTTAATTTTAAAGATTAAATATTACATAAACATTTTTTTTCAATGCGACAAATAACGTAGGATGTTCTAAAAGTTATGCATCCTATTTTTAATTCTACCCGATTAGATCAGAAGAGATTGTAAATTGCAATGTTATGATAGCTGAATTATGCATTTATGACCTAAGCGTGTCACCTTTCAGTTGCAGATACTGAAGTTATGAGACTCTAAAAAAGCAACACTTATTAAACACGTGCGTAAGAAGCGCGGATGCGTCATTGAATTCATGACGAAAGTGTAATGTAAGATTGTTGCTGACTATGTAGAAAAAAAAACACTAGAGCACAAAAGGGCGCTCATTTTAATGGAATCACTCTCGTCTTCGTACCTCTTCAACATTTTGAGTTAAAAATATAGAAGCTTTTACTCTTGGAACGCCCCACGTATAATACAATACATCTCTCCAACTTCTATGTTTGCTTTCCCCTATTTTTACTTGATCTGGTTGCAAATGTCCACATAAAAGAACCAGTTCTTATCCTATCGTAAGAAAGTGCCAAACAAAGTTTTTCAACTAAATGACATCTAGAATGCATGTCGGAAATATTCCTACGTCTTATTTTTTGCTTATTCTTGCGGATTCTTAATTATGCAAGAAGACGACACCATAATTTTACATGCGATTTCCTCTGTGTGAATCATCCCCCTTTGTTTTGTATTTGACACTTAACACCCAGAGGTAAATCAAAAATGAAGGTTAAGTGTTAAGTAGATGCTGAGACAAATCTAGTCACGATGAAACTAGGATACGGCAAGATTATATAAATCGGCGATTCAATAGGAATGTATTCACATTATGCTTGAAATCGCACGTTATAGTTAACGGGAAGGCAGAAACACGATGTTGCATTCTACAGGAAATACACTCTTCATAGAATATTACTTTGAAGTCAAAAAAATAGATAAAGATAAGTGTTTCATACATAAAGTCGGCAATACTTCACGCTTTCTCATTAATGTTGGTCATAGAATTTGAGAACTGAATAACAAAATAAGGACAGCGAGAGTTCCCAGTCTGCTAGAAATAGAATTACGACACATTTCTACTCTCCAGACATAATAAGAATTTGGATAGGGCTAACTTATCTAAATGGACGGTTCAATAGAAATGCATTCAAATCAGATTTGAAATCGGCCATGTTATAGTTAGACTAGAAGTAAACACATGGAATTGTGTTCTACAAGCCGACTGTTTAAAAAATCTTTCATCATAGTACTTTCATTTATTTTGGGGGCAGATGAAGCGCGAAAAAAGTTGTTAGCGGGTGTTTTAGTGAGTATTGAGAATATTTTCGGGGGGGGATGCCATATATTGGAGCTCAGGAGCATATATTTCTATATTTTTCGATACAGTTAATAGCACTTTTTCCAAATGTTCAATCCGCAGTTTAAAAATTGGAGGTGTCAGAAGTGTATTAGTGAGAAGGCGTGGCATTTATAAGTGACCTTCTAGAGAGGGATAATTCTTTCTTGATTTCGCAAATGTAAAAAAAATATATATTGGTTTGTGGAATTAGTAAAACTCAAAGACTACTTTTTACATTTGACCGTTGGCATTACTTTATGCAGCCTCATACACATCACCCCCCTCTTTTGTTTTTTTTAATCATTTTATAGCAGCACTGCTTTTTTTTTTTTTTTTTACAAAAGTGATTGTTATTTTTTTTTTAAGTCAGCTATTAGTTTTCGTTAATGAGATATGGATATTTTCAATCACGTCATAATATTCGCCATCATTCAAATGTCGATCACGTCATAATATTCGCCATCATTCAAATGTCGTTAACTTTTTTCTTAGCTTTGAAAACTGTGTCATTTTTATATATAAAAAACAGACTTATTAGGCATTTAGTCGGGATATATTTTATTCATTATCTTGATAATTCCATTTACCGATCATGAAGAAACTCCTTCACTGACACATTCATATTAATTCAGTAGACTAAAAATTTTGCCTATCATTTATATTCAGCTGCCTCGTGACTCAACTCTTTTATATTGTTTTTATGCTCAGATTCTACGAGCAATGTTACCGTTAAAGAGTGAAACATTGCTCTTTTTCTTAGCTAGAAATTTATATATATATATATATATATATATAAACCATGCATCGTTGTCTAAAATTTAACTTTAAAGTTATATTACTTTAGACCCTTATAGGTAGCTTCATGTTTTGTCTGGAGCGAACTCCATCAAATATAAAAAAATTGAATTCTCTCATTTAGTAGCTAATGATAACAACAACTGTTACAAGTAAATGACTCTCGTTTTAACGCAGCGCAGTCAAAATAAATCTCGGATTTTTATGTTTAAAAATGTGATTATATGAAGTAAAACAATCAGAAATGTGTTTTGTTTGAATCTTTTCAATGTACAAGTCATACATTTCTTAAATTCTAAGTACTATTGACAGATCTGTCATATAGGATTACGTGCTCACGTCAGATACGAAACTGATTGTGAAATCCAGGACCACGTGCCACGGACAGTAACTACGACAACACTTTCATACAAACAAAATCTTTCCATAATATATTTCCATAGTGCATCTATGTTTCCGACCGTGTTTTCATGAATATTTTATAGGCATTGTACTAATGTGACGTTTTGCATACATCCATAGTCATTGAGCCCCTGGAGGTGCATAGGCCATCTACAACTTTTGTAGATGTTTTTGTAGCGAGGAGTTTTTTTTACAGGATCAGGGTGCTGACCCCATATCCAACCTTTCCAGAAGGTACACACACCGCCTAGCCTTCCCAAATGGTCACCAATCTGGTACTGGCCAGGCTCAACGTTGCTTAACTTCGGTGATCTGGCGAGAACCGGTGTGTCAACGGGATTGTGCGGGACGTTTTGCAGGATTCGATAGTATTACAATTATTATGAGAGAGCTTATAGACTTTTTTCGGATTACATATTCTGAAACTATTTTTAAATCATTGTTTGTTTTTTGTTTGTTTTATTTTACGTCATAGCAATCTTTCTAGATAATTAAATACCGAATCAAGTTTTGATTCTTTGAATGAAAATATCCTTGAAAACAGTTAAACATTATTCTTTAAAACATTAAAATATTTTTACAGCATATCATTTTCTTTCGTGTATATTTAATAGAAAATCATATTTTATTATCATTGTAAAAAAAATGATTTCAGCGAGAAAAAATCTCGTTATCGCGGCAGTGCATCACATAAGATAATGTCTATAATTAATGGTTCCGGATATGCTGGGGAATAACCAATTACTAAGTAGACAAAGTATAGAATGTAATACACTATGGGAATCATTAATTATAAACAATAGATAAGGTATACAAGTTATAAGATAAAACATTTATATATAGTAATAATTAGTAATAAATAGTGATATTTACAACTAGAAATACAATACGACTCTTTATCTGAGAGTCCATCTTTCAAACTCCTTGGCCTAACGTTCACAGGAAACATGAGTTGGAACAATTACATTGAAGGCATTGCCAGGGCCGCTGCAAGAAAGGTAGGCTCTCTCTACCGTGCTAGAAAACTACTAACACCCGAAAGTATCCTGTACCTCTATAAGGCCACCATTCGCCCATGTATGGAGTATTGCTGCCACATCTGGGCTGGTGCATCTGCTACTAGTCTCTCGCTCCTTGACAAGGTTCAAAAGAGAGTCGCAAACCTGATAGGCCCTGAACTGGCATCTAAGCTTCAGCCTCTGTCCCATCGACGAAATGTTGCATCCCTCTGCCTTTTCTACAAGTATTTTAGTGGTGAATGCTCTGACGAACTGCAATCACTTGTGCCCCCACGACGCGAGCACCCTCGACAAACCCGACAGGCTACTAGATCCCACCCCCACACTGTAGAGATCCCTAGATGTAAAAGATCTTTTTACTCCAATAGTTTATTCCCCAGAACCGCAAGACTCTGGAATTCCATTCCAGGTCCCTGCTTCCCCAACAGTACTGACGTGCAGAAGTTCAAGTGTAACGTGAACCGACACCTTGCTGCCCAAATCCCTACATAGTACCCCAGTAGTTGTTGCCCCTGATAGTAGCCCCCTACACCAAAGTGGCAATTTGCCTTGTTTGGGATGAAAATGTAATAAAAAAAACAAAAAAAACAATACTATTAAGGCACCTAAAATTCGTCCTAGAATGTCCGCAAGTGGTACAGTGCTAGAGTACTTGGAGAAATCAATTGTAAAACGTGATATTCTCCTAAAGTTTGAAGGTTCAATCCTCAGTATGGGCGACCGAAAAATACGAACTAGTCCTGGCTGAGTCAACATGAGCACGCTATCCCTGACATCTATAGAAACATGCCCGAGTTCGACAAGATACACCTGAAAAAATGTCAGAGGTTACATCAACCAAAGCGTTGCGAAAATAACTCAAGATGAACACAGTATGACGATGAATAAAAAAATAGAAATAAAAATAAAATAAAAATAAATTTTCCAAGTGAAGGTCGAAGTAAGGCATAACAAATATTAATGCGTTATGTAATATAGCTATAGGTTCATGTTGTAATTTATAGCTTTGCAGCAAACATACCGCTATAACTCAGGCATTAACGTCCCTAAAAAAGTAAATCGTATTTTAGTTTCAATTCTGGTTGGTGGCGCACTAGTCTTTTTGTTTTACTTTTTAAATTATTACTATATATTGGGTCCAAAATCTGGATTAATGAAAATATAATATTTAAGCGCATTTTACAACCTGGCAATATATAAATATACATAAATATTTATACAAAAATATACACAAACACATATAAATAAATATAAACATATATAAATAAATATATATATATATATATAAGCATATATAAATAAATATTTAAACAGAATGTGTAGAAGCCGATACAATGCAGAGGTAACGGAAAGACACAAGCTGAATCAGGTGAGAAAGTTTTATTAATGCAACTTACAAATACATGTGTATATATTCATATATTTCTCATACACATATTTATATTTGCACCGTGGTCACTTGGGAAAGTCGGTCTGGTGGTATATCCATGTTATATAATATTTTGAGGAAGATCTCTTCCTCAGATATTTATTTGACTTTGTTTCAATCGTGCTGTTGTAAACAGTAACTGTCTCCATGCAAACAATTGCCCGGAACTTGTAGATAACATTTTAATTTAATATCGTTAGGGTTTTTATTTATTCGTTTCTTTAGTTTTATTTATTATTTATTTATTTATATTTAATTTTTTATAATAGTTTATCTTTGGTTCAAACGTGCTGTTGTAAACAGTAACAGCCTTGCAGTAAAAAAAAATACTCTAAACTTGTTGATAGCATTTTAATTAAATATGTTTGAGTTTTTTAAATTTATTTTTATTTCTATTTTATTTATTTATTTATTATTTTTAAAAATAATTTATATTTTATATTGAGGAGATCTAATTTATTTATTTATTATTTGTGCTTTTGCGTTCTGGTTTAGAAGGGGTGAGGCATAGACTTTATATAAATCGGTTGGTAAAGGGAGACTGCTTGATGAGCTGACCTAAGGGGGATAATCCGTACAGATATTTCTTCTCAGTTAAGTGTACAACGTTGAATTACTTTCTATGTATTTATTTATTTTAGTAACATTATTCCTATTCAGGGGGGCATTTTATGTAATTCGTTATGTTGTGTATATATACTCACTTATAGACTCTTGTATCCTTAATCTAAATATAAAGTAATATTCTATTGACTATAAATATTTATTTATATACACAATGTGTTATGACGAAATGTTATTTCGAGAGTTTCTCTAATTTTTTAAAAATATATTTACATAATTATTTTTTTTATTTTAGTTAACTTGAATTTTTGTTTTGTGTGTATTATGTCTTATTGTTATTTGCGATTAATATGCTTGGGCTATATTAGGCCAAGTAAGTTGCATGAGCACATATACATGCAGCAATGTAGCCTACGTGCTCGCACCATCTAATTCGTATATCATAAGCTTGCTATTTAATTGTTATATACTGTTATTATTATTATTATTATTATTATTATTATTAGTGTGTAGTAACCCTAAATAAGGATTGCTTATTTATTATTTTGTTTATTTATTTATTTTGATTTATTTTAATTTTATTATGGATTTGTTTTATGATTTATTTTATTTTTTATTGTTATTATATAATGGTGGGATAGTGTGCGTTAAGTTAAGAATGAAGAACCTAATTCCTGTCGGCGATTAATCTTGGGATGCAATTTGGCAATCAGGATTGATTATTTGATACGAAGGTTGCCAACATGGCTAAAATATCTACTCTGATGAATTTGTTAGTATTGCCGCATGTGTGAAGGTGTCTGCGAACAGAAGAGGCTTGTGTTTGTATGTGTTCTTTTACTCCAATATGCAGGTGTCTTACTGAGCTACCGACGTATGATTGGTCACATTTGGCTCACTGTATGCGATATACTCTGTATGTACGATGGCACATGTTAGTGCTGTTCATCGGACAGTTAATAAGAATGCAGGGTACGTTGTTTAGGTGAGTTTTGCGTTTTGACAAATGCTGTCGTAATAATGGCTCAGTGTGTATAAGTTGTATGTGTAGACCCTCCCTGTGTATATGAATATGTATATATGTATTTGTAAGTTGTATTAATTGAATTTCTCACCTGCTTCAGCTTGTGTCTATCCGTTACCTCTGCATTGTAGCGCCTTCTATACATTCTATTTAACTACATACTTCAAGCAGACTACATCCACTTCTTATAAATAAATATACATAAATATATAAAAATAAATATATATGTATATATTAAACAATATACATAAAAATATACGTAAATATATATGCATATATATAAAGGAGTACATATACTGATATATATATATATATATATATATATATATATATATATATATACATATTTAGATAAAATGCGTATACTGCACGTTTATAATGCACATTAAATCGCCACTTTAATAAAAATCAACAAATATTTATTTATTTTTTGTATCGGAAAACACAACATTGAAATTATACACACAAACACATATGTATATTAATATATATTAATAGTGATTAGTACTCATTTTCTTATTCTGTTAAACTAAAATCAGATGAGTTACTCGTAGGACATATTCCGAATAGTCATGACTTTTTAAAAAGTAATGTTTACTAAACATATATATATATATATATATATATATATATATATATATATATATATATATATATATATAAAATTAATTCGGTCTAATTTAGACGGTAAGAAAAATTATATTTAATAAATAGAAAGTGTTTTTCTATTTTCAGGCGCACACTAAACAACTAGGACCAACCGTGGGAAAAGTTTAATTTTAAATATATTTCTAAAAGAGAGAAA
Organism: Euprymna scolopes; assembly: GCF_053919585.1. Taxonomy (NCBI): domain Eukaryota; kingdom Metazoa; phylum Mollusca; class Cephalopoda; order Sepiida; family Sepiolidae; genus Euprymna; species Euprymna scolopes. Next base: position 41,366,191 of record NC_136509.1, read on the forward strand.
TGATCGTGAGAAAAATTAAAAGGACAGGGAGGCGTATCCCCTTAAAAGCAATGCAAGAGAATTGTGACCCATCAAATTACTGAGTGAAATTGAAGTGTGACAATGCACACTTTCTTTGCGTCTTTGTGATGAAAACTTGAGACTCATAGCCCAACCCCAGCAGTAAAATGTATATTATATATATAAATATATATAATATATAAAAATATATATGTAATCTATAGACATTGTATATATACAAAATGCCGTAATATAAATGTATATAATACCGTAATATATATATATATATATATATATATATATATATATATATATATATAAATATATATATATATATATATATAATACCGTAATGCATGTCACATCGGACGTGTATTGCACTGTGCAATGCGCGTATTAAAGAAGTGTTTCATACTCACGTCCAGATCACGATTTCTGAAACTGAACCTAGTCACATTTGAAAAACTGAAAACTCATGAAATATAATAGTGTCTATACCATTTTTGACGGAAGATTGTACAGTTTTATTTACATGTAATACACATAAGTGTTTATTTAAGATATTCAGGTTTCACATCCCAGGAAAATTTAAAATATTCTAGATAAAAAAAAACAGCCCGAGTGTTTGTTATCCTCGCAGAGACAAAGTATTTTATATGTATGATTTTTTCATTGGTAAAACGAGATACCAACATACGCATCAAAATATGGAATCATATTTTGCACGAACTGTTTTATCAGCAGATCTATATTGACGTTGTTTCAAATTATGTTCTTTCAACAGTTACACATAATTTCATTATATATTTTCATTTAACGAGGGGTTGGACTACGTTGGGAGGAGGTCACCGAGATAATCTATTCGCACCAAAGAACCCGTGTCCGTAAATAATCTCGCAGGTAAATTATTTATCATCTAACATTCTAAATAACACATACGGGTTATCTATCGCTGAACATCTTATAAATAACTGTTGCTGTACCTCTAATTTGAGTGTTCACTTATTCACCATTCTCAGTAAGAGTCAGTCTCAATTTCAAGTTCAGATTTTATAAATCATTTACCTTCAGTTTTTGCAAACTTTTCATTGTAAGTATAGAGATTATCTTATCGAACTAAATATGATTTCAAGTTGATGCTTATTCCCTTCATTCCCTATAGTGCCTATATAATGATACTTTTTAATCGTTACTCTGACTTCGATTGATTTCAGTTGACTTAATTTCCAAGCCAAGTAGCTCGCAATTCCAGTTGTATATGTTTCCTTAAGTATTATGTATAAAATCAATACGTTGTTTATTTAGCTATAATAAATGTTGTACCACGACAAGAAATTACGTATCTGTAAATAATGTTATAAAAGCAAATAATTCAATATATATTATAATAGCAGATAATTCACAATATATATAATATAATAATAGCAAATCATTCAATATATATTTTAATATTATAATAGAAAATCATTCATCATATATATTAATATTATAATAGCAAATACTCTAATATATATTTTAATATTATAATAAGAGAACTTCAATATATATATATATATATATATATATATATATATATATATTACTATTACAATAGATACTAATTCAATATATCTATTAATATTATAACGGCAAATAATAATATATATATTTATATTATATAAGCAATCAATACAATATGTATATATATATATATATTAATATTATAATAGCTAAAAATAAAATATACGTATCATGATTATGATAATAAATTATTAAATACATATTAATATAATAATGGCAAATAATACAATATGTATATTTATATAGCAAATAATTCAATATATATATGTTATAATTTTATAGCAAATAATTCAATATATATATTATTTTTATAGCAAATAATTCAATATATATACTATTATAATAGCAAATAATGCATTATATATAATATTTTAGTAATTTTTATTTGTATATAAATATTATATGAATATATTTAATTTGTGTATTAGTATTATGATAGCAAATAATTCAATATATATATATATCAACATTATAATAGCAAATTTTTATCAACATGACATAATAATATGGAACGAGATGGAAGCAATCTTAGATTTTAGTTTCTTTAATGACGTCGAGTTAAATAAAGTTCAGTAATCAAAACAAGGTCATACCAAAGTTTCGTGCGGGACATGAAAAGAAACAGAAATCTTAGGAAGAGCTCTATCATCCCAGTAATTATAGAAGCGATTGGGCTTATAAATAAAAAAAATGGTAAATATACCTGATGAACCCAGTGCAAGAGAGAGGGGAAAATGCACTTAAAAAGACGGGTATAATCTGGAAACAAAATCTCTCGGTTGTAATATACGAGATGCTGGATAAGTGCCTGACGTCCGGTGAGATTCCCTATCCTAGCTAGAACAAAATGGTACTAAAATTAAAAAAAATTAAAAATAAAATAAATAAATAATTAGATGGCGCAAGTCTAATGCCACTGCGTAAATCCTTTTCATTATTCCAGTCGAGGCGTATTCTGGCTACTTCTAAGTGGGCCAACCAATATCTTATACGCTTGCAGATTTTCACCTTGTTGATCTTTCGATTAACCTGTTGTAAATCTGTGCAAAAATGAAAGAACGGATTTTTGTTTTGAAATGGCGAGAAAAAAAAAAAAAAACATAAAACGGAATTTTCTAGTCGCACGTTCGGAAGTCTTTTCGCTCCCGAAGGCAATAGAGTGCGCAATGGAATTGCATAGATTTTCGTTTTTGTTAATCTTTTATTCACTTTCGTGAGCTTTTATATTCTGATCTACACGCGATGTTCTATTACTTATTTTACGACTGAGAAATTCCTACCACCACCACTACTACTGCTACTACTACTACTACTAATACTACGACGAATGCTACCATAGTTATTAGTAAGAGTAATAAAGCAATTTCTGACATGGAATACACGTGGAAGGAGGAGGTGATATATAGAAACGAAGAGACAAGACAAATGAATAACCAAACTAGGAGCATGTATGAAAATATAGCGGGAAAAAGAAAAAAAAATTAAACAAATAAAAATGGAAGAAGAAAACCGGATCCAAACAATGTGAAGAGGGAATAGAATGTAAAGAAGCCAAACAGGAGGAAGATAAGAATAAAAAAAGGAAGAAAGAAGATGAAGAAAAGGAAAATAAACGTAGACGAATAGAATGCGGCTTTAAGAAGTGAAAACCAAATAAGAAAATACGCGGGTGAAGTAAAAATGTTAACACGAGGAAACAAACCAGAAGGAAAACAAAAATAAATAAAAAAGGAAAATGAAGATATTTTAAGAATGGAAAGAATTCATAAATTAAACGAAAAGTAGAATAAGAATAAGAAGAGGAAGACGAGAAAGAATACGAGGAGATGACGAAACAGAAAGGAGGAGGATAAAAAAAAAACGAGAAGCATAAAATAATACACGCTTAAGTAGATAACGTAAAAGAAAGAAAAAATGCGGCATGAGGAAAAAATGTTTGTTTTTAAATACGAAAGGGAAAAATACAAAACTTAGAAGAAAAAAAAGAACACGAAATCACACTGGGAAAATACGGCAAAAATACTGAAATAAAGGACTAAGAAGAAAAAAAGAAAGAAATGAAGAAAAAAAAACGAGAAAAGAGAAGATAAAGATGAAGTAGTTAATTGATGAAAAATAAAGGAAAAAAAACGATGGAGAAACAAAATAATGATGACGAAGTAGAAGAGGATAATGATGATTAATGCGGATGAGAAAATGAAAAAAAAAGAGGGAATGAATGATAAAGACGAAAGAGAAAAGTATAATAGAGAATAATGCGAGGAACGATATGAATATCTTGAAGCAGAAGAAGAAAAAATGAAAACATAACGGATGAAGAGATAGGTAAGGAAAATTAAGGGGAGGGTGGCAAAGGAGAAATACGACACAGAAGAAAAAAACGGGGGAGATCACCATTTGATAAAGAAAAAGAAGGCATTATGTGAAAGAAAAAAAAATTGACCGGAGAAAAAGAAATTGTTAAAATGAAAATAAAAACAGAAGAAAACCGGATGAGGGAGGTAGGGAGAGAAGAACACTGTTTTATTAGATATTCCTCACGTGTTTGTATGTATGCGAATATCAAATTATTCTTTTGTTTTATACGATTTCCTATGCTTTTGTTTTGTTTCTACTACTTCCACGAATGTGTTTTCAAACGTATTTTTTTCTTCTTCCTTATTTGCATTGTTTATATACGGTGAGCAGAATTCACGAGCAAGAAAACATTACCTAAAGACAAAAGCGGTAAACAAAAATCGAAGGAAGCAACAAAAGAAAGAGCAAAGAAATATAAGCACAACGACAAAAAAAAAACAAAAAAAACACACACACAAAAAAAAAAAAAAAAAAAAAACTGGACAGCGCTATCGATCCTTAGCGATGGTTCCTGATATGAAAGCGAGAAGGGACAAGTCAGAGTTAGGTTTGGGGTTAAGACGCTCTATTTCCAAGAATAGCTACAACGTGAAACAATGCGTTCTGTCCCTCTCAGGCTTGATGACCTACCGAAGGGGTTTGTTCGATGCGGTTTCTTTAACGGCATTCATTAATGTTGCGGTCAAGTAATGTAAACGCCGAATGACTATTACTGTAAACTTTTCGGCCAACACAAGCTGCTATTAAAAAAAAAAATTGAAAAATAACGCTAAATAACTCTAAAATTAATATTTCTCCAATCGGTGTCGCTGCTCACATATGCTAAAAGCTACTCGAGGATAAAGGTTAGTAATACGGGAATGAATGCCAGCCGAAAGATGAGGAACACCGTTGTAGTATTATTATTAATTAATTATAAATGCTATTGGTTGCGTTTATTATATTTGGAACGGTCCATGGCAGAAATTTATATACCTTGCATTTGAGATCAAGCACGTTATAAATAGCAGGGAATCTATCCTGCGCTATAGTGAACACATGGTTGCAATAGATGAACTCGGAATATTAATGGATAGAGTTTATCTTAACCTATTTCCAATTGGTGGAACATATAAGAACGGGACTGCTTCTCTACGAATTAGAACATTGCTATTTTCGGATTCAATATTAAACAAGCAACTTTCATAAGCCATCCATATGATAAACACTGATTTAAAGGTAGTAAATAGAAGTTTTGAGACTTTCAACTAAAAAAAAAAAAACGAAGCTCTTGTGTATTCTATGAAGCCCGAACATTAGCTAAAAACAATGAATATCTGGAGAAACTTTCCACATTGTTGCCAGACAAAGACACATACACGAACACTTAAAAGACAGTAAATAAAAGTATTGAGATTTCAACCAATATTAAAGAAACAAACAACAAAAAAAAAACTATTATTTATTCCATGAAGACCGAATATATATGTGTGTGTGTGTGTGTGTGTGTGTTTGTGTGTGTGTGTGTGTGTGTGTGTATGTATATATATATATATAGATATATAAAACGATTGCCGATTTCGATTCTTAAAAATCTCCAAACAGAGTCGTAAACAGTGTTGTGATTTTTCCCCGATTACCATACAAACATGTGCAGATATATTTTCTAACGTAAAAATACAATTGTGATAGATGATCTATTGATTCTATTTTTACTATTGGTTTATATGAGGGCCGTGCAATAAGTAATGACCCTGACCCACTTCCCATAGGTTGATTGGTTGTTTTTGTTTTACGGCATATCAACCCTTTTCGGGTTATTTAATGCCGAATCCAAAGATTTTGAAGAAAAAAATTTTAACAGAATATATTTGTTGTTTTCACGTCGGTTTCTATTTAACCCATAGTTGGGACCCTAACAGGTACTACCACTCCGGGTCAGAGTGGACCTGGGAGCAATAGTAATTAAAAGGGTGGCTCCACACTCCCCAAAGTCCACAAGCTGGGGCCTCACCACTGATATAGTTTAAGGTCATATCCAGAACCCTAATTGAGAGACTTTTACCCACTTCAGGGGGCAGTCGGCGTATTCTAATGCCCCACCGACAGGGCCACTTGCAATAGGAGTAGAGCAACGAAACTTGGCACAGTTATTAGTCTTTCTCTACATACGAAGAAACCAGAGTTATACATTTTCCCATCGTTTAATGCAGCTCTGGAGACTGTTTTTGTAGAACATCCCAAGTTGGTCCTCCAACCACGACGTGACTTTAGAAATCAGGGCTACATCATCTGGGAAACGCTTTCCTTTCAAGAATAACTTCATGCCTGGGAAGAGGTGAAAGTCAGAGGGTGCAAAGTCAGGAGAGTAGGGAGGATGGGGAAGGATTTCATAACCACACGCCCGTGCTTCTGATCCGGCGATATGCGAGTTGTAAACCGGGGCGTTGTCCTGAGGAGGGGGATACCTTCGCTGATCTTGCCCCGCCTCTTGATTTTTAAGGCTCCTGTAATTGTGGCACCCTTTGCCAGGAAATCTGTCGTCACTAATCCGTCCTGAAGACTGTGAGCATGACCTTGTCAGAGGAGGGCTGCACCCCTGCCTCCTTTGGAGGTGGTGAGTTTAAGTACTTCCGCTGCATTGACTGGACTTTGGTCTCTGGATCATAGTGATGGACCCAAGTTTCATCCTGTGGAATCAGTCTTTTGAAAAACTTTGACTCATCTTCTTGGCACATCTCTGAATTCATTCTCGAGCACTCGACGCATTCTTGCTTCTGTAATGGTGTGAGCAACCTTGGATCGATCTGGCAGACAACTTATGCATATGCAAATGGCCATGAATGATAATTTACACAGACCCTGTACTAATCTCTGCATCTTGGGCTATTTGGCGAATAGTAATGCGCCGATCTTCCAAAATGGCAGCCTCAAATTGACGGACAGATGCCTAATCAATGGCAGAAGGGGTGCGACCAGGCCTGGGAGCTGTTTCCACATACTTCCGGTCATGTTTGAATTCACGATGCTACCGTTTTACAAGGTCATATAATGGGGCATTATCATCATAAGTTTCTTTCATTTCATTAAAAGTCTCCTGTGGTGTGCGTCCTTTCATCCTTTCAAATACAAAAACTGGATCACTAGGCTTCATTTCACACCTGACACAGTTCAAACACCTATAAAACAGAAACCACAATTAGTTCACAGCTGTAATTTGCCACATAACCCGTAGAGATATAAATCATTGCCGTGCAAAATTTAAGCTAGATCAGCCAACTGGAAGTGGGCCAGGGGCATTACTTATTGCCCGCACTCCGTAATCAATATTTAATAATTATTTTATTATTACTACAATGTAATATTTTTTAAGCAAAATCAGATAAAGAAAGAAGAAAAAACGATGATTAAAAGAATCGTTTTTCGCATCGGAAAATAAGCAAATATTTTTTCCGATTTCGACACCGATTCCGATACCCCCAAAACTTAAAAAAATTTCTGATGTTCGATTTCAATTAATCGTCTCAACACTTAAACGCTATATAAATATATAAATCAGAAAGCCATACTTAATGCATGTGTAATTAGTGAAAGTTTTTGTTCCTTTTTTCATAATAGTTTTTCTCAGCGGAATAAGTTCTTTGTAACTGCTATCCATTTTTTTATACATAGGCACCAAAAAAACTAAGTCGGAAACTAACGTCCCTGTCAGTGGGGCTTTAGAATACACCGACTGCCCCCCTCCCTGCAGAGAGTATAAGTCCCTCAATGGGGGTCCTGTATATGACCTTAAACTATATCCAGTGGTGAGGCCCCAGCTTGTGGGTTTGAGGAGTGTGGAGCCATCCTTTAATTACCATTGCTCCCAGGTCCACTCTGACCCGGAGTGTTAGTACCTGTTAGGGTTCCAACTATGGGTTAAATAGAAACCGACTTGAAAACAACAAATATATTCTGTTAAAATTTTTTTCTTCAAAATCTTTGGATTCGGCATTAAATAACCCGAAAAGGGTTGATATGCCGTAAAACAAAAACAACCAACCAACCAACCGGAAACTAACATAGTATTTAATAATCAGTATTACAAAATGGAAGCAAAGGGAAACTTATACCTTTACACAGACACACATACATATATATGTATGTGTGTATGTTCGTGTATGCGACTATTCTACTTGACTATTCAATGTAAACTCCCACCGACATGATATTCGTAGATACATAATTTCCATTACCTCATGCGTTAATTGCAGATGGCCTGGAGTAAAGACTCTAGCTTTACACCCGGTACTTATACTGGACTGGTCACTTAAATAAATTGTCTTCACAGATGCTGCACTCAAATTAATTGTCCTTAGTCAATGGAGGGGAAACCCTTCTATACTAAAGCAATTTCATTTTTGCAGAATCCTTTTTATAAGGGGAGCTGGTTATCTCCCACATTAAACCGACTTTCTGTCATATATTGTTTCATGGAAAACAAATAAAAAAAAACCCTCTAGCTTGAGGTGTCTTTGTTGACTAGTTTTGATCTTTTGACCAGCAGTAATTAACGCTGACCTATATATTTGTGAGCAATATGTTTGGTTCTGTCACTCTAGGCTGAATAAATATCCGGTCTATGAGACACACCCCCACGTTACTGTCTGTTTCACGAAGGATACTCATATTATACCATGTAATATCACTGTTCTCCCACAGCATTTGTGCTGAACGAGCGTACTTACATTATCATGTTACAACAAACATACACAGACTTCCAGTAATTATAGGAGCAACCGAATTGAAGAAAAGAATTTCAAAAGTTACTTTCCAGATATACCCGATGATCAAAGTGCAAGAGAGATTAAAAAAATTGCACTTGAAGGGAAGGTTAGAATCTTTACAATAACTCTCGCTTGAAATAAATACAGCGGGTGAATTGTTGACATGCGGTAGCTTAAACACTGATATGAATAATATATATATATATATATATATATATATATATATTTGAGGGTAAGCAGTTACATTTGGTCGCTACAAACAGCCATCTGTTTTAGTCAATGAGACTTTGTCAGGCGACGTTGAACCATTTGACGCCATAGAAAAAAAGACTGGCTTTTATCTATGTTGTCGAATGGTTCATGGTCGCCTGACGAAGTCTCATTAGTAAATAGATGGTTGGTTGTAGCGAACAAATGTAACGGTTACACCTCAATTTAATAATAAAAATATATTTTGCTCTTGTTATCTTACAACGTCGCAGTATTCACATTAGTTCCTAATTTTGAATATCTAAAACTTGAAATATATATATATATATATATATATATATATATATATATATATATATATATATATATATATATATACTAGCAAAAGTACCAGTCTTTGACTGGGTCCAAAACCGCCTACAGAAAATGGACTCTCATTTATGAAAGTATGATAGGTTATGGAAAGGAAGGGTTTTAAAGAGATAGCTCCGAATTTGGGGGTATCAAAACCAAAGCAAAATATGATGAACCCCATAATTTATTATACCATACCTGTTCACACTGAAACACTTATCACAATATTCTGTGGATCTATATTAAAAAAAAACCTTGTTAAACTTTGTTACATATTTCCATTCTATGGAGGTCAGGTGCGGACGAACACCCAATAATTTTATCATACCATATTTCTTCAAACTGAAACATAATTATCAAAGTATACTTACGCAGATAGATATGAAAAAGTCTTTATTAAAGTTTGTGCCTATTTCCATTCCATGGAGGCCAGGCGCGAACGCAGACCCCACAATTTTATTATACCATCCCTATTTAAGTTAAAACATACTTATCAAAGTATTCTTATGTACATCTATATCAAAAACACTTGTAAATGTTTTTTTTTCTTTTTAATTTAATTTTTTTTATTTGTGGACCAGGCGCGAACGCAGAACCCACAATTCTAATGAACCACCGTTCTGCCAGATCAAACATACCCATTGCTGTGTCTCGATACATCTTCTATCATTACATGTAATCAGTTTTTTAAAATAGTCAACCATATAGGAGCCTATTTTTGACCAGACACACACTCATACATTCATCTTTATATTATATTATATATATATATATATATATATATATATATATATATATATATATATATATATATATAAGTACATATCAAGTGCCATGCACTGATATATAATAAGAAAAGTAACTGACTTGAAAATAGATGTTGAAGAGAGGATAATCAATTCTTACAGCTCGCAGGGATGAGGATTTTTGCGTCCTGACCAAATTACGTAGACACGGAATCATGCACAAGTGCCAATTATGAGTAATGCATCCGAAATACAGAAGGAGTTTTTACCTTGCTTATGGCATATGTCCGAAGACATTCTTGTTAAGAAACCTGCTTCTTGGAAAAATAAATATTCGTCTGATTTGGTTAATCGATTTTTAAGGTGCATCGACGCACTCATGTGTCAGAATATCAGGTTAGGGTAACTTTACATATTGCACTGGTGCTACAGTAACTATTTTTATGCATCTATTAAAATTGCGCGTTTTAACGGAGAGTTTATATACTGCTTGTTTTATTGTGTTTTATCTTTGTGTTTTGCATATGTTTCACCTGTATCTTACTAATTTGCGTTATTTTTATTAGTACGTATTGACTACATATACGGTGAATGGTGATAATTCTGACGGGAATATAATGATGTAAATAATTCGATTAAATACACACACATATATAAGTTTTTTTATAGCTTATTTGTATTCCTAGTCGAATAATCAAAACTTTTGCATATCTTCCTTATATGTTTTAAAGTTGTTGTTTTTTTTTTTAAAATTTAACGAAATTTATATATATGAGTGTTTAGATGATTCATCGGAATCGGGAATCGAAAAAATCGGAACTTTTTGGAGTATCTGAATCAGAAAAATGTATGCCTATTTTTGGATGCCAAAAACGATTCTTTTAATTGGATTTTTATTTGATTTCCTTTAAAGAAAATTCTTCTACTGCTGATAGTAATACTAAAATAATGAATAGCCATTGATTCTAAACGATTAGTAAAACTAAAATCGATAGATCATCGATCACAAATATATATTTACGATGAGAAAATATCTGCGCATTTAACATGTGTTTTTATGGTAATCATGAAAAATAACTTTATAGTTTAATATTTAGATATTTATAAAGAATCAGTATCGGAATCGGGAATTTAATACGGAATCGATAACTGTATCGGAAAAATATTGGAATCGTCCCATCCCTAATACATATTTTTTATATAATATATATATATATATATATATGTATATATATATGTGTGTGTTTGTGTGCATATTTAATTTGACTATTTAAATCACTATATCTATCTCTCTCTCTCTCTCTCTATATATATATATATATATATATCGTTGAAACCAGATCATGCATGTTGTCCATTGCACTCAAAGAAATAGTTTTCATAAATTGTATACACTGTTAGCAGTTAATCCATATTTATATAGGAGTTAGACCACATGCATGGTCCTCCCTGAGTGCACAGTAAAAAAGGTATAAAAATGACTAAGTTCAGCATTTGCACTCCCATTTAGCCCCAAATTCCCCAAGGGACGTCAAATTTGGGTTAAAAGAAACAAACGGTGCAGTTTAAGGCCTTAAGATATGTAAATTTATGCAAAAAAAATTATTAAGTCCATCATCTGCCCCCCCCCATTTTACCCCCAAATTCCCAAGGCCTAAACACATGTAAACTGCTAAATAGACATACACAGAACATTTTGCGCAAATATAGTAAAGCAGTGCAACAAATGGAGTGTTCTTATTAGCCCTAAAAGAGCCCTGGGGCACACCCAAGAGTTATCGGGAAGTATAAGCAGACAAAGTGATAGAGAAATCAGTTAGTTACAACTTTTCAGAAAGTTTTATTAAATTCCAAGGAATCATTTTGTTTAATGAGCAGAAAAGTTTCAATTTTAGTCATTTTAACTCGAAAGGTACCCCTTGAAATGCAACCGGAGTTTTCCCGGAAAATCAGTTCTGTTATTTTTTATGCTCATATCATATGTAATTTTTGTGCAAAATAAAAACAAAGACCAAGGTGTAGTTATTGAAAAAAATGCGGACAGATGAACCAATGAACGGACGAACAGACAAGGGTTAATTTATAGGTCCACCCTCCTTTTGTCGAGGGGGGAGGCAAAAAAGTAAAGCTTTCTACTTTGTTAATTCAGGAAGTTGAAGAGCTACGAGGATAAGAATAGTACCATTAAAACCAGCGACATTTAGTTCTTTAGATTTTTTTCTACATAGTCATCTGCATTATTTATGCACTTTTGTTAGCGACGAAATATGAGTTTTCATGTCTCCGCAGCTATGATATCTTCAAGTTAAAAATGCAAAGATGGCCTCCTTGTTAGTTGGCTGGATTTTTTCCACATTAAAACAACGTTTTACTCTATTCTGCACTCATGGGGAAGCAGATAATTTCGGAGAGGATAAATACACTCACAAACAACAGCAGATGCAGAAACTTTTCTATTAACACTTGTTTTAAATAGTAAAGTATTTTTTGAATGATATCAAGACCGAAAAGTTGTCATTAACCTTTGGGTGCTATCTTTAATGGTGCATTTTTATACTCTTACTACCACTGCGATTTGTCGTAGTTCGCTTTCAAAAAATACAACTAATTCATTTCTTTAAAATACAACGAGTCTTCGTAACAATAGTAATTTATCACATAGCATAAGCATTGGTATATACAAAATCTAGTAGCTGGATATCATCCTGATACGTGCAACAACGCATTGATATATACAAAATCTAGTAGCTGGATATCATCCTGATACGTGCAACAACGCATCACAAATAAAACGTATGGTATTTTGAATTTTTTAGATGAGGATTGATAATTTGGACTATTTTGATCATTGGAACTGATACTTTTATTTGAATGTTATTCTCTACAACGTTTTTTCGATGTTCCATCTATCTTCGGGTAAAAATAATAAACAGAGAGACCCACTGGAAAGTGAGATAACTTAAATAAACAGCTCACATGCTCGGACATAACAACCTACTGAGCAAATCAAGCGTAGAGCTGAATGCAATTTGGACACCTCTAATAGAGAGATAAAACCTTGAATAACAACTTAGGTTTAACATTAACAAAAAACAACAGAGAATTGTCCTAGTGCCATTTGGAGTGGCCCTAGACGTTGTATCAAACTTTACAGTTACCCAAACGTGCTGAGTTTAATCCTGAACGAAGGCAGTGAAAAGTAACATTCAAAACAGAGAATCAGCAACTATGTTCCAGAGCCTAGCTGGAGTCCGAACACGGTACCCCCGTAATAATAATAAAGGGTTGGGTTCGAGGCTCCTAACAAACGATTCCCCAGTTCGATACAAAACACCTGATGAAGGCCGGAAGGCAAAACGGCCGAAACGTTGTGACTATAACAACGAAGATGAGGAAGTCAGTCCAATCATCTCAATAAATGAAAACACCTCATTTCAAAAATACAGACAATTACTATCTTCGGGTGCATCATTATTAACCACGAATTCGATGAGACATATCTGAAAATGTCGCGGCTTACATTATAACATGTGAAGCACGCATAGTCACTCGTAAGTGCACAGTAACCAGGCATAAAAAAATCAAGTTCAGCATCCCCACCCTCATTTAGACCTACAAGTTCCTAGGGGAGTCAAATCCAAAAAGTTCCTAGGTGAAAATGAACAAATGGTGCAGTTTTAAGCCTTAAAATATGTACATTTGAGTTCCACACCATGCAAAAAAAGTAATGAGTCCACAATTTGCCCCCCCCCCCTATTTACCCCCAAATGTCCTCATGTTTGAATTTGAGTTCAGCACAATGAAAAACTGCTAGATATACATGCACAGAAAATTTTGGACAAATATGGCAAACTAGTCCAAAGATAGAATTTTTTCATTAGCCATAAAAGAACCTCTGGGGCACACCGAAGAGTTATTGCGAGGTATAGACACACAAAATTATATAGAAATCAATTCATTTTATTTATTGCTTACAATAATCCTCGTCTTTTATTAGTTGTTTTCACGACGTTTCGGCCAACTATTCCTCTGGCGTTCGTCAGGTAGCCGAAACGTCGTAAAAACACCTAATAAAAGATTAGGATAATTTTCCGCAATAAATAAACTTAATAAATAATTCTCATCTCAATGAATTCTAATGAAATAATGGAAATCACTTAGTTAAAACTTTTCAGAAAGTTTTATAAAAATCCAGGACATCAATTTTTTTAATAAGCACAAAAGTGTCGATTTTAGTAATTTTAACCGGAAAGGTACCCTGGGCGAAGCAACCGGAGTTTTCCCAGAAAATCGGTTCTGTTGTGCAAAATTATAAAAAAAATCCAAGGTGTTGTTATTGAGAAAATGGGTCCAGACGAACGATCGAACGGACAAGGGTGAATTTACAGGTCCACCCGCATTTTGTCGTGGGACTAATAAACGTTTTGTAAATAACTTCACGAATTAGCAACGCAGGGTAAATGAATCAAATATTACTTAAACGCAGTATTTTCATTCATTTTCTATTGTTTCTAATAGCAATATTAGCACATTAGCGTGCGAGAAATGCATTTATACATGAAGGTAAATTAAGTAACAACATTTTTTTCATTCGAAATTTAAAAAAAAAATAGTCCACTGTGAAAGGTGGTAGTGTCGCTAAAAGCCAATAAATCTCCTCATCCTCTTTATTTTTCTCCCTAAATATTAGACATCGAACCTATAAAGTTAATGAATGGGACAAGATTCACTAAATACAACATTTTAGATCTTGGATTTCCAGACAGTATCAACATGAGCAAATTGATGTCTACATTTTCGTATCCAGTTTCTATTTATTTTGGTTTCTTAACTAGAGAATTTACGTCTCTTTATTAAAATGTGCACTATTTGGTTGTAGATTTAATAGATTTAACGAAATTGAATAGTTGTTAGGTTGCCTTACCTTGAAATAAATATTTAATTTTCAAACTGATAGTTCCATATATAGGATTAGTAAATAATGAAATAAGTCGCATGAATACAAAAAGCTAAACACTTCTAGGTAGACCTGTAATGGAATAAATTACTATGAGATACGTATTTGAAAACAAGGTCGAATTAATCGACACAGGGATTAAGTGCATCTCAGAACGAAGAACAGAGTGACCCAAAAAACACAAACAAAAGCTAAATGGAGGCCATCTAGAACATATGCTGTAGAACGGAGAAAAAAAGGCCAAAGACCCTAGTGTTTTGATGTAATCTCTATATAAATAAAATGAACTCTTTTTCCCGTCTGATTTTGACCTTAATAGGATTAAAAATCAAGATATTTCATGCAAATATAATATGCACAAACGGGAGAACAATATCTGAGGTGTGTTATAGGCTTATTATTTCTCAAATTCCTCGATAATCTTAGATTTCTATACTTTTTCTGCTGAGAAGTCACGGCCAAAATCGGTTAAGATCAATGGAAGTGGTAAAATATTTTCTCTCTTATAAATTCCTCCTCCCTCTGCCACCACTTAACACCGTTTGTGGATCGTTCACAAGGAACAGTTGAGAAGAGAACACCGGTTTGGCTTCGTAGTTCTTTCATGTGAAGTTATTTAAAATCACTAAACTAAGCTGCAGTGCTCTGTGGCGTAGTGGTAAGCGTGCTGGACAATTCACATTATATTTTCACGTTCACGCCGACCTACCGTAGTCGTTTTTTTTTTTGTTTTTTTTCCTAAACAACTGGAATGAACTTTTCTTGGTGGCAGAACTGTTAACGTTGCAGATGTTTTTTTGTTTTTTTTTTCACACTTTATTTTCCTACTTTTACACATGACTCAGGGTTTGATCCTTCCTACTTACCTACCATAACATTTTTTAACCCCCCCCCCGTCCCGGAAACAAACACTCGGGCAACGCCGGGTACCCCCGCTAGTGTTTTGAATATAATAAACTAGTTATGAGGAAAGTTTCATTTCATTCGGACAAAACACTAAGAAACGGGTCCTAATTAGAGCTGGGCCCTGTTTTTTGGGGGGTTACCCTGTACAATGTTGATTTTTTATTATAAAATATACAAAGGAAAGGAAAGACATAGGAAACAGTGAGGATTAATATTTTCTTGGAATTGACTAGCATTTAGTGTGTTTTGTAAAATTCAAAGTTGAAGTTCGAGAAGAAACGCAAGAAAACCGAAATAGAAATTACCGAAGCGGTAACAGTAAAAAGTTCGGATAGAAAATAGGCGAACGCACATGCTGAAATATATATCCTAAGGGTATAAAACAGAATAGTGTATTACATTTTACCTGCGCAAATTACAGTAAAACCTTAGGATACAACATTTAAAGTATGTAACTAAATACGGTTCCGTATATAATACACATCTATATAATCAAATAACATTATAAATAACACCGTGAGGTGGAGAAAATTCCGTAACAAGGAAAAGAAAACATCATATTCCATATCGCAACCTGAAAAAAAAAACAGTATCCAAGGGTTACCGTATCCCGGTGTTCTACTGTGTAGTTAATTAATAACAACATCTATATTAATATAGTTAATTAATAACAACATCAATATTTATATGGAAAATGTTCTGTTCTAATTTCCTCGTATTTGAAAGGCTATTTATAAACCTTATGTTCTGTAACTATTAGAAATAGAGTTGAAAAGAAATAAATCAGAAAGAAGGTAATTAACTTGATATTCGCATTACTTCCTTTTATTCTCTATAGTAACATAATAGGTAAATTACCATAATTGTAGCAGAGTTCAATTTTTTCGCGAGTGTACTATTCATGTGTTTCACAGGCTTACTATGGGCAGGTGCGATTAAACAGCGTCAACTGAACTTGAACTCAAATCGTCAGCAATCTAGTCTGCACTGATAATGAACATCTCCATTAGCACCTGCCAAATTAACAAGATTCAGCTTTAATTACATTTCGTAATTCGGATTTCGCAATTATTCTTTCATTCCTGGGTTTATTCATTAAATACTGTCAGCCACGATCCAAACTAAATTCCGCTAGTCGTTCCATTTCGTTCGCGTTATTCCAATCAATCAATTAAAACTAGTCGTTAAAACGAAGAAGATTTAAAAAATAATAATTTGCCAACACATTTGGCACATTCTGAATCAGTTCTTATAATGGTTAATTATCATCAATAAAAATGTCAGTCCTATAATGTTGGTGTTTTTTATGTATTGAAATGTGTGTATTAAAACCCTTTTGTTTCTTTTTATTTAAAAAGAAAATACAGCTTTGTTATATATGAGGTGGAGGACTGCATTCATCTGCAAAAGATCTAGCGAATTTATTAAACATTGTTTTTAATTAATTTCCTATTAATCTTTTTTTTCGGTTTTCTTATGAGATAATCATCTTTACTAAATTATTACGTGTAATTATATTTATGTATATATTTTACAGGATTTATATATACGTAATATTTGCGTAGAACGGTTACAGTAAACACAAATCTATTTCTATATATATCTACTTATGTATGCTTGTATATGTATAAATTGCCTCCCAAACTTCTGTCAGCTTTTGGTCCACAGAAATTAAAATTAATATATAGGGTATTCGAACCCATACGAAAATCTATGCAAAATGTGAAAATTAAAAAAAAAAGAAGGAATTTGCCATGTGATGGTCAAACGACGGCATTACGAATATGCATGCGTAATTTAATAGCTATTGGTTCTATTTCAATTTTAAGTCTTGAAGTAAACATGTGTTAATAGCTCATGAATTAACGTCAAAGGAAAAAGTAAATCGTAAGCTAAACGTTTTTGTTTCGATTCTCAGTGGTGGCGCACAAATGAATTTTTTTAACTTTTTAAATCATTACTAGTGATATGGCAAGATAATATTCTTTTTGTTATTTTCACACTAGAGTATATATCAGTTAATATCTTATATACTTTTATATAGAGATGTGGTTCTCAATTGACTAACTGTGTCTGTGTAGGATATATACTCGATAGTCAAAACAATGAAAAGAATATGCTGTTGTCATAGCTCTAATCATTACTATATATTGGGTCCAATATAATATACATACAACATCTGATTTAATCAAAATATAAATTTTAAGCGTATTTTACGACCAGGCAACGCTGATCGGCAGAATAATCTATAAAATTTCTAATTTCTTCCCCTATATTCAAAATCTGTATAATAAATATATTGAGGCAAAGTTTTGGCCATGTTTTCATTATCACCTCTGATGACATTTCAAAAGGAAGTAAGAGCTCGATCACCGAATATAAATGAATAAAAAATGTCTTTCTACGTTCATTTGTTGTCACTGCCTTATCAAACCTGAATCGTGCATTTAAATGCAATTTCCTGAGCTTCGGACAAAGACAAACATGAAGTATATGTTTTGTGCAAAGATTGTATTATTATATTACGAGGTAAGTGTTCGTACTATATATACATACAATGAAAATATGTTGCTATCTCCTAAATCTGTTTTGAAGCTACACTCCCATAATATTGCATATTCCGTGCAATATAACTTTGCGTTTTCCATTGGAGAAAAATAACAGCCAGAGAAGTAGAATACGGAGGAGGAGAAAGGCGATAGAGGGATAGATAGATAGATAGATAGATAGATAGATAGATAGATCTCTAGGGAGAAATTGATAGGAAATTTATCACTTTTTTAGTTATTTCGAAATTAGAGCAAACACTCAATTAAAATGTACGTCTCTATGTAAATCTCTCGTCGTTTTATTTTAACTAATTAACTAGGCTAATAATTATATTTTTTAAACAAGCTAAGACACAACCCAGAAAAAATCGAATATACAATAAACAAATATTACCACAGCTAATTAAATAACTTTCTGTACTTACCTGGATTTTTCTTGTATTTTAAAATTGTTTAAAATCTTTTTTGTTTACCTTGTAATATCTGGGTGTTAACGAATTGTTTTGCAAACAAGATGGCGGTTACAGTTTTCTTTATGGAAAACAAACTATTGCCATCTTTTTTGTAAAATTGCTCGTAAAAACCGAATATAGGAGATTAAAAAAAAAAACATTTGAAACTACTTAAAAACACAAACAATGACAGTGCAAAATTTATGTATTGTATATTTTAATTCTTTACTATTTCTTAGTTTGTTGGCTTCCTTGTTAAATCCATCTTTCGAGTTGACTATTATGAAAATGTGGCCCTTTGTTCTGTAAAAAAAAAAAAATGTTTTCACTATGAGGTGAATATTGCTTAAATAAATATGGCTTTTTCGCATTTTCTATTGATTTACAGTTGTAGCAATTACATTGTTTAAAGCAATAAATATTATCTACGCCCTTATCCTAAAGCATAATTTGCATAGTACGCAACGTTTTCTTTTAAAGTTGAGCAATTTCTTTTAAAAACTTAATATTTATTGTTTTCTTCTTATGGGAATTTTTGTCAGGTAAATATTCTTCAGATCTACAAAACAAATTCCATGGTGAGACGGTAACAACAATGGAAGGCAGTAATTGCTGAGGATGCAGTTAGGAGATTCGGAGTTCCTATCCTGTCGTGGTTACTACCTGACAAAGTTCAGAAGAATAGTTCGTCGAAACGTCGTGAAACAACAACTAAAAAATATGAGGATAATAGTCCGCAATAAATAAATGAAAACAAATTCAATTTTAAACATTTTTAATCTGAGACCGTCTTTGTTTTTAAAACAATGAATATTTATTTCTCTTTATTACTGTAAATATTTATTTCTCTTTATTACCGTAAAAAATAATTAGCAAAAATTTTTCTTCTACATCTACAAAAACGAATACCATTTTTTTAAATGCATATATTAAAAATTGTACTTTTAAGTCAATGTACCAAAATAATTCGATTTACACACAATTCATCTCATTATAGGCGGAGGCTGATTTTTTTTTTTACCTTATTCGTATTAGATTAATCCCTACTCAAAATCGAACGATCTAATAATTTTAATACGTGCAAGACATGACCGTTTGGGCAAACTTTAAATATTTAAGAGTAATATTATGTAGATTATGGCGATGGTTATGGTGATGACGATTATAAAAAGAAGTAAAACAAAAACGAATATTACTCTAAACTATCTCAAATTTCGAATTGCGAAATGATACCGACTCGTTTATTACTAATGTTTGTTCCTCTCTGCTGACAGCTTTCTTCCTAACTAAATTTTCCTGTTTTTTCTTTTGCTTGCCTCATCAATCAATTAAATAAAGCCACTTAAAAATTTGCTGGCGAAAAAGCGAAGGCTTTATTAAAAAAAAAGCACATGAAGCGTGTACTAAATCAATCAATTTAATTGTTCAATCTCCTTAAAAAATATCAACGATATTTTAAATGATCGAATTTTTCTATAATCTCCCGAATATGCATAATTTCATGTTGTTATTTCAGGTTTTAAAGTCAATTCTAATGAAATGTGAAAAAAAAAATACGTTCACATGTTTCCCCACGCCCTACTTGACCGCAATTAATATATTTCGAGAGTTATTCTTATATAATATATATATTTATTTGCCTTCCCAGGAAGGCAGAGTAAGATATAAGGTTGGTTTTAGGTTTTTATGTGCTGAAAACCTAACCTCGCAAAATAATACTCTTAATTATAGCAACCTTAAAAGTTGTCATAATTTAGACGCTATCGTCACAGTCCGAATACAGAAAAATGTATCAAACGAGATACCACACTATCACCCATCACGTTCATCTATAATATAAATCTCACCTGTATGTTTAAATGTATGTATGTACGTGGGTATGCATATCTGCTGAAAAATTTCGATCGAGACGGCGATAGCGGTCGTTTTGAATCTCGATCCTTTGGATGACAAATATTAAAAAAATGGCTAAAACATTTATTCCTTCACCCTAAACTGGGCACTTTTCTACAGGGAAGGGTTGCTTTTTCCGCCGATATTTTCAAAAGTCATCCCCTCTTTCCGATTGACTAGCCTTAATTTAAACCTTCGTCACTTCCGGTTTG
The DNA here is from genome assembly GCF_053919585.1 of Euprymna scolopes. NCBI lineage: Eukaryota > Metazoa > Mollusca > Cephalopoda > Sepiida > Sepiolidae > Euprymna > Euprymna scolopes. The sequence continues at coordinate 41,387,133 of NC_136509.1, forward strand.
GCGATGGACGTGACAGCAAAAACGCCACTTTTTCACGTCCTTTTCTTCCTTAGCGGTACGGGTTCGAACCAGTCTGCTTCTACCACTTTCTTTCTTTTTATGCGCAACAACACATCTAAACATCCGGGCAACACGGGGCAAATAGGCTAGTGTATATATTAAAAAAAAAACAAAAAAAAACACGGTGACACAGATTTTCCAAGGAACGTCGACATAAAGCGGCGTTGAGCATGTTTAGTACCACACGAGTGAACATGTTTTAATACTATGTGATATATAGCAGAGGAACAGAGATGTCGGTAGCTAAATGACTAACAACACTGACTGACACCCTGTCTCTTCTTGGTTCGAATTAAGTTTTTTCCACAGAAGCAGTTTCATTTAGGATGTTGACGACGTCTATATAGTCTAGCCCTCAAATGATTGATGTCTTTCTAGAAAGGACATAATAGTTAGAAATATATCAGGGAAACCGATGCCAACGGATGAAACATCTTGTTTATACGACAGGAATGAATGAATATGTAATAGAACCGATGTAACCCCTTGCACAAACATCTCTCAAAACCAACTTAATCAACTCTCTGACCGAGATATACAGGGTGACCCCCCCCCCCAAAAAAAAAACAGGACATTCAATTGTTTTTCTGGACATTTTACAGTCAACAGAGAAAAAATGGCCAAAGGCCCTAGTGTTTTGATGTGGTGTTTTGAATATAATAAACTAGTTATGACCAAAGTTTCATTGCATTCGGACAAGACACTAAGAAACGAGGTCTAATTAAAGTCGGGGTCCGTTTTGGGGGGTCACCCTGTATATGCAAGTGCGCGCCGCTTGTAAAATCAATTCCCTGTAATCTTCTTCATTCGATGGAAAACGGCTTAGCTTAATCAATGTGAATGAATACTGATCAGCATAGTAAAGTATTTGAGCGCATTTTTTTTTGTTCAAATATAAACCGTGATAATGTGATATGGATACAGGCCATTACCAACATAGCGTGTACCCTTTCCTCGCGAAAACGGTGACATTAATTAATAAGGGAGTAACTGCAGTTTTCAACCAATGCAGATCTAGGAGTTTCTAGAACGTGTAAATTACAACGCCGGGTTACTGAAGGATCACTGACTCCTGATTTTTATTCTGAAGGTTCACCCGGATCATTTTCTGTAGATGGATATAGTCGCAAATCAACGTAGGTTTGGAAGAAGTGTTTTCCTCTAAATAACCGAGCTGTTTTCCCAAGCTGTTGAGTTCCACCTACATGCGATGATTTTTGCCGTCGTATCTACAGCAATACGAAGTACTATCATGTAATGGTACGTCCGTACATCCAACTCTGGAAAGTGAATAGCATACACAAAAAGATCGACATATAGGCGCACATATCTAATATTATCATCTATTTTTACAAAAATAATCGTATCTTATTACATGGCAGCTCTATATTGGAAATATACTGCATTATTTCCATGAATTATGGATTCATATGTTTTACCATGTGTTTTTATTTTACAATTAAATGTTTATAGTTCTAATAACCTAAATGCACATATTGGCACGCCTTTCTATAGCAATGCCAGCCATATATTCAGTAATGAAATTCATAACCCTTACTGCAATTCCATCACACAGTGACTAAATACAGATTAGTCCAAATTTCTAAATTTTTTAGATAAGGGATGATAATTTGTAGTATTTGAATTACTGTTCTCACTTTCAATGTTATTCTTAAGACGTTTCGACCGATATAACCTCCAACCTTATTCATGTGCACTTTTTTGTCCAAGTCGATAAGCTGCACGGACATTTTGAACAGAATCTTTTATTAAATCTACTGGGGTAGCGTGCTTTTAATGACGAAAGAGGCTTTTAGCAATTCAAAATTGTATTCCAAATATCGCCCAAACTGAAGATCGAAGCTTTAACTTCCAGAAGTGTGTCAATTAGAACTGAAATTTATTTAATATATTAAACATTAAGTGCCGGCTCCTTGCGCACAAATCACTAAAGTTAAGAGCAGTAATCAGATTAATTCAAATAATATAGCAGGTCAGTCTATACTTGACGAAGTTTAAAACATGTATATTAGATTAGATTTCAGTCTGTACGTCATAAGGTTTAAAAACATGCATGTTAGATTGTTTTTGTATATCACCGATTAATAGTATTGGAGTAACACTGGTCATTGTCTCATCAGTGTTGACGGAATAGGATTAAAACTCACTAAGATGTATCTTGCCTAGATTTTTATCCGTTAAATTATCTAAAGAAAAAGGTATATCAAAACAATCCTAAACTATTTCTGAACTTAAAACGGTTATCAAAGCCCGAACCACGGCAAGGCTGAAAGCAGAGTTAAACAGTGCTATTGATAATTTTACAGGCCGTATTCAAATGTTCAGAGGCGTTTACATCGATAATACAATGATGAAATATAATACGCAGTTAAAGGCACCTTAAGGTAAAAATGTATGCAAAATTACTGAGAAAACCTTAAGAGTAAATGTGGTATTGTAGTTAGTAAGCAGTGTTCATTAATATTTATCCTTAACTGTGCATCGCACAGATAACATAATACTTAATGCGTTACATATGTTAATAACAAATGTCTATACAGAATTCAGCCCATATTGGTGTTGTAGTTTCCCAGATAAATCGAAACGGATGCACAAAAGGGCAGATTAAGAGATATATAATATGGATTTTATTTAATTAACCTCGTGGCGCGGTCTTGGAGCCATTGTTGTTTATGACTGTCCTATGTAATTTCAGTTCGACTTTATTTGGCTCATGCTTCAAATAGGAAAATAGAATCATTAACATTATTCGGACTGCGATTCTCAATTGTGATTTTATAGTCACATCCGAGATAGTGAGGGGTAGGTCGAATAATCTAAAACAATACATATTGTCATCCATCTCTTAAATATTTCTGAAACAAGAGAAGCAGTGTTTTTAAAACTGTAAAGAATTACAAAGAAGAAACAATGTGGCAGAACGATAAGCAAAGTAATGGCAGAGGCGTAACACACCACTAATTTATATTGTGTTTTGTCTCACCAAAGAAAAAAAAAGATAAACTACAAATTCATACATTTTCCAGGGTTCATATCTCCAATGTGAATCCAACAGCTTATCTTGAACCAGAACTAGGCACTTTCATTTCCGAGTTTACGTCGATATTATATTTCCACTGAAAGAGACCCAATTAACTATATCCATTATTAAAAAAATAGAGTAATTAAGAAATAATGGCTACTCCAAAACATCTCGGTGTTCGTCTTTACAAATTAATTTATCGACTCGCTTATTTCTGGTGGTATTCCTCCTACATTGGCGGCCATTTTTCTCACTAAATTGCTCTGGTTCTGATATTTTCTTCGTACCCTCTACGTCAATCAATTCAATGAACAGATTTCCACAATTTGCAGAGCCTTGCCTGAATAACGGAGACTTTATTATTTTTTTAATATTTTAATTCGAAAACACATGAGGCGCGTTTGAAATCAATTCATAGAAATACTCCTTCTCCTTAATAAAAAAAGTCGATTTTTAATATCGATTTTGTCTTCATTAAAAAGCATTAATTTTTCTCCCAAAATGGCAGCGAATGGTTAACTCACTTCATTTCTCTTTCCCTCCACTCTTAATGCTTTCTCTCGTCAAGACAATGAAAATAAAACAATAAAAATGAAGTGAAAAAAAAAAGAGCGCATTCCTGAATGTCATCAACTCGTAATCTAATTTAAAGAAGTATAAATGATTGAATTTATTTATTTTTTTACAAAGCAAAATAAGACTAAAAAAATATAAATGGTAGCTTAAATGTACTTCTTTGTCTATTAGCTAAAAAATAAGTTTCTATTCGTGGATTTTATCTCCACCTGAACAGCTTTAGTTCAACAAGATTGGCTCGCGTGATTGTTAATTTTTTTCAGCTAATTGTAATTAATAGTTGAATTTAGAGATTTTAATGATTATCGACGCGAATAGACCATTAGTGCAGGCGAAAGATTTGAATAAGCTGGGAATTGATACACAAGAGATATCGAAATGTAAAAAAAACAAAAACAAAAAAACAATAGGCGATAATAATGATACATCAGCAATGACTGAACGTTCTACTTGGAATATATGAAGAAAATATAATTTATATTTATAAACTGTGTGTGTGTTTGTATGCTTGCCAGAAACTTTAACACAAGCTACAGCTTCTCACAAGATCAGTATCGTTTTGAAGCCCGATGTCTCGGAGAACAAATATCGAAAATTGACCAAAAAACATTAACTTCTTCACCCTCAACTTGCCAGTTTTCTACAAGGAGGGATCGTTTTTTTTCGCGGATACTTTTGCAAGTCATAGTTTTTTCTCGATTGACTAGCCTTACTTTCAACGTTCGCGACTACCGATTCAGCCATGGACATTATTTAAAGACGTCACTCTTTTTTTCATCTATTTTTCCCCAAATCGGTTACGGGTTCGGGCCGTCAGTTTAACACCTCTCCACCGAAACCGCCCACTGTTTTGTATTCTATTACTTTTTTTTTTCGAGCTTTCTTACTGAACAGACCCTGGCAAGACCGGGTGCCCCTGCTAGTTGTATATAAGGGATGATAGAGTTTGTGCTGAAGCATGGCGTGTAGTATACTAAAAATAATAGATAACTAAAATAATAATAATCTCCGGACGGGTTAACTTGATTCCCGGAACTGAACAATTTTGCACCACTTTTATATGCCACAAAATAAATAGAAATCAAGATCTAATGCTATTTAAACTTATGTCTAAGATTATTTATTCTAATGTTGACCGTAATCAATTAGATGATTTTATTTCTGGAAAAATATCTAAAAGTTAGAGCTTAGGAGTCTTAAAAAAACTTGTTTTCAGAGATTTTGCTTAATTGACTTTTTAAATGGCTACATATTAAATTATTTTTTTTTAAATTCTATGTCATCTACTTATGATTTTTAAATGACTACATATTAAATTAATGTTTTTTTTTCAATTCTATGTCATCTACTTATGATGCTTAATAAAATTAGTTTAATGTAACAAAGCAACACAATTTTTTGGGAATATTTATTAATTTATATTTAATACGATTCTTTTAACACGAATTGTCGACTTAGCTTAAATCTATGTTGCCCCATACAAATATTATACAAACACACCCGTCTAGTCAAAAACATTATCAATAAGTACACACACTCTCTATATTTGCCTAAACGTACATGTGGGTTCCATGAATAAAGCTTCTTTCCTTAAACTGCCTGTCTGCAACTCGGATCCCCAGGTCTGCTTTCCAGTTGACTACAACAGTGTCCTCTTCAAGTCCAACGTAATCATATTTTTATTGAAACGTCCACGCAAATAATTATCATACCAAATTTTCACCACGAACGATTACCACAGTACTATCCAAATCACCAAAATACACATATTAACCCTTATACTTGCGTGGCCCCTGGGCCTTGATGTTTGGTAAGCCCTTTGTAACAATCTTAATATGCACGAAAGGCTTCTATCCCCTTTTGAATAAACTTTGAATAACATTAAATTAAATAATAGGTGTCACTTTCGTCTAGCAGCCCCGTTCTTTAATTTATGATTATCGCTTTGTTAATTGATAAGTAAATCCTGTGATATGTGGCGGCCTCTTTGCTATGATCACAGCATAGCGTCTGCGTGATGTTGTGGCAGGAAATGGCAAAGGCCAGAACGATTATCACGAGTGTTAAATTAAATTAAATGTTAAAAATATTCGGGAAAAAATGTTTAAAATAAGTTGGTTCATTGATTGTTTTTGTTTTATGGCATATCAAGCTTTTCAAGTTATTTAATGCCGAATCAAAATATTTTGAAGAAAAATATTTAATAGAATATTTGTTGTTTCCAAGTCGGTTTCTATTTAACCCACAGTTGGGACCCTAACAGGTACTACCACTCCGGGTCAGAGTGGACCTGGGAACAATGGCAATTAAAGGGTGGCACCACACTCCCCAAATCCCGCAAGCGTGGGCCTCACCACTGGATATAGTTTAAGGTCATATCCATGACATTTAAAATAAGAATGTTAAGTAAGATACTTATATAAAATACTTTACTAAGGAATTAAAGGTAAAAGACAAATTTTATACATGGAGGAAAAGCATAAACAGCGCTAGTTTTTAAGTTGTTTTAGTAAAAAATGATGTAGCCACTAGGTTAGTTAGCGAACAGGAGTTGTCTATATGACCTGATTGAAGCATATAGATACAAATTCCAAGACGTGGAAGATTTGGAAATAAAAATCTGGAAATGCTAACTCGACGTTTGGGTGTTCTATTCACAAGAATATGCTTTCATTTCAGGTGTCTGCTGCCAGTTAAGAGGGAGACAATAAGGTATGCGTGCCGTTCGTTATTGTAATTAATATGTGAAAAAAATCTCCCTACACATGGAAAGATTATTAAATATCCACGAAACAGAGCAACACGTACTTACACTCCATATACAAAGAAAACTTATTGTCCTTATAATTCTAACCACTAGACGATGCACGAGCATCGATTACAGAAACACGTACACCTTATATGCGCTGGACATACATAGGCACATGTACATAAAACATTCGATAATACAACAGTTGTACAAAAATTAATGCCTTAGATTTTTATAAAACTTCCTGAAATGTTGTAACTAACTAATTTCTATATTATTTTGATGTACTTCGCGATAACTCTTAGGAGCGATCAAGGGGTTGTCTTAGAGCTAATAAAACCCCTCCATTTTTGGGAACTATTTTACTATATTTGCTCAAAATTTTCTGCGTATTTCTATTAAGCAGTTTCGCATGGCGATGAACTCAAATATCTTGGGGACTTTTGGGGCTAAATGGGGAAGGGGCAAATGATGGACTTAGTCATTTTTTTCATGGTAGATAAGTCCAATTTACCTGTGTTAAGGCTTAAAACTGCACCGTTTGTTCATTTTCACCAGGATTTATCGTCCGTTGAGGACGTTTGGGACTAAATGGAGTGGGGGGGCAAATGCTGAAATTAGTTATTTTTTATGCCTCATTCACTGGCACGCACGGGGGGGGGGAGCATCCGTGCTTCACTTTTTATCATTGGAATCATGTACAATGTAATTTATATAGTTTTATGTTCAGATTTTCTCATTCAAAGCTGAGAGTAGAGGTTTAAAATAATCTTTGCTTCAAACTGAGCATTTTTTGTATCTGTTAATATTTACTGTGGTATTCACAGCATGATTATCTCCTTTGCTATACTTCTGTTTTATTTCAGATGAGGATTGATTATTCGTATGATTTTCTAGATTCATATCCTTAGTGTTATCTTTGATTTATTTTAATTTTTATAGATATCGAACCAAATACCAACTGAATTAAAAAATTAAGAAACGTCTTACATTTTTAGAATGATCGGAGACATTTTGAAGATTTCGAATTTAGAGTCTAGATTTAAAAGTAAAGCATATATATATATATATATATATATATATATATATATATATATATATATAAGAATAACGGAAATAGTATTCCGACGAAATAGAGATAAAAACGAATAAACTAAGTTATGTATTCATCAATGTTTCGTCTTTATTAAGCGACTTACTTTAGATGAATGAAAGTTAAAAAAAAAGAAAGGTACGCATTAAAAATATATGTTCAAATATTTGTATTGGTGTTTTGCGTTCTTAATTTCATTCATCCAGAGAAAGTCTCGCAATAAAGACGAAATGTTCATACACACATAACAGTTTGTTCTTTTTTTTATCCTTCTCTCATATATATATATATATATATATTATATATAATATGTATACATGTATGTGTGTATATTACGATGAAAATATACTATGTAAACGACAAGAACTAAAGTGATATTATAGTATTATAACATGACGTTATAAAGAAGTGTGTGGCTTAAGACATAAACTCTAATAAACCAAGAGTTATAATGACTTCGGTTTCAGCTGGAAAGATAATTAGTTAAATATACACATCCTACACACACATATATGTATAATGTGTACGTTTGCAAATAGTTCGAAGTGCTCGTTTTAACACGTATTTTATTCGTTATAATATATACATAAGAGAATACGTCTGAGAGTTTTACTTACCTGAAGAATTTTGCATTTAAAACTACTTGTGTATAGGCTATGTGTACTTAGTTGTGTATGTTTATATCAAGTTCGAATTCTATTTCACTGATTGGAAAAAGCAGACATGTTTTTTTTAACTTGTCTTGGCAAGCAAATACTTCAATCCCTGGAGGGCAGAGTTAATCCATGCAGCAGATCGCGATATTAGATTTGAAATCAGATCTGATCTAGTGAATACATTCTTTGTCGTTCTGCGCATGAAGCGACAGATACATCTGAGTTTTAACAAGACTAGTAGAATACCTGACCCATGATGGGTACAAGGCTAAAACGTAGCATTAGTTTTAAATTTGTACTTTTTTCTTACTTGCATAGGGTTTACAAAAAAAGTAATGTACCCCTATTACTTATCCTGTGGTCTAGAATATATATTCCATGATTTATTTTTGTTGCATCGTCATGGTGCAATACTGTTTTCGAATTCTAGTGGGACTGGGCGTTTTTGCATCCCTACCGCCTCTTCTTAACAAAAGAGACGTTGTGAACCTATGTTTGCTCTTTCGTTCGATTCATGAGAGGAGGATCGACTGAGCTTCAATATCAGCCGCTCCTGTAAAATGTTAACAGCAAATACCAATTATCCTTACTTTCTATTCATTGCGAAATGAATCGAAAATACCATGAGCAAAGTTTCTTTCCTAGAAGAATTCTATCTGTAGCGCAGAATACCATGAAGTTATTTTCAAGCGGATAATATCACAGTTGTTTTAAAGTTTAATATAAATAAGTTCTTGCTCAGCATCTTAAAAAATTAAAACCTTACTCAAATTCACCGCAACTCGCACCCTAGAGTGGCATATATGCTTTGTAAACGGTGACTCAAAGTAAAACAAATATTGATGAATTTTCTAGTTCAGAACTTTACTAAACGCATACATATTGACGCACTTGCGATCAAACTGGCTCATTAAAAAAATTGATTCTTTCATAGAACTATAATTTTTATACTGAGCGATACTTTTCTCTGTAAACCTTTTTTTTATCTTCTATACATTTTATTTAGAGAAAAAGGTGAGATTTTGTAGACACCTTTAAATAATACAAAAATCTACCGTGTTCATGTAACTGACCTGGTATAGAGAATAGATATAATAAAATTCGAAATGTTCAGTACATACAAATAAATTAATCGGATAGTTTTTTGCAAATACTAATCTCATAAATAAATACATTTGTGATATGACATTGTTAATAAATGTTTACCTAAAATATATATTCAAAAAGTCATTTTGATCAGTTTGTTAGTTTAGGAACTTACTTTGAATCCACACAGACACACCTACCCACATTATTTATATATATATATATAAATATATATATATATATATATATATATATATATATATATTCCTTAATATAATATATGAACACATATATAATATAATGAAGACCACTTAAATTGGGCCGCAGATAACGCTATGATCTTTAAAATAACAACTGCTTTCATGCCTCTTTGCATTATCATCAGGCAGGGATGTAATTTATATTCCAAGGAGTGAACCATATCAATCTAATCTTTCCTTTGAACAAGAAAGAAATTTATATATATATATATATATATATTCAACCACTCTGATGAGTCGTAGACGATGAAACACGTGTTAGTGGATAATTATATTTTTAAAACAATATATATATACCTGTTTCGATTTGAGAGTAGAAAGTTAGTAAATGGGAAAATTATTCCCAACTCGTATTTAGGTAAAAGTACACTTTTGTATAAATAATTGAATTCATTCAAAACGTATCGTAAAAACAAAACCAAACAAAGACATTATATATATATATATATATATATATATATATATATATATATATATATATATATATAACCCGACGTTGTCAACAGCTATATGTGGATCAACAAATATTCTACCCTTCCAGATTTATTTTCATCGAAGTCGGTGAATCGCGCATTTTCACAGTGCACCGTTGTGAATCTCCACATACCTCCAAGCAATGATGTATTCTCCAATAAATTTTAGTGTACATAGCACTGTACAAACTCTACTGTTGATCATTATGAAATTATCTGTAAATGATAGCGTCACTTAACGTTTTGAATGCAAAAGTCAAATACCAAGATTCAATGATGCTCTATACAAAGACATTCATCTCGAACGCGCTGTTGTCTTATAAAAGAACAACTGTAAAGATTAACCAATAACCTTTTTCACCATTGCATTATGTTGTCAAGACCGGCGAAAAGCGACTCAGGATAATCTTGGTCATTACTGACCTTTGAAGTGTTACCATCAATATTTATGATATCTATGTATATGTCGACAAATGAAATTAGAATGTTATTTGATATGTCATTAATGAAGTTAAGGAAGCAAGTTGAGCTCAAGATGGATCTTTGAGACACGCCGACGTTTCTTTAAACTTTGGACTTCTGATCATCGATCACTACTAGTATAAACCTACCGAAGGGAAATAATTTAATGGCCGAGAAGAAATTTTTAAACATTGCATTGCTGGAAATCTTGCGAAGTAGATACTTATGCCAAGCCTTATCAAATGTCTTACATATGGTAAAATCCATTGCTCTATGGAGAAAACACTCCCCGATAAAGTTACTGATTTTGTGCTAAAATATTGTGTGTATACTAGCTGTAGGTCTCGCAGGGCGGGAAATATACTGCACGTCAGTGAGTAGAGTTTTTTTCTACAATTTCTCTATTTAACACAGATTCAAGCAACTTACTCATGACGCACACACGACCAATTTTATTATATTGAGATGCAAACGATCGGTCACCGGTATTTGTTTACACTGGGATGACTAATGAGGTTTTCCATGGCGTTGAGACGCATTCTTCTTTTGGGCATCGCTTGAACAGCTTCTGTTAAGAATTGATGCTACTTACGGTTGTAGATTTTTGAGCACACTAACTTGAATACGTATCAGAATCTGATGTTTTGTTGGCGTCAGTATTCATGATGAGTGAGTAGTATGACGAACAAATGTGTGGGTGTCGCCCATATTAGTGTTAGTCTTCAGAGAAATTTCGGGAGGTAGGCGGCCATGATCGCATAAGATTGATTTTGATGCAAAGTTCTTTATTATTGTTTATATATATATATATATATATATATATATATATATATATATATATATATATATATATTTATATTTATATTTATATTAACGCACCTCTTAAATGGTAAAGTTTACTGGAACAAAATATGTGCTCATATAACTCACCGATTGTTGAGAATATATATTCCATGTTTAATATTAATCAGTTTATGAAAAGATGTATAATGATAGATAAAAAAAAAACAAACATCTATGATATAAATCTCCCCTGGCTGTTTACATGCATGCATGTATGTATGTATGTATATCTGCCAAATATGTTCGACTGAGGCGATGAATTTTCAGAAGATCTGTATCGTTTTGAAGCGCGACCCTTCGGACGACAAATATCGAAGGATTGGCTAAAAACATTCATTCTTTCACCGTTAACTGGGCCCTTTTCTACAAGGAAGGCTCGCCTTTTTCGCTGATATTTTCGAAAGTCATCTCCTCTTTTCGATTGACTAGTCTTAATTGAAACTTTCGCCACTTCCGGTTTTGCGATGGACGTATCGGCAAAGACGTCCCATTTTTTTCACTTCACGTTCTTCTCCTTTGAGGTACGGGTTCGAGTATTTGCAAAATACACGACTACCCTTTCATTAAGACGTTATCCTGCACACAAACATATGTGTACTCAATGTTATATATATATATATATATATATATATATATCTTAAAACGGTGGCTCTCTTCAATAATTTTCGGCCATTAAATTGCAATGAGTGTCTCTCATAACAGCCTCAGCGATACTAAACTGCTTACGTCAATTCCGTTCATGTTACAATTCGTAATAAAGTTAAATAAATCCAATAATTAAATGGAAAGAAATAAGATTACACATTTATTGCCGTTTTGTTCCCCTTAAGTGAAATGAAATTTATTGCTTCAGATTTCCTATAAATATCGGAGAAAACTAGTTGGGAGAAACATCAAAAATATAGCGTTTCGGCCATAAGACCGACAAAATATATACGCGTTTCTCAATAAAGGCAGACCTTTATTATTTAGACTACTGTTAACATCTGCGCTTTTATTCTCACGACATTTTGACCGACGTAATAACCGAGCTATTTCAGGTGAATATATTTTTGAGACATAACGGTTGGTTGTTTTTGTTTGTTGTTTGTTCCTTTTCAGCTTATTAAATGCCGAATCCAGTAATTTTGAAGAAAAATTGTTTAATAGAATATATTTGTTGTTTTCAAGTTGGTTTTTATTTAGTCCAGATTTGGGACCCTTACAGGTACTACGACTCCGGGCCAGAGCAATAACAATTAAACGGTGGCTCCATACTCTCCAACCCCCGCAAGCTGGGGCCTCATCACCGGATATAGTTTAAGGTCATATCCAGGACCGAAACATAACCGACAAACATATGTTGAAATCGGCTCTAATGTAGCTGTTTATTGCTGTTGAATGTTTAATCCACAACACGATCAACATCAAGAATGCCCGGGAGTAAAGGTCAAAGTGTAGTATTTGTTCCTCAGATGCTTCACTTAAACACATCAGTTTTGCTCAATGTGGCGGCAACCCTTCATATCAGATAATTACTTTTGAAGTCAATTAAGTTTGGTCAATGTGGAAGAAACTCATCATATCAGATAATTGCTATGTATTTGAACCTTGTCAGAGGGCACTGTTTCCCCCGCCCCACATAAAACCAACGACCTTGTGTCAAACTTGATCTCGTGGGGAAGCAAATAAATACAGCACAGCACAAATAATGCAATTACAGAATATTTAAGATTCTACTCGCTATGTCTGACAGAATGAGAACAAGCGACTACCGCAGAATAAATAAAGGCTTTCATTTGAAATTCCGACCAAGTAAACGAGTTCAATACGATTTCCAAGTCAATCAGCTAGAGGTCTGAAGTTATATCAAATGAAATGCTGTGAGAATAACATCCACGATGAGAATTTTAGTCCGAATAAGCTAAATTATGTAATTTCTTGTCCATTAATTATGTTCGATACGAATAACATTAAAAATATATACTTATGAAAAGTAAACTTATTGACATAAGCGTATGTAAATATAGGGAAATATATAAAAAGATTTATTTGATCATACCCATAGATAATTGCGTCATCTACCTAAACCTCGTATTTAACCGAACATTAAATGGAATAACACATGATTCAGTTGAAAATCTAATAAATTCATTTTTCATTCTATGAAAAGTATATATATATATATCTATAACAGCTAGCCGCCTTGCATTGCCCGGGCTTACCATTAGCATTAACATGACATTTTAATTTATGCAGGTGGCGCATGTATTATAGAATATATTCCCTAGTAATTAATATATATTACGAGGAATAATTTGGTTAGTGAACTAAGTAGCAATATATATATATATATATATATATATATATATATATATATATATATATATATATAAAAAATAATGATAATGACGTTTATCAAATCCAGTCTGTGTTTGTTTACAAAATCACGTCAACTGATATTTGGGCCTGACGATAAGAGCAAAGGAAAACCACTTCTGATGAATGCTTTCTTTTAAAATACGCAAACGATGAAATTATTTGCGGTGAGTTTACATGGCGCCTCTTTTATCGTAAAACTAACAAATAAAAAAATGAAATAGTGAAGTACACTTGGGAATGAAGAGAGGACCATTCAATCTGTAGTGTAATATGACAGATGACAATGAATCAGTTTTCTTAAGAAACGATTTGCTGAAATTTTAATATTTCCCTTGGCGAGTGTGACGCAAATTCTAACACTGAACAATAATTCTCATCTACAAGAAAAGAAAGATTACAGGTCGTTTTTCTTTCGACTTTCTGTACAAAACCTATCTAAGAACACAGCCAGTCAAAAATTACTTTTGTGTGACATTTTAAAAAGATATGATCAGACTTTACACAACCTATGAGGAAGGAACGCACAAACAATGGTTAAATATAATAATGTGTATATATACAGTGATGATCATATTTATTAGCACGGTAAAATAAAGTTAAATTTTGTCTAATAAATTCTAAAAAGGGATTAAATTAAAGAAAATAACAATGTATATTATGTATTTTTAACTGGTCTTTCCGATGCAGCAATCGGATTTTAGAAAAAAATAAATAACAAAGGAACAACAAACATAATTGCAAAAAACCCTTGTTCAAAATTATTGGCACGGCTTTGTTTTTCTTTTAGTATCAGTATAATATCAATCAATTTCCGGTTTACGTGCTTTCTGAACTTTTTTATAGCCATATTATGCTTGTTTAACGCTAATTCAGTGAATAATTGTTTTCAGATAATTTTTAGATAGCGATTTATTTAAACTATTATAAGTGACTAAATTATAATTTTCAATCGCCATGGTTAAAACTAAGGAACACAGCGAAGACGTCAGGAAGCTTGTTGTAGCATGCCATACCAATGGGGAGGGCTATGATAAGATTTCAAAGAAGCTAAACCTTCCCAAATCCACTGTTAGAGCCATAATAAACAAGTTCAAATCGCAAGGCCACGTTATGAGTTTAGAGGGTAGAGGGAGAAAAAGGATTCTTTCCCCAAGAGATGAACGGAAAATTGTTCGACAAGTAAAACAAAACCCAAGGATCTCTGTTGGGGAGATTGTTGATGAACAGAGCACCTCTGGAGTGAATGTATCTCGACATACAGTTGGTAGAGTTTTGAAGAGAGCTGGTTTAAAAGCATGTCGTCCGAGAAATACTCTTATTGAAGCCTATGCACCTGAAAGCAAGGCTAGCCTTTGCAAAACGTCATATTGATAAAGATGTTGCATTCTGGAAACGTGTTCTATGGACTGACGAAACGAAAATAGAGTTATTTGGCATAATAAAGTGTCTTATATTTACAGAAAATCTGGCTAAACTTTCCTGCCTAAGAACACCATTCCCACAGTGAAGCACGGTGGAGGCAGTTTGATGTTTTGGGGATCCTTTGCTGCCTCTGGACCAGGGCGACTTGCTAAGGTCACAGGTAGCATAAAAAAGGAAGATTATGTTAAAATATTGGATGAAAACCTGAAAGACTCTGCTAAAGAGCTCTCACTTGGTCGTCGTTGGTGGTTCATGCAAGATAATGACCCAAAGCATTCGGCTAAACTGACTAAGAAATGGCTTGAGGACAATCATATTAATGTTTTGGAGTGGCCATCACAAACCCCAGACCTTAATCCAGTTGAAAATTTATGGAGAACATTAAAATTGAGGGTAATGCAAAGCTAGCCTAAGAATCTTATTCAATTGGAGGATTATTGTCAGGAAGAGTGGGCTAAAATTACTACTGAAGAGTGCAACAACTTGGTTGTAAACTATGAACAGCGACTGAGGAAGGTAATCAAGGCCAAAGGCTATACAATTGATTATTAAATAAATCGTGCGAATAATTTTGAACATGGGTTTTTTGCAATTATGTTTGCTGTTCCTTTGTTATTTATTTTTTTCTAAAATCCGATTGCTGCATCGAAAAGGCCAGTTAAAAATACATAATATAATTTGTTATTTTCTTTAATTTAATCCCTTTTTTAGAATAAATTAGACAAAATTTAACTTTTATTTTACCGTGCCAATAAATATGATCATCACTGTATATATACATACATATATATACATATATATATATATATATATACATATATATATACATATATATATACATACATATATATATACATATATATACATATATATATACATATATACATATATATATATACATATATACATATATATACATATACATATATACATATATATATACACTAGCAATCGGTGCCCGGCGTTGCCCAGGTGTTTTGAAGTGTTTGCTTAGGAAAAAAAAAAGGTCAATTTTTTAAAACTTTTACCCCTATTATGACCTCGTAACATTTATTGTTTAGGGATCAAGTAAAGTTAATAAGTTAGATCCATGTCCAAGGAATCTATATATATAAAATATCACGTGCTCAGACCTTAAATTGTAGGAGAAGTTAGGTAGAGTTCTCAAAGGTCTAATTGTTGAATATTGACCACTTAATCGCCAAATTTCTGTCGAAAACCTATCACATCGATGTTCCCAAATCTCAGTACCCTGTATATCAAATTTCGAATCTGTAGGCTTAAAATTGACAGAGTTTTAACGTAGGGAAATGCACACAGACGCACCGACACACACAGACACTATCACTTATACATATATATAAACATAAACATCATATATATAAAGATAATAGTACGCCATATATATAACAAAAGACCATTATTTACTGAAGTGAAAGGAAAACCCGGGGGAACTTTACCCAAAAATAAATCTATATTTTTTTGTGTGTATTGATAGTCTGGTACTTATACAGTTTAGTGACGACATTAAAAAATGGAAATATTGAAAAAAAAATTTTATTGTACGTAACTGTTATAGACTGAAGTTCTCCGAAAAAAATTTCACTTCATTTGATCAAGTAGTTTTTTTTTTTTTTTTTACAGCGAAAAACAATGATTTATCACGGCTACGTCAACGTGGCCATTTTGGAAATGTTATTGCAGGCCCAGGAATTCCCCAAGGGCAGGTAACTGCCGTACATAGCAGAATACCTGCATTTTAGGCCAATCTAGCCCTTTTTCCCCCCCACCAGAATGAGATTTTTTTTTTTTTTTTTTGCGAAGACAGATGCCATTTTTGGGGTGTTTTTTTTTTTTTAATTTGTAACAGAAGTAAATAAACGAAGTTTCGAAGTTATCCATGCGTGTCCAACTGAGCATGTTTCGAAAATAATCTCGTATAAAAATTCCTCAATTCTTTGCATTCTTCAATTTCTTTGCATATTCAATAGTATTCTCATTTATAAAAAAAAAAATACGCAAAAAAATTGCAGAATAAAAAAAAAAAAAAAAAAACGTAAAAAAATTTCAGATGTGTTGTGCGCATCTCAATATGGCGAGAAAAAAAAAGGCTAGATTGCGAAATTTGGCCTAAAATGGAGGTATTCTGCTAGGTACATTTCCAAAATGGCCACGTTGACGTCGTCGTGATAAATAATTGTTTTTCGCTGTAAGAATTTTTTTTCGGAGAACTTCAGTCTATAACAGTTACGGACAATACAAATTTTTTTCAATATTTCCATTTTTTAATGTCGTCACTAAACTGTATAAGTATCGATAGTCTTATCAACACCCCTTTTTTCTATTTATTTATAAAGAAAATACAACTTTATACAAATTCCCTATTAGTTTTTTTTTCGGTTCTCTTATACGATGATCATCTTTATTTAACTATTACGTGTAATTATATTCATACAGATATTCTATATGATTTATATTTGCGTAATATTTGCGTAGAAATGAAGAAAATCAAATTTACTGTGTATTTATCGTGTTGCCATAACAACGTGACGTAGCCAAGGACGGTAGTGGACGTGAGTGTGTGTGCGTGTGTGCGCGTGTTTTCGTGCTGTATTTTTTGTAGTAGTAGTAGTACTAATAATCTGTCCAGCGTTTGCTTTCTTGTGTTAATGGCGGACGTT
>NC_136509.1:41414927-41452427 GCF_053919585.1 Euprymna scolopes
GTCAGCGGCCTGGACAAGCCCAATAAAAGAGTAATAAAAATTGAACATGCCAATGAATAATAAACACTTAAAGCCTCCACCCCTTGGAAACACTTCAAATGAACTACGAAAATTGCCATTTTTACATCTCCAACACATTTGAAAATAATTTCTGACGAGGACGCTTCACAGAACGTCTGAAACGCGCGTAAAAACGATTTCAATGACTTAAAAACATTATTACAATGATCCAAACATAATTCTCAATGAAAAACCAAGACACGGAATAATAAAATAATGTTAAAAAATGCACATTGTTGGTGACTACTCCCTTATTTAAATATATATATATATATATATATATATATATATATATTTATATATATATGAGTGTGTGTATAGTGTTGGGGTATACATTTTGCGTGTTCCGAAAATAATTTAACAATAAGACCTTGTTTACCGAGTAAATTTAAAGAAGACATTCAAGGAAGGACGTTAAAGCAGAGCTGTATATTTACATACAGAGATTATTTAGTTACATCGAAAAGTTTTGAACAATTCAGAGTGTGGGTATCATACATGAAGTAAAATGTTCGTTGTGGGTACGAGTTTATTATGTATACGCGTGCGACAGTTTATGGAGGCTCGTCAGCGTATACATTGTGTGTTCATTGTGTATGCGTGTGTGAGAGTATACAAAAAGTTCGTTAATGTATTCATGTGTATGCATCCTTAATTTGAAAGACGAAAAACGCATATGCGTTATGTGAGTGAATTCACATACCGCATTCGAATGAATGAAAGTTCGAGTGACATAGAACAGTACAGAATATAGAACGCCGCCTATCGGCCATATCGGAATTCACGACAAGGGCAGATAACCTGTATGTAATTGACATACGTTGTCTGCGTGTGGACGACCTATGTAATACCATATTAATGTGAATATATATCACAATTAAGCTACCAAAACATTTTCCCGTTTCATCCGCATGCATTGGCATCCAAATCGCATTTTTATAGAAATGAAGCGTTATGTATAGCTTAATTGCCATACACATTTTCATAACTTATTACGTAACTGTACTCATGTAGTACGCACTGGTCGAATAAATAATAAAAAAAGATACAATTATTCAGAAATTATATGATAAATTATTATATCTCCGTCAAACAGTTTATGTGGATACAAGAAATAACATACGCACTATATATATATATGGTTGGTTGGTTATTTTTGTTTTACGACATACCAACTCTTTTCAGGTTATTTAATGCCGAATCCAGTGATTTTTAAGAACAATTTTTTAATAGACTATATTTGTTTATTCAAGTCGGTTTCTATTTAAACCATAGTTGGGACCCTAACAGGTACTACCACTCTGAGTCAGAGTTGAACTGGGAGCAATGACAATTAAGAGGTGGCTCCACAGTCCCGAAAGCCCGCAAGCTGGGGTCTCACCATCGGATATAGTTTAAGGTCATGCCCAGGACCACATATACACATACACACACACACACACATATATATATATATATATATATATATGTATAATAGCTCTGTTTAGACCTAAGAGACAATAGATACATCCTGTAAGGGTAGTTGCACGTGTAATTGTGAGGCAACCGTTACACAATCCTAACCACACTTCGCCTGAATCGGCACTGCTTGATCAAATAGCAATTAAAATCCTAAGAATGACTGTAAACAATGTCGAAAATACCTCGAATATGTACAGCTAATATTTATTATAATCATTATTAGCAGCCTCCATTCAGTAACGAAAGACAATGAGTAGCTGCGGAAGTAATTATGAGGAAAGAGTTGCGCAATCTCAAACCTTAATCTCCCCTTATGCGCACTGCTAAAATCTAGTAGAAAGGAGAAGTTCAGGATGACTAGAAACAATGCCAAGATAAATGGACAAATGCATTTCTTAAAATGGTCACCCATTTAATAAGGGACACGTTGCTTAACTTAGGTGATCTAACGGGTACTTGTGTTTCAACGTGAGGAGTACGTATGTTCCGCTTATCTCGGCATTATTTCCAGTCAGTCTTGTGCCTTTTCCTGTCCACTAGACCTAAGAATTCGGATTGCTCAACCCTTTTTTTCACAATTACGCCCGTAGCTACTTTTACTATGGTGTCCATTGTCTCTTGAGACAAAATAGAAGCATATATATATATATATATATATATATATATATATATATATATATATTAAACGATAATTTACCCGAGTAAAACAACTCGACAATTAATTTTTTCATTTAGACTATCGTATTGTGGGCGACGGTAAGGAAAACTTCTTCGTGAGAAGCTATGCAATCTATCTTACGTGAGCTCATTCAGGAAATATTTTGGGCAGCATCCGATGAATGTCTTTGAGGCGCATCAGTGATTTTTAAGTTCGAGAATCAAAAAATAAAAAAAAATAATGTTGAACACTCGTTGCTAAAAGGGTAAAAAAGTTTAGTTGAAAGAGACAAGCAAATTGAGACAGTGAGTGGGGGGGGGTTCTGTTGTTTTGTTTAGTTTTTTTTAAAGAAAGTCATCGACACAAATGTCGGCATTTATGTACAGTATAAAAAGCAAGTTAACCATCCGGTGCTTTTCATACAAATACGATCCCCGAGTAATGTATTAAGAAACTATCAATAAATGTTGAAATGAAAATCGAGTGAGCAATAAAAAATGATGCGTTATGAAATAAAAAAAAGGTCCGAAGGCTAATCGACATATTTTAAGACAGTGAATAGTAGAGGCATCCTTAATTTATAAAAATGTGAAAGAAGAATGAAGCTATATATATATATATATATGTATATATATATATATATATATATACATATACGCACATATATGTATACACACATATATACGCATATATATATATATACGCACACACACGCGCATATATGTATACGCACACACACGCACGCATATATATATACCACACACACACGCATATATATATATATATATATATATATATATATATATATATACGCACACACACACGTATATATATATATACGCACACACACACGCATATATATATACGCACACACACACGCATATATATATATATATATACGCACACACACACGCATATATATATATATATATACGCACACACACACGCATATATATATATATATATATATATATATATATATATATATACACAGAAGGAGAGAAAGACAGAAAAATAAGGACGGAGACAAAGAACATTTGTTCGACGTGTCGGATGAATATAATGAGCATTTTTTTTAAATACTGAGATACTTTTAGGTCTAGCTTTGCAGTATTGAGCTATTTATTACAACTTCGTGCTGTTAATATTAATGTTCGAATAGAAAATTTTATTCAAGATATAAATCTCTCCCTCTCTCTATATATATGTGTGTGTGTGTGTGTGTGTGTGTGTGTGTGTGTGTGTGTGTGTGTGTGTCCTTTCAAAAATATCGAAGGACAAGCATAAGTACCCGATACTAAGGTTCTTGAGGAAGCGTTTTGCTCTAGCGCGAGATCTTTGTAATCAGATCTTACATGCCTTGGTTGTGTCATGTGGTTCGAATAACAGATTGTAGCCTGGCAACACAAAATTTTCTATGGGGAACTGAAAACGACGAGAACACTCAACATAAGCCTAGGAAGAGGTTAAGGGACTGTACAAAGAACAATTTGAAAGTCCTGCAAATCCAACCGACACTTGGAAAGGTTGAAGTGGCGAAAGCTTGTACGTGAAAGATGTAATGCTCTAGAGAAAAGAAAGTAGGCTCACAACAATCTTCGCAAAGGTTTACTTTGTTGAAACCATGGAACATAGAGCTGGAAATGATACCCATGTGAACGAGTGCTTCTGTCAAAGGATGGCTACAACCACCTTAAGCCACACAAAACTCCTGTTCAGGTACAATTTGTACCTATTGGTCCGAACTAAACGATCTGTTAAGTATGCAACAAGAATCGCAAGTCCATTGCTGATTTTAGAAGGCATATGATTGTTCACAGGAATACCCTTTAGGCTTCAGAGGAAGCCATCTTATTGGAAATTGCTCAATTTGTAGGTTCCATCTGTTTCAAGATATGCAAATCTGCGACTGGACTGAAGAGTCATCTAAGATGGCATAGACGATGAGATGGGGAGAACTCAATATGATGGCGATCATCTGGAAACATGCAACACTCATCAGTATTTTTTTACAATTAAACTCCTCCAAATATATGGAATAATTTGGAATTATTTTCTATATTTATGAAAGGGCCTTTTGCTATTAGGGAGTTTTTTGTTCTTTTTATAATTACAACTTTAATTTGTTTTGTGATCCATTCCTCTCTTTTTATGCTGTCTGTATATGATTTTATTTAGTTACTTGTCTTATGCTTAATGCATATACGAGAGTTGTCCTGAAAGTGAAACGTCTTATCTCTTCTCTTCTCTCTCTTCTTCTATCTTCTTCTATCTTCTTCTATATAAATAAAATGAACTCATTTTTTCCTGTCTGATTTTGACATTAATAGGATTAAAAATCAAGATATTTCATGCAAATATAATATGCACAAACGGCAGAACAATATCTGAGGTGTGTCATAGGCTTATTATTTCTCAAATTCCTCGATAATCTTAGATTTCTATACTTTTTCTGCTGAGAAGTCAGGGCGAAAATCGGTTAAGATCAATGGAAGTGGTAAAATATTTTCTCTCGAATAAATTCCTCCTCCCCCTGCCACCACTTAACAACGTTTGGGGATCGTTCACAAGGAACAGTTGAGAAGAGAACACCGGTTTGGCTTCGTAGTTCTTTCATGTGAAGTTATTTAAAATCACTAAACTAAGCTGCAATGCTCTGTGGCGTAGTGGTTAGCGTGCTGGACAATTCACATTATATTTTCACGTTCGCGCCGACCTAACGTAGTCGTTTTTTTTTTTTTTTTCCTAAACAACTGGAATGGACTTTTCTTGGTGGCCGAACTGTTAACGTTGCAGATGTTTTTTTTTGTTTTTTGTTTTTCACACTTTATTTTCCTACTTTTACTCATGACTCCGGGTTTGATCCTTCCTACTTACCTACCATAACATTTTTTAAAACTCCCCCCCCGTCCCGGAAACAAACATTCGGGCAACGCCGGGTACCCCCGCTAGTTTTTATTAAATAAAAAAAAATGTGAAAAGCTACGAAGACGGGAAGAATTTATTATTTCTACATAGTCACACCGTTCTCAGTTTATATTTGAAATCGAATGGCGTATCTTATTTAAATTAATGATTAATTATTATTATTATTATTATTATTATTATTATCATTATCATCATTATTATTATTATTCACTGATATTATAATACTTGGTTTTATTTAGTTATACGAGAGGCGTGCAATAAGTAATGCCCCTTAACCACATCCCATAGTTGTAGAGCAACGGAACTTGGCACAGTTATTCGTCTTTCTCTGCAGGGTTATGCATTTCTCCCATCGTTTGATGCAGCTCTGGAGAACGTTTGTGTAGGACACCCCAGGTTGGTCCTCCAACTACGACGTGACTTTAAAAATGAAGGCTGCTTCATCTGGGAAACGCTTTTCGTTTCAAAAACAACTTCATGGCTGGAAAGAGGTGAAAGTCAGAGAGTGCAAGGTTAGGAGAGTAGGAAGGATGTGGGGAGATTTCATAACCACACGCCTGTGCTTCTGATCTGGCGACATGCGAGTTGTGGACCAGAGCGTTGTCCTGCAGAAGGAGGGTACCTTTGCTGATCTTACCCCGCCTCTTGATTTTGATAGCTTACCTTAATTTCCTCAAAAGTGAAGCATAATAGGCTCCTGTAATTGTGGTATCTTTGTCAGGAAATCTGTGATCACTACTCCGTCCTGGTCCCCGAAGACTGTGAGCATGACCTTGCCAACGGAGGGCTGCACCCTTGCCTTCTTTGGAGGTGGTGAGTCCAAGTGCTTTCACTGCATTGACAGGACTTTGGATCATAGTGGTGGACCCAGGTTTCATCCTGTGTTATCAGTCTTCTGAAAAAAATGACTCATCTTCTTGGCACATCTCCAAATTCATCTTCGAGCACTCGACGCGTTCTCGCTTCTGTAATGGTGTGAGCAACCTGGTGATCCATCTGACAGACACCCTATGCATATACAAATGGTCATGAATTATAGTTTGCACATACACTGTACTAATCTTGCCATATTGGGCTATTTGGCGAATAGTAATGCGCCGATCTTCCAAAATGGCAGCCTCCACTTGACGGACAGATGCCTCATCAATGGCAGAAGGGGGCGACCTGGTCCGGGAGCTGTTTCCACAGACTTCCGGCCATGTTTGAATTCACGATGCTAGCGTTTTACAAGGTCATATGATGGGACATTATCAATATAAGTTTCTTTCATTTCATCAAAAATCTTCTGTGGTCTGCGCCATTTCAAATACAAAAACCGGATCACTGCTCGACATTCAGCAGGGTCCATTTCACACCTGACTCAGTTCAAACACCTGTAAAACAGAAACCACAATTAGTTCAGAGCTGTAATTTGCTACATAACCCGCAAAATCTTAGCTAGATCAGACAACTGGAAGTTGGTCAGAAGCATTACTTATTGCATGCCCCTCGTATTTATTTACAATAAACTTTATTGCCATGTTTTATATTATTTTTTTATGTTGGTTTTTATTATTATATAGTTATTCATTCTCCTATTATGCTTCTATTACTACGTTATTTCCAATTCCCTATCATTCATAAATTATATGTGCTATTCATATATTGACACAGTTGTTTTTGCCGGTAGGATGTTACAGCAGGGAGTTTACAAAGTTAAAACAATTTTTTTAAAATGGACCATTTTCCTCTTTCTCAAATGTTTACGCGATTCTGCGTGAACTATAATGAATGTTGTATCAAGAAATGAACAAATGCTGAATTACTCGAGATGTGTGAAATCACTGGTATTGAATCAATTTTGATCAGGTTACAAATGCGGTGGTCTGGGCATCTTGTGAGAATACATGACTCAAGAGTTGCTAAGCAACGTTTTCATAGGCAACTGACAAATTCTTGCCTCTCAATAGGGCCTCGCTTGCTTCGTTATAAGGGTAATTTTATAGACAACCTGAAGCGTTGTGAAATTTTTCTGAGTTCCTGCGAGAGTGTAGCAGGGATCGCAGCAAATAGAGGAAGATGTATTTTCCGGGGACCAGAGCATTTGAACATAACCGCATTCGTCATATGGACGCCCTTCGTACAAATATGAAGGCAAATCACCAGAAGAATCCACAAAAAATGAATGCCACTGTGATTTCAAAGCACGAAGCAAAGTTAGGTTATCTGTTTACTTGAGAAGTGCCAGGCGTCTGCGGGATTCTAATCATGCATGTGGTGTCACAGAGGTAAGGAGCTTCTGAAAATTTCATACTGAACCCTCGTTCATCGTTTTCGATGAGAGAATCCACCATATTTTTTTTACAGGGAGTTCACCACTTATCAAGGCCCACTGGCCACTCAGGGATAAGGGTTATTGTGTGTACAGTAATCAAAGGGGTAGTGTAGCAATAGTATTGGAGAAATTCTGAGGTGTCATTACTTAGGGGGGGCGGTTCATCAGGAATTTGTTTGTGCTGGACTTAAAGACATCCAGGTTGAAGTCGGGAGGGAAACAGGCAAGCGGAACGAGAGAGATGTAAAAAGTTGTGCCCCCTGTTTTTTTTTTTGAGGGGGGGGGGTTGCATCCTAATATATCATAGGGGATAGTAAATTGCATTGTAATGATGACTGGCGTTCTGTTCGCATGACCTGGAAGTTTCATTTCTGTGCAGATAGTGACGCCATCCATGTTATAACGTGTAGCACACGCAGAGATGCGTCACTGAATCCCGCTATGCAGAAAAAAAAATTGAACTGATCAATATTCACAGCGCCTGTTGAACGTTTACGTAGCCGGTGTAGTTGAACTCAGTTTGGAGATGTGTTCGTCGATTTCACGGAGATGCGAGTGTGAAAAACCCTCCAGACATGTCAGAACGCGAGGACGGTATATTAATGAATACTGGAGCTGGACGGATAGGAACTTGCCCACTTTACTCTCTACTCCTCTCTGTAAGATTTCCAATGAAATCTTAGCTGAAGCATACATAAGACATTGTTCCTGCTTTGGGGCGCCATATTATAGTTTCATTGGATTTAACACGCACAAAAGAAAACATTAACACAAGTTTTATATATGCACACACACAACACAACATAAATGTATATACACATATATACGCATTTTATAATTATCCAGATATCTGTCTGGTCGTTATACGACTAAAAAGCATGCTTTTGATGAAAAAGTGTCATATAAAAAATTATTATATATAAATATATATATATATATGTGCGTGTGTGTCTATCATCCAATATATAATAAATAGCAGTGTGCATTTACTTGCATTATTATTGCTTTTACTGTCAGTTCATTTGGAAAACCCACGAACCGGTTCTATATCTCTTTCATGGTTCAAAATAATTTAATTCTATGGATTTTCAATACAAACGCAAATGGCACTATATATAATTATACCATATTAATTTTAAAGAAAAAAATATATAACCATCTAAATTATCTAAATGTCTTGTTGTTGCGAGTTATTTTCAAAATGCTTGTTAAATATTGTGACGTATTTATATTATATAGATTTAAAAACAAAAGCATCATGATACAATTTTGAACGGAATAACTACAATAGTTTTTATCTGATTTTTAAGCCAATAAATTGAAATTTTGTTCGGGTTTTAAGTTCGATACGAATGCGATTCTAATGAAATTTAAACAAATTATTTTTATTAGCTTTGACTGGGCGTCACATTATTACAAAAACAGTGAGAGTGTGATAACGTACGTGAAAGTATTAAATTAACTTATCGTATTATTATATGGACACGTTTCAATGTAGATTTGAAAATAAAATTAACTTATGCTGATATCAACATTTGTAAAACAATATTTGCTGCTATAATATTATGTAGGCACAAAACGCTTTTGCACTAGTAGGCTCCTAATTTTGAAAATGTTGTTTATCTAGAACATGCCTAGAGATGGCTTCGTTGCCGGGTTCAAATCTCTCAACCGACGGTAATCCTGACACCTTGCACTGATGATTCCCGAAAGGATGAAACTATAGTGTCTGTAGGCATTACAAAAAAATATTATAGTAATAATTATATCAACCCTTTAAGAACTCGGTTTTTAATGTTGAGCATTCTCAGTTGAAGCTAAACGTCAGTCATTTAAGCTTACATGTGCAGATCATGATGCCATAATAATTAGGTCATTATTACCGTCTTGATATTTGAAAATGAATGTTTAAATTTCAACTGTATTTCTTGCGGTTAACGTTGGCCGTGCCAGTCTGTTCCTTGCTAATGGAGTCAGAAATGCCTTCGTTGCTGGGTTCGAATCTCCCGATCGGTGGTAATGGTGGCACCCTGCATTGATGATTCCCAAAAGGATGAAACAATAGTTCCTCCAAGTATTTAATAATTATTATAGTAAATAATTTATATATATATATATATATATATATATATATATATATATATAATAGTAGCGCGGCCAGAAGTTCCTTGAGATTAAAGGAGAATCAACGAATGTTTCACACTCCCATATTCGTATTGACATCAAAATCCGTGAAATAACGCGTTTGTCAATCAAATCAATTGTCTGCTCTAGATGGGAACTTATCGCGGTTCACAGGAAGGAAAGTGACATATTTTTCGCAGTAACTTAGTATACAATACGTTGTAGTCTACATTGCACTGCAGAGAACCTACTATTAATTTTTTTAATTGTGCTGGTAACAGAAAAATTTATTTGAATCGTGCCCCTGTCATATCAACGACCCTACTCTTGATTTTTTTTTGTCGAGCCTTTCGTTTTGCGTGATGATATATAATGCTAGGCAGTGTAAGGTGTTAACGTTTGTATCAAATCGCCTGTTCTTTCTTTCGTCGGATTGTTTCGATTGTGGATTTTCGATACTTATCGAAGATTTTGATACAAACCTTATCTAAGAACACTGCCAGGCACATAAATACAGACTCTTGCTTAACACATCTGCACCTTACAAGTACATACCAAGTTAGGCACAAGGTTAATTAATATAGAAACCCCCAGCTTCCTCAAAAGAGGCTACGTCATTGTGCCACAATACCTACGTTTGAAATTTCATAAAAATAGGCCCAGTCGTTTAGGAGTCTATAAGGAATGAACTTAATCGCACACAAAGTTTATTTTATTTAATGCTAGAAGATATATTCCTGTGTGTGTGTTTTTTTTTTATTATACTTTTCCTAATACGCATTTCTCAGATTATGATAATCGATTCCTTTCTGCTTTAATATTTAACTACCTTGTATCTACACATAGTTTCACCCTGTTCTCTAATGGAATTCGACGAGCGATCAGGTGAACATATTAGCCGACATGTATGCATCGAGACGAGGCTATTTGGACCGCCGCCATATTAGCAGAGACCGCTTCCGGTTCGCTGAAACACAGCTGTCCTATTATTGTCGCTTTATTTGTTCACTGTTTTTTCAATGTTCAAATCGTGGAAGAAAACATATCTAAATTGCATTCAAAATAAACGCAGATGAAAAAAAAAGAATTATTGATGATTCTGTTTGATCGGGTGTGCTCGGAATAGCGAGATATATATGAATAGTGTTTGAAGCAATCTTTGTAGTAAAATTCGGATGAAAAGAGAGAAAGACATAACTAAATATATGCAAGTCTACTATGCATCTAGGATATTAATATGTGAGAGTGCCATTTTCTTCTTCACTTTTTTATCCTGGTCTTTAATATATATATATATATATATATATATATATATATATATATATATATATATATTATTTTTTATACTATAATAATTAAATACCTACAGACACTAGTGTTTTATCCGTTCGGGAATCTTCAGTGCAGGGTGTCACAACCAATACCAGTCGAACGATATATATATATATATATATATATATATATATATATATATATATATATATATAATTAATACTGTCACCTATGAAGATATTAAGGTTACAATACATTAAGTAGTAAAGTTTAAGAAATATTTAAAATTGATGATGATAAAGTAATTGAATATATTATACTATTTATTGCTCTATAAAATGATGTTGCAAGCAATTCCCAAATGAAAAATCCCCCATGATTAGAGTTGTAAAGATAAGGTCTTTTTATCAGAGAAAAATATTAGTAAAAACATGCATCATTGCTTATCATGAATTTAGAAAATTATAACAATTACATTAGATCGTTTCTGAACAATAGAAAACATTTTAACAGAATAAAATATTAAAATAATCTATTCATTTACGTATAAGCTAATCAAGAAGTAATCTAAGAGTGAATAATCAAAGTTTGAACTGATAATCTAACGAGGCACATCTACAAATGACCAAGCCGTAACAAAGGAGAAATGCAAAGAGATAAAAGATTAAAAATAACGCACGTGGCGAAGAGAGATTTTTAAGCACGTGTCGACACAGGAATTTTTTTTTAACTACGTGGCAACACAACTGGGATTTTTATACAAGATACAATTCGAAATTTTAACAAGATTTATATGCGGCTTTTTACAGTGGAATGCACATAACACTATGCTTTAGCTACAGACAAGGAACTAATTAATAGGGCTATGACAATAGAATATTCTTTTCATTATTTTGACTCTCGGGTATATATCAGTTTATATCTTATATGTTTTTAGATAGAGTGATGTGGTTCGCGATTGACTATTTGTGTCTAACTGTGTCGGATATAAACTCGGGAGTAAAACTAAATAAAAGAATATTCCCTTGTCATAGCCTTACTAATTAACTATGTTGTTGCTGGTTTGGAAAATACTTGTCAGTCGGCTGCATGTAGAAAATACACCTAAAATAAGCCTCTTTCACCTAAAATAAGCCTCTTTCACCTAAAATAAGCCTCGTAGCGAATTTTGGTCCTTTGTTTCTTTGAAAAACATTTTATACACAAAATCGGTTCCCAGTTTACTACAATGTTATAATTATAGTGCTGTTCCAGGAAAGTTGTAACACTTTGAAAAATTAAATAATTAACAAATGTCTATTTAATAATATATGTTATAAAAAGAATGCCATCTCATGTGTGAAGGCGTTGGAGAGTTTTCTTTTTATAGTTAACTGAATGGAGTTTTAATGGATAAATAAATGTTTTAATGTATTCAACTTTATTTTTCTTTTTATATGTATATAAAAAGATAATTCATTATCTGTTATTATTTTTAGAGAACACCTATATGTGTTTATCTTACGCACGCCCACAACACGTTACGAATAAATTTATAGGATACTCTTCAGAGACAATCATTTACTAAGAAATATTATGCACACTATTCCAACTCAAGTAGGAAGAAAGGTGAAAAATAAGACGAGAGAACCGACACGTTATAAACAGCATCGAATGAATTTAAATATGAATATACGCGAAAATTCTCCCGTAAAACATCAGAGAAAAATATAGAATTCTCAAATGATGTTTTAATCTTCTTATATGTTTTTTGCTTTTAAACAGTCGATTATTACTAATACACGTCTCCAAAAATGCAGTGTAAAACCAAAAACATCATTGTTGTTACGAGTTGCGAAACGTGCGTATGGCGAAAAAGAAACATTATAGATACTCTCAGAATTAAAAAAAAGTAAAGTAATAAATTATGATTTTGTGTTAACTCTTTACTTCTTCATTGTGATGCCTCAAACCAGCACGTATGCTCTGAAGACTGAAACATACTTATTTAGATTTTGCTCATATTATAAAGGGATGTATACATTTAAAACATTCTTACAGAAAAAAATTATACATTTTATAATATATTAAAAAAATAATATACATTACACATTCAACAGATGTGTGAGTGTGCTAGTAATCTCCATAAAATACAAGCATCGACATATTCCCAAAAATTTGTGACAGATAGGAAAGACGCATGGATTCAAGTGGAATTACCTGTATTTTATTGTTATAGTATAGAATGTAAAACGCTGTAAATCCAATTTCTTTAAGCTGAGAAAATAACTGATAAAAGGACGTGTGTATCATTTTAACGGTTCTACTAAAAGATTATATTATTTGTAAGCAAAATTTAATTATGCTGATATCAAATGTAACAAAACAGAATTATTTGCTGTAGTATAGAGCTGACGTGCAACATTAGGTTTTATAACGATATGTTCGCAAATTTGAAAATGCCGAATATTGCGGTTTGAATGCTATCCTTTGATACGTAAGGTGGCTGTCTATTCCCTTTTCCAGTAAGTTAATTCATTTTTGGAGCTGATGGTAAGAAAGGCGTAGATAGATTTTTAGCTCTGCTACACAGATGTAGCAAAAATGTCGAAATTGAGCAACCACCTGTCAGAAATATTTGGTTTGGTAAGGGTTTGTTTTACGGCATGTCAACCCTTTTCGGGTTACTTGATACCAAATTTAGGTCCTTGGAAAATAGTATTCATGTTGCATCCAGTTATTTTGTAGAAGGGTTTTATTCATCATGCTCTTTGTATCTTCAATGGCTAGTTTATAATGTTTAATCATATAGATGTGTTTAATATGCCGTCGATATATATATATATATATATATATATATATATATATAATACGCATACCTCTTAATGAAGAAAATATATATGCATATACATGTGTATGTGTATGTTTTACTGGTCTTAAACATTTATATTATTATAAAAAATATATGGATTTGTGTATTAATTTAGAGTATTTATTTAAACAGTGATGAATACGCGTCTAAACCTGACCAAAACCTGCTGTTATGAAACGCGGTATATATATATATATATATATATATATATATATATATATATATATATATATATATATATATATATATATATAAGAAAAGGAGTCTCAGCATTAAAACATAGTGTCGCCAGGGAACAGGTTATCTTTTCATTGTAATTACATGTTTATTTACTTCCCGCATAGCAGCCGAAAAGCGTAACGGTTAGGAAATCCGACTGTCTCGATCCTAGCTTAAGGTAATTGCTCGTCTAGCCGCACTGATGAGCTGCGGAACAGTACTGTATGGTGATGCATATAATGCTCCCTATTTTGTGTTGAGCATATCGGGAAGTGATATACAAATTACCATTAGCGTATTAAGCGATTCTCTTTGTGTAAATAAATTGAGCTTAGGTATTTGGACAATGTCAAAACATTGTTAAGTAACTGCCTGCATAGCAACCGAAAAGGGCAACGGTTAGAAGCTCCGACTGTCGTTTGGGCAGTCGGGTTTCGATACACGCTTAAGGTAATGGTTTGTCTAGCACTATTGAACTATGAACAGCGAAACAGTACTATGATTATATATATATATATATATATATATATATATATATATATATACACGTTTTATTTTTCATTACTGTATCTTTCTGTTAAGTTACATTATTGTTTCAGCTACTTGGCCGTTTTTTTTTTGCCTCCCGTAGCATCCTCAGACTTTTACAGAAATGTTCGCTATTTTGGGATAAGAGAGTGAAAGAGTGAATGTGGTCGGGGGAGGGGGTGCGAGGAGGGCGTAGGAGATAGAGGAAGAGAAAAAGGGGGAAGGTGGGGGGCGCTTGGTATGTCGATAATGATTTAGTTTTGGGGTTTAAGGAAGTTCTGGAGGAGGGTCTGGGAAGTTTATTTCTGGTGTGGCTGAGGGCATAGGGATACATGGAGGGGAAGGGAATATGTGAGGGTGGGAGGAGGTGGTTACTTTAAAATTCGGGTCTTAATGTTAAAATTTTTATGCGTCTCCTTGGTGAGATGATTTCTTTTTGTATGTACGTCTTGACCTGCTGGGTGTTCGCTTATGTTTGGAGGCGGGGGGGGGGCTATGATTCGGTTTATTTATTTTTATTTTTATTTTGGTTTTAATTGTTTGAAGGGGGTTAGTTAGCGGTCGCGGGCACTGTGTACACCCATGCGCACGTACACACTTATATACTTAAAAGAAACGGTCACATGTACACATACATCCCCGCCCTGGCGTGTAAATATATGCACACATGTGCGCCTGCATGCGTAGACACCCGCGTTGCTCTCGCTTACGTCAAATTTTCTTTAAGGTGCTAAAATTGGGTACCCGTGCGTTGGCATGGATGGCTCTTATACAGGTACATACATACATCGACGCCCCTGCCCCCAAGGAGGCGATTATACGGGCTCATATGCTAATATTAATTCAGGAATACTTGCACTCCACGCATACATGCAAGCGCATGCGCACATATAGATACCAATACTCGTGAACACATACATCGACATATATACACACAGCTGCACGCTCTCACACACTATGTGGACGGCAGGAAGCGGGCACATATACTTTCACACCCACACTCGCATACACATGTATATATATATATATATATATATATATATAATTCATATACCATTATATAAACACCTCATATATATATATATATACTATTATGTAAACACACACACACATATGTGTATGTATGGGTATTTACAAAATGGTATATATATATGTGTTTATATAATTGTACACACACACATATATGTGCAGCATAATTATGTTTACAACTCGGTTCTCGTCAGATCACCGAAGTTAAGCAACGTTGAGCCTTGCTAGTACCAGATCGGTGACCATTTAGAAATTCCAGGGGCTTATATCGGCATTGTTTCCAGTTCTCCAACCACGACGTGACTTCAGCAATCAAGGCTGCATCATCTGGGAAACGCTTTCCTCTCAAAAACAACTTCATGGCTGGGAAGAAGTGAACGTAAAAGGGTGCAAAGTTATGAGAGTAGGAAGGATGTGGGGAGATTTCATAACCACACGCCTGTGCTTCTGATCTGACGACATGTGAGTTGTGGACCAGAGCGTTGTTCTGAAAGAGGAGGGTACCTTTGCTGATTTTGCCCCGCCTCTTGATTTTGATAGCTTCCCTTTAATTTCCTCAAACGTGACGCATAATAGGCTCCTGTAATTGTGGTATCCTTTGCCAGGAAATCTGTCATCACTACTGCGTCCTGGTCCCAGAAGACTGTGAGCAGGACCTTGCCAACAGAGGGCTGCACCCTTGCCTTCTTTGGAGGTGGTGAGTTCCAGTGCTTTTACTGCATTGGCTGGACTTTGGTCTCTTGATCATAGTGATGGTTAGATCATGTGTTATCAGTCTTTTGAAAAACTGACTTATCTACTTGGCGCATCTCCAAATTTATCCTCGAGCACTCGACGCGTTCTCGTTTCTGGAATGGTTTGATCAACATGGGAATCAATCTGGCAGACACCTTATGCATATGCCAATGGTCATGAATGATATTTTTCACAGACCCTGTACTAATCTTGAAATCTTGGGCTATTTGGCGAATAGTAATGCGCCGATCTTCCAAAATGGCAGCCTCAATTAGATGGACAGATGCCTCATCAATGGCAGAAGGGGTGGCGACCAGATCTGTGAGCTGTTTCCACAGACTTCCGGCCATGTTGGAATTCACGATGTAAGCGTTTAACAAGGTCATATGATAGGGCATTACCCCCCTAAGTTTATTTCATTTCATCAAAAGTCTTCTGTGATGTGCGTCCTTTTAAATACAAAAACCGGATCACTGCTCGACATTCGACAGGCTCCATTTCACACTAGTAAAACAGAAACCCCAAGTAGTTCAGAGATGTAATTTGCCACATAACCCGTAGAGATAGAAATCATTGCACATGCAAAATTTCAGCTAGATCAGACAACTCGAAGTTATGAGGGGCATTACTTATTGCAAATCCCTCGTATGAAGGATCGAACCCGAACCCTTGAGGCGAAGTTTGAAATGGACGTTTACCATTGGGCCACCACGAAATAGTAAGGGAAACAGGTTTGAATTTATTTAAGTATTAAGAATTGGCAAGTGCTTATACTTAATGACTTAATGAGGTCAACTTTGTACTACGGACAGTATTTATTTACAGCGGGGCAGCTTCTTTTTGGAGTTTTTATTTTGTTTCCCCAAGATGTTGGGGGGACCAGCTCCCCATAAAAAGGGGATTGTCAAAATTGAATAGCACATTGATCACAGCTGATTGCTTTTGGACGTTTCCGGCGATCGGACCGGGTGCGATGTTTTAAGCTTCGTTTCGCTTTTATTATTATACGAAATAGCCAAATCCACACGCAGCGATCGAAAAATGTTGAATATTTAGCTTTTAAAACTCAGGCAAATAAAATAGACAGGCGACTCCCGTTGTTAACTCGTAGATATTATCATTTAGACAAAATATAAAGAGTTTTAAGAAGAAGTGAGTCGACCGATCGCTTCTCGGAAAAAAGCCTTTCCCGGACATACACAAAAACCGAACATACGTACACCCCTATTTTCGCTTAATATATAGATATATATATTGAAAATATTAGGTTTTCAGAAATAATGTTGTTATATATATATATATATATATATATATATATATATATATATACCCGTTTTGTTTAAAATTGTATACCCCCCATATATATATATATATATATATATATATATATATATATATATATATATTATATATATCTCGGATATTCACTTGTTTTCTTTTTGTATTATCAAACTTTACTACAGTACATCAAACATCTACAAAAGAATACTACATGAAGTAAAGGCACAGACTTTAGAAAAAAATGAAACATTAAATAAGAGATATGTGAAAACTGTGCAGAATTATAGATATAAAATCATGCTTATTTGATTACCTTTGCTCTGTTGACACTGCAGTGAGAATCGGGGATATGAATATTTGTAGTACTTACCTGAAAAATAAAATAAACATCAATAGTAAAAATGTACAGATTTATTCATTATGTTTGAATTTTAGCAATAATTGGTTATGGTATTGAGGTTTGAAAAAGTTACTCGTAGGACATCTTCCTTCTTTCTGAGTATTCTATATCTATATTTATCTATCTATCTATCTCCTCTCTTTTGTATATATATATATATATATATATATATATACCCGTTTTTTTTGTTTTTTGTTTTTTTACATAGTGGTCACCACTTATCAAGGCCCGGAAGCAACTCAGGGATAAGGGCATTGCAAGAACATTACGTTAGTGTGGAGATTTTATGAAGTGTTTACTTAAGGGGACGGTTCATTAGAAATTTTTTAACGTTGGACTTGAAGACATCCAAGTTGTAGTCAGGTGGGAAGCAGGCAGACGGAACAGAGTTCCACAGGCGTGCAGTTCTAAGAAAGAAGCTTTGTTCATGGAATCCAGGTTTTGATTTAGGCACATATAAAGAGTGGGGGAAATTTTTCACAGTGAATTCAGCTAGACGGGTGTTTTTTCGTGAAAGATTGGCGAGGGGGGACCAGAGATTGGAGTTCAGACGAGCACCTGCCATGGAAATAACGATAAAACAAGTATAGGCTCGCAACGTCTCTTCTGTGGGAGAGAGGTTGCAGGGTAGAGAAAAGGGCATCCCCCCACTAAGCCACGAAGTATATTGTGTACTCTGTCAAGGCAGGATAGGCTTTTTTTAGCAGCTCCTGCCTAGATATGGAAGCAGTATTCCATCCTTCAATAATTCCTTTGCTCAAACACTGTTTAGAATTGTATACACCCCCTATATATATATATATATATATATATGTCATTCTATTTAAGTCACTTAACTCCTGCCTTATAATGAAAAAAAATCGAATATTGAGTTGTAATGATTATGCTGAGACCACCTAACGATGCCTGGTCTAAAAAATATGCATAAACATATTTAAGTAATGCAAATGTACTTATAACAATATAGCCAATTCTTAGTTTATTATTATGCAATATATTATAATGATTTATACACTTTTATAAAAGTTGTGACTTTCCTTTCTTCCGTTAGAATCGAAATCATAACTTTAGTGCTCCAGTATTTGTCGTTATTTATAATTTCTGCGTCGCTAACGTTCGAGTTACCGACAAATAAATACGAAACGTATAGTTAAACGACTTTCGACGATGAATGTTTCATTTTGTGGGTACGCAAAAATAACTACATAAGTAAAAACTTTATTCGACTTGCTTCTGAAAAAGTTTACAGTCTAGAAACCAAAACCAAATAGAGAAAGGAGTTTTATAAAGACTCTTCACTCACAAACAGACAAGGTCATGTTTATATATATATATATATATATATATATATATATAGTAACACCTTTTTAACGATACAAAGATTATACGACGCTTTATAAATAATAGACAAAAACTGTAGAGGCCATTTTTTCAAAAAAACGCACCAGGAATAAATCGTTGATATATCAAGAGATGCAAAATTAAATGAATAAATTGTCACACAAAATGATAAATACACGAGGATCTACGAGTAAAAACAAAGAAAGCGAATATGAATTCGTGTAAAATACAATAATATAAAATATATGTACAATTGAGACAGAGGGGGTATGTGAACGATTAAAATATATCTTCCAGCAAGTCAAATAATCTAAGAAATTATTTCTGAGAAAGAAGGCTCGCGTTAAAAAATCGAGAGTGACTCCAAAATCTTTAAATTATTTGGAGAGTAAGCCTGGTGCAATATTTAGAAACAGACCATTTTATATGCAGTTGAAAAATCTTGATTATGTATTAGATGTTTGCCAATGGCAGATTATATGGGAAAATAGGAGCGAAAACGACCTGGCTTGCTCAGTTTAATTTTTTCCGGTATATGGTGGTTGATGCGTGTCTGCGGTTCGACCTATATAGCCAGCAGGATACTGGCAATTGAATCTATAAATATCGCCTTGTGTGATTTAGGAAGAACTGTCTTTTGTGACCAGGAAGAATGCATATTTTACACCAAAAACCAAAAGACGGAAAAAAATTAATTACAGATACGTTAATAATTCCTTTGCTCAAACACTGACCAGCAACTTCAATCCAACGCTCTTTTCAATAAGCAGGACACTAAGACAAATTCAGAGATTAAAGAGAATTGTATTTTTCTACTTGATTATTAATAGTATATGTAATCAAATTATCATGATAACTTGCTAGTTCAGATAATAAATTCTAAAGGCTATACGTACTAATGTCTTAATAAGCCGCGTTTTTATCTAAGTAGGCACACAATGATAATGTTGTGTGGAGAAAATTGAGATTATCGTCGTATCTAAAAATATAATACGGCCTTGAATATATTACTAAACAATGCAGATCTATAGAATCCTACAAAATATCTGCCAAATCGAGGGGTCTTCCCATCTACTGATTTACTACAGATTAACACGAGTTCAACAAATATATTCCTGAGGAATAGTGGAGGAGTTAGATTGATATTATGAGGTGAGTCGGCACAAACACCAATCGTTTCTTGTAATTGGATATTGTCAAATAGGCTTGACGTCAGATGAACACACAAAGTTGTTCGCAGAACTAGGTTGCAACTTATGTAAATATTAACCAACCAGAAAGAAGCGGTAATGCAATATTTAGTGTACAGAGTATGAACTGGTTCTATAATTGTCTACAGACACTTGTGGAGTGTTGGGTAAAGATAAAATAGGTCTCAGCGGAATACCTTATTTATGTATGTTAGGAAAGCCATAAGATCAAGGCCTTAATGAACCAGAAAGCTTTATTTTGTCGTAGAGTTCTTTGAAAAATAATCCTTTCTTATAAACGTACTAGAATTTCAGCCCGGGTGTTTGGAGGTGTATGTTGGGCAACAAAATAAAAAGAAAGAAAAGCGGTCAACTTTTTAACTTTGACCCCTATTATGACCCCTTAAAATTTATTGTTTTGGTGTTCAAATAAAGTTATTAAGTTAGATCCATGTCCAAGGAATCTATATCTAAAATTTCAATTATTTAGACCCAAACATGTCGGATATGTTTGGTAGAGTTCTCAAATGTTAAATAATTGGAGTTCGACCCCTTAACAGGCAAATTTCTGGCCGAAAACCGATCAAAAGAATTTTCCCAAATATTAGTACACGGTATATCAAATTTCGAGTCTTTACACTTTGAAAGAGTTATTGCGTATGGAAATGTACACCGACACATAGATGCACATACAGACACGTTCACTTTTATAGATATACTAGCATTTCAGCTGGGCGTTGCCCGGGTGTTTGGATGTGTATGTTGAGCAAAAAAAAAAAAGTGGTAATAGGAAGACAGGTTCGAACCCGTACCGCGAAGGAGGAAGAGCATGGGGGAAAAAAACCTGACGTCTTTGGTGTTTCGACCACCGCCGAAGCGGAAGTTACTTATGTTTGCATTAAGGCTAGACAATCGAAAGGAAAAGTTGACTTTAAAAATATTGGCGAAAAGGCGACCTCCCCTGTAGAAAAAATACAAAGGATAGTTGCTTGACTCGTAGAAGGATTGTCCATCAAAAATTTATCCATAGAGCTGGAAAGGGATCCAAGAACCTTGGTTTCATTCTGTAACAACCCGAAAACCAAATCCAAAAAAATAAGGGCACAAGATAAAATCTTTCGGATCATGATATTTGGAAAATTTGTAGGAAAGTCAACAGAAACACAAACCGCACCAGTGTTTCCGTTTTTGAAAAAGCTGGAATCTCTCCAAGATCCAGGCAGGTCCGATATAATGTGTTGAATGAGACTGCAAGGAAAATAAAACCTCTTTCACGGCCTCCATTGAGCAAACAACATAGGGATAAATGAATGTCTTGGACACAGAATTACATGAAAATTGATTTTCAACAGATCCTATTTGAGGATG
The DNA here is from genome assembly GCF_053919585.1 of Euprymna scolopes. Classification (NCBI taxonomy): domain Eukaryota; kingdom Metazoa; phylum Mollusca; class Cephalopoda; order Sepiida; family Sepiolidae; genus Euprymna; species Euprymna scolopes. Next base: position 41,436,687 of record NC_136509.1, read on the forward strand.
AGGTCCATGCTACTCGTGACGGTCCGGATAGATGGACCAAAGTTTGAAACCCGAACAGAACTCTGACCATTACAGAGTTGAACAAATGGGTGAAGGCATCATATTTTGGGCGGAAATTATTGGGGATAAGTTGATTGGACCATGCCGAGTGCCAGAGAGTGTAAAGCTTATCAGCAATGCGTCCACAGCCTTTTTGGATAATCGTTTGTCGACATAACTAGATGACTTACCATTGTCACGCCGCTTTCAGATGATTTTTATGCCTGACAATATACAATTCCATTCTGCTTGGACGGCTGCAGCCTTCCTTAAATCTATGGAATTCGTTGGGAAACTCATGATCTGACTACCGTGTTCTCCAGACTATAACCCCATTGAATATCTCTGGTCAATATTAAAAAGAAGAGTTTATTACGGAGGAGAGCAATTTACTTCAAGGGATACCTTGTTGAGGAACATAGTTGATCTTGCGAGAGTCATAACTCCTTTTAAGATCAAACAATTGACTTCCTCGTGGAACAGAGGGTTATTTTAAGTTATTAAAAAATGGGGGATATTTCGATACATAATTTATAGGAGGCTTATACCTAGGACATGTTTTTGTTTATTATCCTTTGACAGAAACATATAATAAAAAAAAGTTCGCAAGATAAGACATTGCATTTCTTTTCTAAAACAACATTTTGAGATACCTGCGTTAAAGCGATGGATAGTGGAAATTCCTCAATAAAGAATAAAATGTCATAACTTTGTAAATATCGCATGAATTTGAATAATATTTTCGGAAATAACTAACCTTAAAGCAGTCGTTTTATGATATAATTTTAATTTTGTTGCGACGTATACTTAGTAAAATATTGTATATTTAACTAATCTGCAATAAAGCGATTGATACAGTATATAAGCTTCTGAAATGCCAGGGGCAGTTTAAAATGTTCTATATCAAGTGTAAGCAAGAACTGAAGAAGGTAGTAACTTCCGGTTTTGAGGCAGTATATACCGATACATACAGAATCTAGTATTCAGAAATAATCACTCATCTTGAACTAGCCAGCATCAATGCCCCTTACCTTTGCTGATTTAACGAATACCAGTGAGTCAACGTGATTATGCCATAGCATACACAACGTTATACATTGAGCAGATCACAAACACGTGATTATCTAGAGTAAATTATTTTCAAAATACCAGGTGTCATCCTTTTATTCCGCCAATTGTCATCTGTACATTTCGATAATAGATGTTATTCAAACTTTCTGAATGTCCACTTTTTAGCCCAGAGATTTATCACGAAATTGATGAAATCTATAGATTCCGATTTCCTGCAAGGAAACCAGATCTCATCAGCTCGACTGCGATTACAATGCAAATTTGTAATTCAAATAAAAAGCGAATGTCTCCTCCCCTACGGCGGTCTTCGTATTACTGCTTTTTATTAGTCTTTAATTTGGTATTTATTCGCAAACGTCTAAAACTAATTTTCTCATTATTTAATCTAGAGATATTTAATAAGATTACAATTTTATAACTTAATTTGGTTATAAATACTATCGATTTAAATTAATTTGGATTATAAAAATAGCATATTGTAAGTGTTTTCAAACAATATATATATATATATATATATATATATATATATATACAGATAGAGAGAGAGACAAAATCTATAAAACAATAAAATATATTTTTGTCATTGATTCTTTGTATTGTCATTTATTCTCTCTAATTATATTGGGCTTCTTAGCTAAGGAATAGTATATATTATAAAACTATATTTCTACAAAAATATGTATCTATATATATATATATATATAATATAAAGCTGAATGTGTGTGTGTCTGGTCACGAAGAGGCTCCTATATCGTTGACTATCTAAAAAAAACGGATTACATATAATGATAGAAAATGTATCGAGACACAGGAATGGGTATGTTTGATCTGGCAGAACGGTGGGTCATTAAAATTATGGGATCTGCGTTCGCGCCTGGTCCACAATGTATGGAAATAAACAATTTAAAATTAAAAAAAAAACGTTTACAAGTGTTTTTTATATATATGTACATGAGGATAATTTGATAAGGATGTTTTAACTTAAATAGGCATGGTATAATAAAATTGTGGGGTCTGCGTTCACGCCTGTACTCCATGGAATGGAAATAGGTACACATTTTAATAAAGACTTTTCATATCTATCTGCGTAAGTATACTTTGATAATTATGTTTCAGTTTGAAGAAATATAGTATAATAAAATAATGGGGTGTTCGTTCGCGCCTTACCTCCATAGAATGGAAATATGTCAAAGTTTAACAAGGTTTTTTTTTTTAATATAGATCCACAGAATATTGTGATAAGTGTTTCAGTTTTAACAGGTATGGTATAATAAATTATGGGGTTTATCTATTTTATTTTTACTTTCATCATATTTTACTTTGGTTTTGATATTCCCAAATTCAACCCAAATTTACAACACATCCTTTTCATAACCTATCATAGTTTCATAAATCAGAGTCCATTTTCTGTAGGCTGTTTTTGACCCAGTCAACGACGGGTACTTTTGCTAATATATATATATATATATATATATATATATATATATATATATATATATATATATATATTAATTTCAGCAGAAGTTCACGTGATATACGAGGGCCGTATGGTTGGTTTCTTGCTAATGACATCAGACATTACTTCGTCACCGGGTTTGAATCTCAATACCGGCTGTAATTGTAACTTGCTACGATGATCATCCTGAAAAGATGAAACACTACTGTTTGTAGGAACTACAATAATTATAGTAATAATTATGTCAGTGTTTTTAAGAACTCCGTCCATTAAGTTGAAATAATCGGTCACTTCATCTTACATTGCGCAGATTATGATGTTGTAATCATAAGATCACTCTTGCAGTCAAATGATATTTGCGATTTATATAAGTGTTAATTTCAACTGTATTCATCGCAGTGTACGTTGGCCCTGTAGTTTGTTTCTTGCTAATGGAGTCGGAGATTGCTTCCTGGCTGGGTTCGAATTTCACGACCGGCTGTAATCGTAACTCCCTGAACTGATGATTCCCGAAAAGATGAAACACTAGTGTCCGTAAATATTAAAATAATTATAGCAGTAATAGTATATATATGTATATATGTGTCAAATAATATTTTGAAATTAAACATTATTGAAGTCGAGATGATTAAATAATACAAAAGAAGTAGAGACGTATTACATAGTCTACCATACGGCCATTCGACATTAACTAGTATAATATTAAGAATGTTGTTGCATTAGATACCCTTAAATATTGCAATTTCTCACATATTATAATGAAAATCTCTACGTTGTAAACGCCATTTAAATCGACCATAGTTATTCGTAAATTCTGAGGAGAGCTCTGACTTTTATTTCTATGACATTTTACTCATATTATTTTCTTATTCCTCCATTAATTGCGAATCCATTGTTGCATAATTTAACAGATCGCTCAGTATAAGCGTGAATGACGTTGTATGCCTTTCATCAAAATCTTCTAAGAACTATTTAAAATGAAAATTATATTTACCGCCCTCCTACAGATAATTGTAAAAAAAATTCAACGATCTATACGTTGACAGTGAAATATCAGTGGTAGAACTTGTTTCGTACTCGAAGAAAAATAAGTTTATTTACGTGATTTTCTTCGTGGGTAAACAAGGATACCAACAAAATTGAGATAAACAATGAAACTAGAGAACAAAAACTTGCGAAAGGCATTTCGCTTTTGGCGATTATCAAAGTTGTCTACTATTTATCACAGCATGATTGACGATCTGTCTCGCGCCTAGTCCACAGACTTGAACTTATTTTTTGTCGACTTTGATATCAATGACATCATGTGTCATGTCGTAGACGTCTCAATGTTTTATTCTACTTTTGACCTATTTCGCTTCTATTACAGGATATTTATTACGGCTATATTACTGATTTCACTTAATATCTTTACCAAAGAAGGCAGCCATCTTTACTGACACCATAAAGATTAAAATAAAAAAACACGACGGCATTAGATGACCATCAAAGACGAGATGCTATTGAATAAACCAACCAACCATTTAGTGTCTATTGTAAGATTTTAAAGTGTAGTGTATGAAAATAGATAAAAAACATATTTTAAAGTCATGAAGATATAGCATACTATAAATGAAAAACTAAAATAAAGTATACAAAATATATATTGGCGTTCATTTAAAGCATATACAAATATACAACACGCTGACGCTCTCAGAATAAAAGATTATTTCGATACAAAATAAAATTCCTCAAAGCAAGTGCGTAATGTAAGTGTATATAATAGACAGGTTACAAAAATTATGCCTCTTATTTTTTATTTCACCCGATTAGATCAAAGGCGAGAACAATCCCAGTATTATTGCTGAAATCATGCATTCATGACCTGAAAGTTGTTATCCCTTTCTACGAAAATTTACAATGTCATAAATTGAAGAGTAGAGATAACTCGTGTTTGTTCTTCTTACAATCCATTTTTTTTCTTTTTGACGGACTAGTTTCTGAACATTCTGTTCAAGGGTATAAAGAAATTTGTCGTATTCGCGAATTTCTTCGACCTCCATAGGTCATCCTCAGGCGAGTGATGAAATAAACAGGCACAATACGAAACGGATGGTACGCTTTATTTTTTAATGTTTTTTTACACAGTGGTCACCATTTATCAAGGCCCGGAAGCCACTCAGGGATAAGGGTTATTGTAAGTACATTACGTTAGTGTGGAGATTTTATGAAGTGTTTACTTAAGGGGGCGGTTCATTAGGAATTTGTTAACGTTGGACTTGAAGACATCCAAGTTGTAGTCAGGTGGGAAGCAGGCAGACGGAACAGAGTTCCACAGGCGTGCACTTCTAAGAAAGAAGCTTTGTTCATGGAATCCACGTTTTGATTTAGGCACAGATAAAGAGTGGGGGAATTTTTCACAGTGGATTCAGCTAGACGGGTGTTTTTCGTGAAAGATTGGCGAGGGGGGACCAGAGATTGGAGTTCAGACGAGCACCTGCCATGGAAATAACGATAAAACAAGGATAGGCTCGCAACGTCTCTTCTGTGGGAGAGAGGTTGCAAGGTAGAAAAAAGGGTATCCCCCACTAAGCTACGAAGTCTATTTTGTACTCTGTCAAGGCAGGATAGGCTGTTTTTAGCAGCTCCTGTCCAGATATGGCAGCAGTATTCCATCCTTGGACGTACTTGGCTTTTATATGGATATAGAATTGCATCACTAGTGAGATATCTTCTGGAGCGGTAGAAGTATCCCACCATCTTTCCAGCGACCTTGGCAACAGACTTGATGTACGTGTTCCATTTCAGATCAGGAGTAAAGGTCAAACCAAGAAGCTTGTCAAAACACGGGTCCTCTTCCAGACGAGAACCATCCATACAAATTGATGCCAGATGGGGATCAGAGCGTTGATGATGTAAGGATAGGAGTTTGGTTTTAGATGCATTAAAGGTAACCAGCCATATCTTCCCCCACTGAACCACGCGTTCGAGATCAGAGGAGAGAGAATCAGAGAGAACTTTGTCATTTACAACCTTTGATGTGTTGCCGTAGATGGTCGTGTCATCAGCATAGATGTCAACGAATGATTTAAGTATGTGTTTAGGGATGTCATTGATGTAGATCAGAAAGATAGTTGGGCCCAGGATTGACCCCTGAGGGACTCCAGCATTAATACTGCAGGCTTCTGATTTTGTCCATCGACTACTACTCTTATGAGCCTATCGGAGAGAAATGATTTAATGATTGAGAAAACATTTCCAGTTATACCGTAGCTGGAAATTTTGTGAAGTAGACCCTTATGCCATACCTTGTCGAAGGCTTTTTTTATGTCAAGAGCAATTGCCCTAGAAAGGAAGCCTTTGTCAAGAGATTCACTAATCCTGTGAGATATAACCGTCAGCACATCTGCGGTAGATCTTGCAGAGCGGAAACAATATTGTGTGTCACTAAGAAGGTTGTTTCTGCTGAAGTGATTGACTATTTCTCTATTTAATATGGATTCCAGCAACTTACTCATAACACACAGGAGACTTATTGGTCTGTACTGAGAGGGAGATGATTTATCACCTGAATTCTTAAATACAGGGCAAACTGATGAGGTCTTCTAGGGAGTCGGAGAGAACTTCTCCTTAAGGCAGCGCTTAAACAGTTTCGTGAGTATGGGAGCAAGTTCATGTTGAAGCTTTTTTAACACTATAATTGGGATGCCGTCAGGGCCAGTTGCTTTACTGGAATCAAGGTTCTTGATTAGCTTGGCGACCTCATACACGGATATTTGTATGTTCCTAGCGTGTTCTGTGTTATAGGAGGACATATGGGAAGTCGATGGCCTTCGTCGCATAGGGTAGAATTAGCTGCAAAGTTCTTTGCCAATAGTTTGGCCTTGTCTGACGCTGACGAGATGACTTATGGTCCATTGATAATGGTTGGGATAGAACGCACACTTCTGTTCAGAATCCTATTTGTTATTTGCCAAAATTGGTGGGAACCAAGCTGCTGATCAGCTACCTTGGATTTAACAGACTGGGCATATATCTCTCTTGCATTTTTATTACTCTTTTACAGTGGTTGCTGGCAGTCCTGAAAGCAGCTTTAGTCTCAATGCATCTATTACGATGGTAGCTATGGAAAAAGTGATTTCGCGATAGCACCAGCACATTCTGGGGAGAACCATGGCTGGCTGTTAGGTTTTTGTTGGAAATTTTAGATGGTATTAGTTGGTCTATGCCTACAATTAACCATTAGGATCGGTCCTTCACGACTGAGACAATTTTTTTTATTTTTGTACCCTTTCTCCACGTTAAAAAACGACCATGGTGTCTAACTCTGTCCCGTAGGGAGGCATAGTAACTAGGTACACTTAACCATTCGGTCAGATCTTATACTATAGAGGACACTTCCTTTTTAAACATGGAGTGCAGAGGTAAATCAGATATGAATGTACGGAAGCTATCCCAGTCAGCCATAGAGTATCGGTATACAGTACGGTGGAAGGGTACGTCTGGGGACTTATTACATTTCGTTTTTATCTTAACTGATACAACGGCGTGGTCGGAGGATCCTAGAGGAGAATGAACGGAACATGGACCTAGCTCAGGGGAAGTTGAGAGAAAAATGTCTAGGAGGCTTGCATATTGACCGGGTGTATCGGGCACACGGGTGGGTTCCCGAACAATCTGAGTGAGGTCATAAGCAATGGCAAAATCATGACAAAACCTCCCCTCATCGTCTGTCTTATTTGAATGGGTCAGCCATTCCAGGTCATGGACGTTGAAGTCACCACAGATGTGGATGTTAGCCGAGGGGTGTGCAGATAGGATGTGGTCTATTTTCTCAGATATGCTCTTAAAGATGGTAACTCCGCTGTTGTGGGGCCTATAGAGGGCAAATATAAATGCAGTGGTGTTAGCAAGTGCAACCCGGAAGCACATATAGGGTAAGTTAGGATCTTATCTACAGATATCGCTGCCACACGGGAAGCCATCTTTAATGTAGGCACATATTCCATGCCCATGGCGATCTTGGGGGTCAGATTTAGCTGTTAAATTAGAGTATCCGTTAATTATGAACTCATTTAGAGAAGTGGTCAGCCCTATTCCAATTTCGCTTAGAAATAATATGTTTGGTTTCGTCTCCTGTAATTGGGTTTCAACCTCTGAAAGATTGGAACGTAGACCCCTGATGTTGGAGAAGGAACTTTTAAGTATTATAAACGATTTTAATAGTCTTTCCAATCAACTCGCTATTTCATTTTTTATGTTTTATTATTCCTTATCACTCGCCTTATGAGGTCGAAAACTTTCGCGAATACTGAAAATATTTTTTTACACTTAAAATTTCAAATATTTAGACCAGAAATTGTATGAGTAATTTGGAAGAGACCGCAGAGGTCAATTTTTTAAAAAAACTTTGACCCCTATTATGACTCCTTAAAATTTATTGTTTTGGACTCAAATCAAGTTATTAAGTTAGATCCATGTCCAAGGAACCTATATCTAAAATTTCAAGTGTGGACCCAAAATAGTCGGCGGAGTTTGGTAGAGTTCTCAAAGGTCAAATCGTTGAACTTTGACCCCTTAATCGCAAGATTACTGACCAAAAACCGATGACATCGATTTTCCCAAATCTCAGTACCCTGTATATCAAATTTCAAGTATGTTGACAAAAATTGACAGAGTTATTGCGTGGGGAAATGTACACAGACACACAGATACACATACACGTTCACTTTGATAGATATATATAGATTGTCTTATTCAAAAAATAATTTTCCGTTCATCTTTTTGGAGCCCTTCGTGCCGGTGAAGAAGAAAAATTAACTTTGCTTATGCGTTATTAAAACTGATATAATCGCAGTACGTTGAGAATCCTCAAGAGTGTAAATCAACGCGATGGTCTTTCACAGCTTCTATTTTGCGTCGTTTTAACACGAATTTCATGGAAAATGGAACCACAATTGTTTTTCTAATAACTACCATTGTTCACTACATCGTAGCTATGCGGATGGCGTAACTTCTACCAATAATTCAGGCTCTTATGTACAGCGAATTCTTTATGATACAAATAAGATAAATAATTATCTCTAATAAAATCCGCAATTATTTTAAACCATAGAATATAACAATTTTTTTTTTAGTAAAACTCATACGTGTAATGACGGGGTTACCAGATTAGAACTTTTCAAGACTAGTTTTGTCCGTTCTTCGCACCGTTCACAATTCAATGTTGCCCTCTTTTGAAATTACACCGTGTAAATATTGTATTCACAAAATCAATGTATCTATATATTATTACGATAGCATCTTTGTTTTTTTTTTTCTGTCGCGATTACACCCGGGTCCTTTAATTGTCATGTATTTCCAATTCTTGCCATAAATAATTTTACAAAGTATTCTTCATAAGTTTTATTTTCGATTATAGATTCTGGCACTTATACCATCTATTTATTTTTTTTATAAATAATTTTATCAGGACTTCTTCATAAGTTTTGGGTTCGGTTTCGATTATGGCTGAAAGAACTCAAGTTTACACACATATGAAATATATATATATATATATATATATATATATATATATATATATAAGTTTTTATTTTGACATCGATTCAAACTAATGCATCCAAGTTATATGAATATATTTTTTGTATTTTTGAAATAGCAACTTTATAATGTATAAAAATCGACAGAACATTAACTATACAATAATATATCCATGATCTGCAAAAATTAAAATATCATATTTAAGCGTACGTTACGACTGCGCTTTGGCGGGCGTTCGTGCTAGCTTATACGAATACTCTTGCAGTTTTAACAAAAAGGCTACAATAATATCACACCGTCTCCATCGATATTATATAGGAATGAGTTCCCGGTGGAATTTCCACAGGTTCAGCAAGTTACAAAATAAAAACATTAACATTTATCTAAATATTTTAAATTCTTGATTTCTGTAAGATGGGACTCATATATTTAAACTAACTTGATTTTATTTTGTTAATTATTGTGATGGCGTTATTTTGGACATTATTTTTTAAAATCTAACACTAAGCCATTACATAATTTGATTTGACATTCGGAGGATTTAGTTAGGTCTGCTTAGTACAGATTTCTCGCTCTGTTGTATAAGGATAAAAAAGAAAGTATATTGGTTAAATTCAAAAGAAGACAACTGTAAAATTATCATTGCCAGTAACAGCAGAAGAAATAGGTATGTCGGCTTTATTGAGGGAGGTGTTTGGAAGAGTTCTCAAAGGTTAAATCGTTGAACTTTGACCCCTTAACAGCAAATTTCTGGCGGAAAATGGATTATAAATATTTTCCTAAATCGCTCTATCTTTTATGTCAAATTTCAAGTCTGTAGATTTAAAATTAACAGAGTTATTGTGTCGGGAAATGTACACAGACAGACACACATCCAGATAGATATACAGATACTTTCATTTTTATTGATATATACATATATATATATATATATATATATATATATATATATATACATACACACAGAGCGAGCGAGCGAGCGAGAGAGAGAGAGAGAGGGAGGGAGGGGCATTTTCTGTCTCTTATGCATAATTCTGTTACAGTCAATTCTCTAGTATGTTTCCCAACTCAATAAAACCTTATTTACAAAGATATACCGTAGATCTTGAGCTTGATCAACAGTTAGAAATAATGAAATGTCACATAATTATCCTAAAGATTAGACAAATTCTCAGGAAGGATGAGATGAGTCTTGATACTGGCACACAGCTTCATCGTATACTATTCTATCTTTTGAAAAGTTTTTTTTTAACACAGCGGAAAGTCGCAGAATATTTACCACGACCGTTTTCAGATCAATGAAAATTCTCCGTCCACGGTTCTACCCTATGGAATATTCTGCTGTATGAGGATATAAATAGCTTTCACCTGTTGTTTTGCACAATGCTATTTTTATCCAATCTATTTTATTTGTTAGTTTCTGACTTTAGATGAACACACCCATAGACAGGCAATAAACATTTGTATAATAGACTTTCTCATAATCATGCATCGATTCAATTCCGTAATCTATTGGTCCCCCGATAAAAGGAGAGTGAACCTGTAAACTCAACCTTCTCCGTCCGTCCTGTAGCCTGTTTGCACTTTTATCAATAACTACGACTTGGAATTTTTTGAAATTTTGCACAAACATTAAACATGATTTGAGTAAAATAGTAATAGTACGGATTTTCCGGGGAAACTCCAGTTGTCCTCCTAAGGGCACCTTTTGGGTTAAAATGGCTAAAATTTACACTTTTGTGCTTAGCAAAAAGAACTGATGCCTTGGATTCTTATAAAACTTTCTGAAAAGTTGTAACTAACTGATTTCTATATAATTTTTTTTGGTCTATACTTCGCGATAACTCTTGCGTGTGCACCAGGGGCTCTTTTAGGGCTAATAAAAAAACACTCCATTTTTGTGGACTATTTTACCATAATTGTCCAAAATTTTCTGTGTATGTCTATTTAGCAGTTTTGCATGTTGCAGAAGTCAAACAGGTCTATGATAAGGCACTGGGGACTTTTGGGGCTAAATGAGGGAGGGACAAATGGTGGACTTAGTCATTTCTTTTTTATCATGGTGCACAACTCAAATTCACATATGTAAAGGCCTAAAACTGCACCGATTGTTTATTTCGACCAGGATTTGACGTCCTCTTGGGATGTTGCGGCTGAAGGGGGGATAAATGCTGAACTTAGTCATTATTTAATGCCTCGTGCACTGTGCAATCACATGGAACCATGCATGCTTCACTTGCTTTACAAATAGAATTTATGGAAAATAATATTTCGCAATAACATAAACCGAAATTCATAATGATACTTAGAATCATGTTGCAAATTTCTCAAAAAAGTCTGATAAAATAACGGACATATTAACAATATAAATCCTCGGGCAAACAGAAAGAACGTCATGTTGAAGACCTCGGATACCATACGAAGATTTATTGCAAAAATAATTCGTATATAAGAATATATACCCTCTGAGCATTCTCCAGGAATATTTACATTCTTCAACGTTTGCTTCCCAAGAGTTAAGCCTTGCAACAACCATTTTTCCCGTCACTTTTAATCTAAACTTTATTTTCTCTTTTCATTTTTTTTTGGTTTTCTTCGCTAATTCTATTTACTGCTTTTTCTTTCAGCTTTTTTGATTCCTTTTTTTTTTTGCTTCATAATATGTTTTTTTTTTCGCTTCGTAATATGTTGTTTATCTATTTGCATTTTTCTCTCTTTTTCATTTATTAGGTAATCTCACCGTTTACTTACGCTCTTACTTCCGTTCTTGGTTTATTACTTCCTTCCTTCATCTCTGCTTCTCCCTTTTAATATTTAACAAAGAATATTTTTGCCTTTAGTCTTTGGTGTTTATCTGTCTATTTTTCACTCTAAATTTTCGCTTTATTCTTAAATTTACAAGTGACAGAAAAATATGCTTCGATAGTGTTTTAACTAATATCCATACACAAATCGAAATTATAAAACCTACTATGTCCCTTAGGCTGTCTGTATTTTTTTAAAACTGCATATCAACGGAAAGGCAAGTTGCAGAGCCGTGCGAGTTGTATCAAATGACTGGATTTTTTGTGGTCCCTAGTTATATGCACATAAACGCCGGTAAAAATAGATGCTAAATATTCTTTATTTTACGACCGGACAATGCCGGTCGAACTCTAAGTATATACATTGTTAGGGCTACACACAATAGAGAAGAATCGAGAGTTACGAGATTGCAGACAGAAAAGATTTATATTCTACTCTCATTAATTTTGCCGAGAAGCAGTTTGGTGGGAACGTGTTTCAGAAATGAAACGTTGATTTGATGGATGCAGAGGAAGAAAAGAATACTCTTTGAAATGTTGGAAATAAGACAAGTTCTTAGTCTGAATGTTTTACTGGGAGGAAAAATAGATCTGAGTTCAGCAAAGCATCTACTACAGAAATGTGGATTAGATAAGTGAAAATTAATAGAATGAAGTGAAAATAAAGGATATGTCCCATTATACTAGATTGCGAAGTTGATTTTGTATTCTGTCAAAGAAATAAGGTTCATTAATATTCGCTAGAGGTTCCACTGGCTAAGTTTTTAAAATCACAGACAGACAACCTTAATGTGCGAAGTTGGAATAAAGTTGGTTCCAACAGAAACGTTTAGTTGACAACCTTCACGTGGTCTCTCGTGTAAATATCAGATAGTTTTTCTAGAAAAAAAAACATAACTGCACAGATATAGGAAGAACTAATGCGAACAGAATGAGATTATTCATAAGAAACAAATGAATTTCGATGCCGTTTGTCTTTATGAATGACATTCCAAATCCCTGAAGTAGTCGAGAAATAAAACTTACCTTAATTAACAATGATTTTTTCTTTACGTTAACTACCATGAGTAGGAGAAGTATATTGCAGTAGAACCCCGGGATACGGCATTAAAATTGGTAATAAAATTCAGTACAGTATATATTACACACACACATATATTCATATATATTATAAACACACATATATAAACCACACTCATACACATATATACACATACATGTATGTAATTCACACGCATATACATAATACAAACACATACACGCCTAATACACTCGCATATACATAATACGCACATATAAATAAAATTCACACATATATATAATACACACACATACACCCATATAATATACACACATATATATAATACACACATATACTACACACACATAGATATAATACACACATATACTACACACACATATATATAATACACACATATACTACACACACATATATATAATACACACATATACTACACACACGCATATATATAATACATATACATATATATAATACACACATATGTATAATACACACACATATATATATATAATACCCACATATATATGCATATATAATACACGCACATATATATATAATACACACAGCCACACATATATATATATATATAATTCACACACACACATATATATAATACACACACACATATATATATAATACACACACACATATATATATAATACACACGCATATATATAATACACACACATATACATATAATACACACATATACATATAATACACACACATATACATATAATACACACACATATACATATAATACACACACATATACATATAATACACGTACACACATAATATACATTATATAAAACAGATATATATATATATAACACATATATATATAACACACTTATATATAAATATACACACATATATATATATATAATACATAGACATATATATAATACACACACATATATATAACACACACACATATAATACACACGAACACACCCATATATATATATATATAAATACACACACTCAAACATATATATAATACACACACTCACACACATATATGTAATACACACGTATATATAATACACACACTCACACACATATATATATATATATACACATGTATATAAATTACACACACATATATATATATATATATAGTACACACACACATATATATATAGTACACACACATATATATATATATAGTACACACATATATATATAGTACACACACACACATATATATATATATAGTACACACACATATATATATATAGTACACACACATATATATATATATAGTACACACATATATATATAATACACACATATATATATATATATAATACACATATATATATATATATATAATACACATATATATATATATATATAATACACATATATATATATATATATAATACACATATATATATATATATATATAATACACACACATATATATATAATACACACACATATATATATATAATACACACACATATATATATAATACACACACATATATATATAATACACACACATATATATATAATACACACACATATATATATAATACACACACATATATATATAATACACACACATATATATATATAATACACACACATATATATATATAATACACACACATATATATATAATACACACACATATATATATAATACACACACATATATATATATATAATACACACACATATATATATATATATAATACACACACATATGTATATATATAATACACACATATATATATATAATACACACATATATATATAATACACACACATATATATATATATAATACACACACATATATAATACACACACATATATAATACACACCCACATATATAATACACACACATATAATACACACACATATATAATACACACACACACATATATATATATACATATATATAATACACACACATATATATATATATATATAATACACGCACATAAGTATAATACACCCACATATATATATATAATACACACAGACATATCTATATATATATAATACACACAGACATATATATATATATATAATACACACAGACATATATATATATATAATACACACAGACATTTATATATATATAATACACACAGACATTTATATATATAATACACACAGACATATATATATATATATACATAATACACACAGACATATATATATATATATATACATAATACACACAGACACATATATATATAATACACACAGACATATATAATACACAGACATATATATATATAATACACACAGACATATATAATACACACAGACATATATATATAATACACACATACATTTATATATATAATACACACAGACATATATATAATACGCACATACATATATATATAATACACACACACATATATATATAATACACACACACACATATATATAATACACACACACATATATATATAATACACACACACATATATATATAATACACACACACACATATATATATATAATACACACACACACATATATATATAATACACACACACACATATATATAATACACACACACACACACACATATATATATATATATATATATATAGATAATACACACAGACATATATATAATAGACACAAACATATACACATACATATATATAATACACACAGACATATATATAATACACACAGACATATATATATATAATACACACAGGAATATATAAGACAAACACAAATATATTTAATACACACACACACATGCACGCACACACACACACACACATATATATATATATATTTAATACACACACATGTATATATAAGATATC
>NC_136509.1:41457427-41499927 GCF_053919585.1 Euprymna scolopes
TAAAGAATCTTTCATCATAGTACTTTCATTTATTTTTTGGGACAGATAAAGCGCGAAAAACGTTGTTAGCGGTTGTTTTAGTGAGTATTGAGAATATTTTCGGGGAGGTGCCATATATTGGAGCTCAGGAGCATAAATGGAGAGTAAATGTTTCTATATTTTTCGATACATTTAATAGCACTTTTTCCACATATTCATTCCGCAGTTTAAAAATTGGAGGTGTCTGAAATGTATTAGTGAGAAGGCATTTATAAGTGAGTTTCTAGAGAGGGATAATTCTTTCTTGATTTCGCAAATGTAAAAATATATATCGGTTTGTGGAATTAGTAAAACTCAAAGACTACTTTTTACGTTTGACCGTTGGCATTACTTTATGCAGCCTCATACATATCGCCACCCTCTTTTGTTTTTTTAATCATTTTATAGCAGCACTGCTTTTTTTTTTTTACAAAAGTGATTGTTATTTTTTTTTTTAAAGTCAGCTATTAGTTTTCGTTAATGAGATATGGATATTTTCAATCACGTCGTAATATTCGCCATCATTCAAATGTCGATCACATCATAATATTCGCCATCATTCAAATGTCGTTAACTTTTTTCTTAGCTTTGAAAACTGTGTCATTTTTATATATAAACACCACACTTATTAGGCATTTAGTCGGGATATATTTTATTCATTATCTTGATAATTCCATTACCGATCATGAAGAAACTCCTTCACTGACACATTCATATTAATTCAGTAGACTAAAAATTTTGTCTATAATTTATATTCAGCTGCCTCGTAACTCAACTCTTTTATATTGTCTTTATGCTCAGATTCCACGAGCAATGTTACCGTTAAAGAGTGAGACATTGCTCTTTTTCTTAGCTAGAAATTATATATATATATATATATATATATATATATATATATATATATATATATATATATATCAACCATGCATCGTTGTCTAAAATTTAACTTTGAAGTTATATTACTTTAGACCCTTATAGGTAGCTTCATGTTTTGTCTGGAGCGAACTCCATCAAATAAAAAAAATTGAATTCTCTTATTTAGTAGCTAATGATAACAACTGTTACAAGTAAATGACTCTCGTTTTAACGCAGCGCAGTCAAAATAAATCTCGGATTTTTATGTTTAAAAATGTGATTATATGAAGTAAAACAATCAGAAATGTGTTTTGTTTGAATCTTGTCAATGTACAAGTCATACATTTCTTAAATTCTAAGTACTATTGACAGATCTGTCATATAGGATTACGTGCTCACGTCAGATACGAAACTGATTGTGAAATCCAGGACCACGTGCCACGGACAGTAACTACGACAACACTTTCATACAAACAAAATCTTTCCATAATATATTTCCATAGTGCATCTATTTTTCCGACCGTGTTTTCATGAATATTTTATAGGCACTGTACTAATGTGACGTTTTGCATACATCCATAGTCATTGAGCCCCTGGAGGGGCATAGGCCATCTACAACTTTTGTAGATGTTTTTGTAGCGAGGAGTTTTATTTACAGGATCAGGGTGCTGGCCCCATATCCAACCTTTCCAGAAGGTACATACACCGCCTAGCC
Source organism: Euprymna scolopes (assembly GCF_053919585.1). Lineage (NCBI taxonomy): Eukaryota > Metazoa > Mollusca > Cephalopoda > Sepiida > Sepiolidae > Euprymna > Euprymna scolopes. The sequence continues at coordinate 41,459,016 of NC_136509.1, forward strand.
TTCCCAAATGGTCACCAATCTGGTACTGGCCAGGCTCAACGTTGCTTAACTTCGGTGATCTGGCGAGAACCGGTGTGTCAACGGGATTGTGCCGGACGTTTTGCAGGATTCGATAGTATTACAATTATTATGAGAGAGCTTATAGACTTTTTTCGGATTACATATTCTGAAACTATTTTTAAATCATTGTTTGTTTTTTGTTTGTTTGTTTTATTTTACGTCATAGCAATCTTTCTAGATAATTAAATACCGAATCAAGTTTTGATTCTTTGAATGAAAATATCCTTGAAAACAGTTAAACATTATTCTTTAAAACATTAACATATTTTTACAGCATATCATTTTCTTTCGTGTATATTTAATAGAAAATCATATTTTATTATCATTGTAAAAAAAATCTCGTTATCGCGTCAGTGCATCACATAAGATAATGTCTATAATTAATGGTTCCGGATATGCTGGGGAATAACCAATTACTAAGTAGACAAAGTATAGAATGTAATACAAGTTATAAGATAAAACATTCATATATAGTAATAATTAGTAATAAATAGTGATATTTACAACTAGAAATACAATACTATTAAGGCACCTAAAATTCGTCCTAGAATGTCCGCAAGTGGTGCAGTGCTTAGAGTACTTGGAGAAATCAATTGTAAAAAGTGATATTCTCCTAAAGTTTGAAGGTTCAATCCTCAGTATGGGCGACCGAAAAATACGAACTAGTCATGGCTGAGTCAACATGAGCACGCTATCCCTGACATCTATAGAAACATGCCCGAGTTCGACAAGATACACCTGAAAAAATGTCAGAGGTTACATCAACCAAAGCGTTGCGAAAATAACTCAAGATGAAAACAGTATGACGATGAATAAAAAAATAGAAATAAAAATAAAATAAAAATAAATTTTCCAAGTAAAGGTCGAAGTAAGGCATAACAAATATTAATGCGTTATGTAATATAGCTATAGGTTCATGTTGTAATTTATAGCTTTGCAGCAAACATACCGCTATAACTCAGGCATTAACGCCCCTAAAAAAGTAAATCGTATTTTGGTTTCAATTCTGGTTGGTGGCGCACTAGTCTTTTTGTTTTACTTTTTAAATTATTACTATATATTGGGTCCAAAATCTGCATTAATGAAAATATAATATTTAAGCGCATTTTACAACCTGGCAATATATAAATATACATAAATATTTATACAAAAATATACACAAACACATATAAATAAATATAAACATATATAAATAAATATATATATATATAAGCATATATAAATAAATATTTAAACAGAATGTGTAGAAGCCGATACAATGCAGAGGTAACGGAAAGACACAAGCTGAATCAGGTGAGAAAGTTTTATTAATGCAACTTACAAATACATGTGTATATATTCATATATTTCTTATACACATATTTATATTTGCACCGTGGTCACTTGGGAAAGTCGGTCTGGTGGTATATCGATGTTATATAATATTTTGAGGAAGATCTCTTCCTCAGATATTTATTTGACTTTGTTTCAATCGTGCTGTTGTAAACAGTAACTGTCTCCATGCAAACAATTGCCCGGAACTTGTAGATAACATTTTAATTTAATATCGTTAGGGTTTTTATTTATTCGTTTCTTTAGTTTTATTTATTATTTATTTATTTATATTTAATTTTTTTTTATAATAGTTTATCTTTGGTTCAACGTGCTGTTGTAAACAGTAACAATCTTGCAGTAAAAAAATTACTCGGAACTTGTTGATAGCATTTTAATTTAATATGATTGAGTTTTTTAAATTTATTTTTATTTCTAATTTATTTATTTATTTATTATTTTTAAAAATAATTTATATTTTATATTTAGGAGATCTAATTAATTTATTTATTATTTGTATTTTTGCGTTCCGGTTTAGAAGGGGTGAGGCATAGACTTTATATAAATCGGTTGGTAAAGGGAGACTACTTGATGAGCTGATCTAAGGGGAATAATCCGTACAGATATTTCTTCTCAGTTAAGTGTACAACGTTGAATTACTTTTTATGTATTTATTTTTATTTTAGTAACATTATTCCTATTCAGGGGGGGCATTTTATTTAATTCGTTATGTAGTGTATATATACTAATTTATGGACTCTTGTAACCTTAATCTAATTATAAAGTAATATTCTATTGACTATAAATATTTATTTATATACACAATGTGTTATGACGAAATGTTATTTCGAGAGTTTCTCTAATTTAAAAAAAATATATTTACATAATTATTTTTTTTATTTTAGTTAACTTGAATTTTTGTTTTGTGTGTATTATGTCTTATTGTTATTTGCGATTAATATGATTGGGCTATATTAGGCCAAGTAAGTTGCATGAGCACATATACATGCAGCAATGTAGCCTACGTGCTCGCACCATCTAATTCATATATCATAAGCTTGCTATTTAATTGTTGTATACTATTATTATTATTATTATTATTATTATTATTATTATTATTAGTAGTAGTAGTAGTAGTGTGTAGTAACCCTAAATAAGGATTGCTTATTTATTATTTTGTTTATTTATTTATTTGGATTTATTTTAATTTTATTATGGATTTGTTTTATGATTTATTTTATTTTTTATTGTTATTATATAATGGTGGGATAGTGTGCGTTAAGTTAAGAATGAAGAGCCTAATTCCTGTCGGCGATTAATCTTGGGATGCAATTTGGCAATCAGGATTGATTATTTGATACGAAGGTTGCCAACATGGCTAAACTATCTACTCTGATGGATTTGTTAGTATTGCCGCATGTGTGAAGGTGTCTGCGAATAGAAGAGGCTTGTGTTTGTATGTGTTCTTTTACTCCAATATGCAGGTGTCTCACTGAGCTACCGACGCATGATTGGCCACATTTGGTGCAATGTATGCGATATACTCTGTATGTACGATGGCACATGTTAGTGGTGTTCATCGGACAGTTAGTAAGAGTGCAGGGTACGTTGTTTAGGTGAGTTTTGCGTTTTGACAAATGCTGTCGTAATAATGGCTCAGTGTGTATAAGTTGTATGTGTAGACCCTCCCTGTGTATAGCTTTGCGGATGGCTGCTGTAATCCTGTCGTTGAAATTAGGCGTCTTCTAGGTTTATTGGGGTTTTCAATGGTCAGTGTGGGGTATCGCTTGGGTAATTAATTAAATCTCCTCAATATAAAATATAATTCGTTATAAAAATAGATAAATTAGAAATAAAAATAAATGAAAAAGTCAATCATAATAAATTAAAATGCTATCAACAAGTTCCGGGCAATTGTTTTACGCGAAACTGTTACTGTTTACAACAGCACGATTGAACCAAAGATAAACTATTAAAAAAAATAAATGAATTGGAAATAACAATAAAGAAATGAATACATAAAAACCCAAATCATGTTAAATTAAAATTCTATCTACAAGTTCCGGGCAATTGTTTACCGCGAGAATGTTACTGTTTACAACAACACGATTGAAACAAAGTCAAATAAATATATGACGAAGAGATCTTTCTCGAAATATTATATAACACAGACATACCACCAGACCGACATTCCCAGGTGACCACGGTGCAAATATAAATAGAATGTGTATAAGAAATATATGAATATGTATATATGTATTTGTAAGTTGTATTAATTGAATTTCTCACCTGCTTCAGCTTGTGTCTATCCGTTACCTCTGCATTGTAGCGCCTTCTATACATTCTATTTAACTACATACTATACAATGCTTCAAGCAAACTACATCCACTTCTTATAAATAAATATACATAAATATATAAAAATAAATATATATGTATATATTAAACAATATAAATAAAAATATACGTAAATATATATGTATATATATAAAGGAGTACATATACTGATTGATATATATATATATACATATTTAGATAAAATGCGTATACTGCACGTTTATAATGCACATTAAATCGCCACTTTAATAAAAATCAACAAATATTTATTTATTTTTTGTATCGGAAAACACAACATTGAAATTATACACACAAACACATATGTATATAAATATATATTAATAGTGATTAGTACTCATTTTCTTATTCTGTTAAACTAAAATCAGATGAGTTACTCGTAGGACATATTCCGAATATTCAGTACTTTTTAAAAAGTAATGTTTACTAAATATATATATATATATATATATATATAAATAAAATTAATTCGGTCTAATTTAGACGGTAAGAAAAAAATTATATTTAATAAATAGAAAGTGTTTTTCTATTTTCAGGCGCACACTAAAAAAATAGGACCAACTGTGGGAAAAGTTTAATTTTAAATATATTTCTAAAAGAGAGAAATGATCGAGAGAAAAATTAAAAGGACAGGGAGGCGTATCCCCTTACAAGCAATGCAAGAGAATTGTGACCCATCAAATTACTGAGTGAAATTGAAGTGTGACAATGCACATTTTCTTTGCGTCTTTGTGATGAAAACTTGAGCCTCATAGTCCAACCCCCGCAGTAAAACGTATATTATATATATAAATATATATAATATATAAAAAATATATATGTAAGCTATAGACATATATATGTATATATACAAAATGCCGTAATATAAATGTATATAATACAGTAATATATATATATATATATATATATATATATATATATATATATATATATATATATATATAATACCGTAATGCATGTCACATCGGACGTGTATTGCACTGTGCAATTCGCGTATTAAAGAAGGGTTTCATACTCACGTCCAGATCACGATTTCTGAAACTGAACCTAGTCACATTGGAAAAACTGAAAACTCACGAAATATAATAGTGTCTCTACCATTTTTGACGGAAGATTGTACAGTTTTATTTACATGTAATACACATAAGGGTTTATTTTAGATATTCAGGTTTCATATCCCGGGAAAATTTAAAATATTCTAGATAAAAAAAAACAGCCCGAGTGTTTGTTATCCTCGCAGAGACAAAGTATTTTATATGTATGATTTTTTCATTGGTAAAACGAGATACCAACATACGCATCAAAATATGGAATCATATTTTGCACGAACTGTTTTATCAGCAGATCTATATTGACGTTGTTTCAAATTATGTTCTTTCAACAGTTACACATAATTTCATTATATATTTTCATTTAACGAGGGTTTGGACTACGTTGGGAGGAGGTCACCGAGATAATCTATTCGCACCAAAGAACCCGTGTCCGTAAATAATCTCGCAGGTAAATTATTTATCATCTAACATTCTAAATAACACATACGGGTTATCTATCGCTGAACATCTTATAAATAACTGTTGCTGTACCTCTAATTTGAGTGTTCACTTATTCACCATTCTCAGTAAGAGTCAGTCTCAATTTCAAGTTCAGATTTTATAAATCATTTACCTTCAGTTTTTGCAAACTTTTCATTGTAAGTATAGAGATTATCTTATCGAACTAAATATGATTTCAAGTTGATGCTTATTCCCTTCATTCCCTATAGTGCCTATATAATGATACTTTTTAATCGTTACTCTGACTTCGATTGATTTCAGTTGACTTAATTTCCAAGCCAAGTAGCTCGCAATTCCAGTTGTATATGTTTCCTTAAGTATTATGTATAAAATCAATACGTTGTTTATTTAGCTATAATAAATGTTGTACCACGACAAGAAATTACGTATCTATAAATAATGTTATAAAAGCAAATAATTCAATATATATTATAATAGCAGATAATTCACAATATATATAATATAATAATAGCAAATCATTCAATATATATTTTAATATTATAATAGAAAATCATTCATCATATATATTAATATTATAATAGCAAATACTCTAATATATATTTTAATATTATAATAAGAGAACTTCAATATATATATATATATATATATATATATATATATATATATTACTATTACAATAGATACTAATTCAATATATCTATTAATATTATAACGGCAAATAATAATATATATATTTATATTATATAAGCAATCAATACAATATGTATATATATATATATATTAATATTATAATAGCTAAAAATAAAATATACGTATCATGATTATGATAATAAATTATTTAATACATATTAATATAATAATGGCAAATAATACAATATGTATATTTATATAGCAAATAATTCAATATATATATGTTATAATTTTATAGCAAATAATTCAATATATATATTATTTATATAGCAAATAATTCAATATATATACTATTATAATAGCAAATAATGCATTATATATAATATTTTAGTAATTTTTATTTGTATATAAATATTATATGAATATATTTAATTTGTGTATTAGTATTATGATAGCAAATAATTCAATATATATATATATCAACATTATAATAGCAAATTTTTATCAACATGACATAATAATATGGAACGAGATGGAAGCAATCTTAGATTTTAGTTTCTTTAATGACGTCGAGTTAAATAAAGTTCAGTAATCAAAACAAGGTCATACCAAAGTTTCGTGCGGGACATGAAAAGAAACAGAAATCTTAGGAAGAGCTCTATCATCCCAGTAATTATAGAAGCGATTGGGCTTATAAATAAAAAAAATGGTAAATATACCTGACGAACCAAGTGCAAGAGAGAGGGGAAAATGCACTTAAAAAGACGGGTATAATCTGGAAACAAAATCTCTCGGTTGTAATATACGAGATGCTGGATAAGTGCCTGACGTCCGGTGAGATTCCCTATCCTAGCTAGAACAAAATGATACTAAAATTAAAAAAATTAAAAAATAAAATAAATAAATAATTAGATGACGCAAGTCTAATTCCACTGCGTAAATCCTTTTCATTATTCCAGTCGAGGCGTATTCTGGCTACTTCTAAGTGGGCCAACCAATATCTTATACGCTTGCAGATTTTCACCTTGTTGATCTTTCGATTAACCTGTTGTAAATCTGTGCAAAAATGAAAGAACGGATTTTTGTTTTGAAATGGCGAGAAAAAAAAACAAAAAAAAACCATAAAACGGAATTTTCTAGTCGCACGTTCGGAAGTCTTTTCGCTCCCGAAGGCAATAGAGTGCGCAATGGAATTGCATAGATTTTCGTTTTTGTTAATCTTTTATTCACTTTCGTGAGCTTTTATATTCTGATCTACACGCGATGTTCTATTACTTATTTTACGACTGAGAAATTCCTACCACCATCACTACTACTACTACTACTACTACTACTAATACTACGACGAATGCTACCATAGTTATTAGTAAGAGTAATAAAGCAATTTCTGACATGGAATACACGTGGAAGGAGGAGGTGATATATAGAAACGAAGAGACAAGACAAATGAATAACCAAACTAGGAGCATGTATGAATATATAGCGGGAAAAAGAAAAAAAAATTAAACAAATAAAAATGGAAGAAGAAAACCGGATCCAAACAATGTGAAGAGGGAATAGAATGTAAAGAAACCAAACAGGAGGAAGATAAGAATAAAAAAGGAAGAAAGAAGATGAAGAAAAGGAAAATAAACGTAGACGAATAGAATGCGGCTTTAAGAAGTGAAAACCAAATAAGAAAATACGCGGGTGAAGTAAAAATGTTAACACGAGGAAACAAACCAGAAGGAAAACAAAAGCAAAAAAAAAAATAAATAAAAATAAAAATAAAAATAAAAAAATAAGGAAAATGAAGATATTTTAATGGAAAGAATTCATAAATTAAACGAAAAGTAGAATAAGAATAAAAAGAGGACGACGAGAAAGAATACGAGGAGATGATGAAACAGAAAGGAGGAGGATAAAAAAACGAGAAGCATAAAATAATGGACGCTTAAGTAGATAACGTAAAAGAAAGAGAAAAAATGCGGCACGAGGAAAAAATGTTTGTTTTTAAATACGAAAGGGAAAAATATATAACTTAGAAAAAAAAAAGAACACGAAATCAAACTGGGAAAATACGGCAAAAATACTGAAATAAAGGACTAAGAAGAAAAAAAGAAAGAAATGAAGAAAAAAAACGAGAAAAGATAAGATAAAGATGAAGTAGTTAATTGATGAAAAATAAGAAAGGAAAAAAAAAACGATGGAGAAACAAAATAATGATGAAGTAGAAGAGGATAATGATGATTAATGCGGATGAGAAAATGAAAAAAAAAAGAGGGAATGAATGATAAAGACGAAAGAGAAAAGTATAATAGAGAATAATGCGAGGAACGATATGAATATCTTGAAGCAGAAGAAGAAAAAATGAAAACATAACGGATGAAGAGATAGGTAAGGAAAATTAAGGGGAGGGTGGCAAAGGAGAAATACGACACAGAAGAAAAAAACGGGGGAGATCACCATTTGATAAAGAAAAAGGCATTATGTGAAAGAAAAAAAAATTGACCGAAGAAAAAGAAATTGTTAAAATGAAAATAAAAACAGTAGAAAACCGGATGAGGGGGGTAGGGAGGGAAGAACACTGTTTTATTAGATATTCCTCACGTGTTTGTATGTATGCGAATATCAAATTATTCTTTTGTTTTATACGATTTCCTATGCTTTTGTTTTGTTTCTACTACTTCCACGAATGTGTTTTCAAACGTATTTCTTTCTTCCTTATTTGCATTGTTTATATACGGTGAGCAGAATTCACGAGCAAGAAAACATTACCTAAAGACAAAAGCGGTAAACAAAAATCGAAGGAAGCAACAAAAGAAAGAGCAAAGAAATATAAACACAACGACAAAAAAAAAAAAACACACACACACACACAAAAAAAAAAAAAAAAAAAAAAAAAAACTGGACAGCGCTATCGATCCTTAGCGATGGTTCCTGATATGAAAGCGAGAAGGGACAAGTCAGAGTTAGGTTTGGGGTTAAGACGCTCTATTTCCAAGAATAGCTACAACGTGAAACAATGCGTTCTGTCCCTCTCAGGCTTGATGACCTACCGAAGGGGTTTGTTCGATGCGGTTTCTTTAACGGCATTCATTAATGTTGCGGTCAAGTAATGTAAACGCCGAATGACTATTACTGTAAACTTTTCGGCCAACACAAGCTGCTATTAAAAAAAAAAATTGAAAAATAACGCTAAATAACTCTAAAATTAATATTTCTCCAATCGGTGTCGCTGCTCACATATGCTAAAAGCTACTCGAGGATAAAGGTTAGTAATACGGGAATGAATGCCAGCCGAAAGATGAGGAACACCGTTGTAGTATTATTATTAATTAATTATAAATGCTATTGGTTGCGTTTATTATATTTGGAACGGTCCATGGCAGAAATTTATATACCTTGCATTTGAGATCAAGCAAGTTATAAATAGCAGGGAATCTATCCTGCGCTATAGTGAACACATGGTTGCAATAGATGAACTCGGAATATTAATGGATAGAGTTTATCTTAACCTATTTCCAATTGGTGGAACATATAAGAACGGGACTGCTTCTCTACGAATTAGAACATTGCTATTTTCGGATTCAATATTAAACAAGCAACTTTCATAAGCCATCCATATGATAAACACTGATTTAAAGGTAGTAAATAGAAGTTTTGAGACTTTCAACTAAAAAAAAAAAACGAAGCTCTTGTGTATTCTATGAAGCCCGAACATTAGCTAAAAACAATGAATATCTGGAGAAACTTTCCACATTGTTGCCAGACAAAGACACATACACGAACACTTAAAAGACAGTAAATAAAAGTATTGAGATTTCAACCAATATTAAAGAAACAAACAACAAAAAAAAACTATTATTTATTCCATGAAGACCGAATATATATGTGTGTGTGTGTGTGTGTGTTTGTGTATGTGTGTGTATGTATATATATATATATAGATATATAAAACGATTGCCGATTTCGATTCTTAAAAATCTCCAAATAGAGTCGTAAACAGTGTTGTTTTTTTCACCCGATTACCATACAAGCATGTGCAGATATTTTTTCTAACGTAAAAATACAATTGTGATAGATGATCTATTGATTCTATTTTTACTATTGAGTATGAGGGGCGTGCAATAAGTAATGACCCTGACCCACTTCCCATAGGTTGATTGGTTGTTTTTGTTTTACGGCATATCAACCCTTTTCGGGTTATTTAATGCCGAATCCAAAGATTTTGAAGAAAAAAAAAATTATTAGAATATATTTGTTGTTTTCACGTCGGTTTCTATTTAACCCATAGTTGGGACCCTAACAGGTACTACCAATCCGGGTCAGAGTGGACCTGGGAACAATAGTAATTAAAAGGGTGGCTCCACACTCCCCAAAGCCCACAAGCTGGGGCCTCACCACTGATATATTTTAAGGTCATATCCAGAACCCTAATTGAAGGACTTTTACCCACTTCAGGAGGCAGTCGGCGTATTCTAATGCCCCACCGACAGGGCCACTTTCCATAGGAGTAGAGCAACGAAACTTGGCACAGTTATTAGTCTTTCTCTACATACGAAGAAACCAGAGTTATACATTTTTCCCATCGTTTGATGCAGCTCTGGAGACTAATTTTGTAGAACATCCCAAGTTGGTCCTCCAACCACGACGTGACTTTAGAAATCAAGGCTACATCATCTGGGAAACGCTTTCCTTTCAAGAATAACTTCATGGCTGGGAAGAGGTGAAAGTAAGAGGGTGCAAAGTCAGGAGAGTAGGGAGGATGGGGAAGGATTTCATAACCACACGCCCGTGCTTCTGATCCGGCGATATGCGAGTTGTGAACCGGGGCGTTGTCCTGCAGGAGGGGGATACCTTTGCTGATCTTGCCCCGCCTCTTGATTTTTTAGGCTCCTGTAATTGTGGCACCCTTTGCCAGGAAATCTGTCGTCACTAATCCGTCCTGGCTCCAGAGGACTGTGAGCATGACCTTGTCAAAGGAGGGCTGCACCCCTGCCTCCTTTGGAGGTGGTGAGTTCAAGTGCTTCCGCTGCATTGACTGGACTTTGGTCTCTAGATCATAGTGATGGACCCAGGTTTCATCCTGTGTAATCAGTCTTTTGAAAAACTTTGACTCATCTTCTTGGCACATCTCTGAATTCATTCTCGAGCACTCGACGCATTCTTGCTTCTGTAATGGTGTGAGTAACCTTGCATCGATCTGGCAGACAACTTATGCATATGCAAATGGCCATGAATGATAATTTACACAGACCCTGTACTAATCTCTGCATCTTGGGCTATTTGGCGAATAGTAATGCGCCGATCTTTCAAAATGGCAGCCTCAGATTGACGGACAAATGCCTCATCAATGGCAGAAGGGGTGCGACCAGGCCTGGGAGCTGTTTCCACAGACTTCCGGTCATGTTTGAATTCACGATGCCAGCGTTTTACAAGGTCACATAATGGGACATTATCACCATAAGTTTCTTTCATTTCATCCAAAGTCTCCTGTGGTGTGCGTCCTTTCGTCCTTTCAAATACAAAAACTGGATCACAGCTCGACATTACACAGGCTTCATTTCACACCTGACACAGTTCAAACACCTATAAAACTAAAACCACAATTAGTTCACAGCTGTAGTTTGCCACATAACCCGTAGAGATATAAATCATTGCCCTGCAAAATTTTAGCTAGATCAGACAACTGGAAGTGGGCCAGGGGCATTACTTATTCCCCGCACTCCGTAATCAATATTTAATAATTATTTTATCATTACTACAATGTAATATTTTTTAAGCAAAATCAGATTAAGAAAGAAGAAAAAACGATGATTAAAAGAATCGTTTTTCGCATCGGAAAATAAGCAAATATTTTTTCCGATTTCCACACCGATTCCGATACCCCTAAAACTTAAAAAAATTTTCTGATGTTTGATGTCAATTAATCGTCTCAACACTTAAACACTATATAAATATATAAATCAGAAAGCCATACTTAATGCATGTGTAATTAAATATGAAAGTTTTTGTTCTTATTTTCACAATTGTTTTTCTCAGCGGAATAAGTTCTTTGTAACTGCTATCCATTTTTTTATACATAGGCACCAAAAAAACTAAGTCGGAAACTAACGGCCCTGTCAGTGGGGCTTTAGAATACGCCGACTGCCCCCCCCCCTGCAGAGAGTATAAGTCCTTCAATGGGGGTCCTGCATATGACCTTAAACTATATCCAGTGGTGAGGCCCCAGCTTGTGGGTTTGGGGAGTGTGGAGCCATCCTTTAATTACCATTGCTCCCAGGTCCACTCTGACCCGGAGTGGTAGTACCTGTTAGGGTTCCAACTATGGGTTAAATAGAAACCGACTTGAAAACAACAAATATATTCTGTTAAAATTTTTTTCTTCAAAATCTTTGGATTCGGCATTAAATAACCCGAAAAGGGTTGATATGCCGTAAAACAAAAACAACCAACCAACCAAACGGAAACTAACATAGTATTTAATAATCAGTATTACAAAATGGAAGCAAAGGGAAACTTACACCTTTACACAGACACACATACATATATATGTATGTGTGTATGTTCGTGTATGCGACTATTCTACTTGACTATTCAATGTAAACTCCCACCGACATGATATTCGTAGATACATAATTTCCATTACCTCATGCGTTAATTGCAGATGGCCTGGAGTAAAGACTCTAGCTTTACACCCGGTACTTATACTGGACTGGTCACTTAAATAAATTGTCTTCACAGATGCTGCACTCAAATTAATTGTCCTTAGTCAATGGAGGGGAAACCCTTCTATACTAAAGCAATTTCATTTTTGCAGTATCCTTTTTATAAGGGGAGCTGGTTATCTCCCACATTAAACCGACTTTCTGTCATATATTGTTTCATGGAAAACAAATAAAAAAAACCCTCTAGCTTGAGGTGTCTTTGTTGACTAGTTTTGATCTTTTGACCAGCAGTAATTAACGCTGACCTATATATTTGTGAGCAATATGTTTGGTTCTGTCACTCTAGGCTGAATAAATATCCGGTCTATGAGACACACCCCCACGTTACTGTCCGTTTCACGAAGGATACTCATATTATACCATGTAATATCACTGTTCTCCCACAGCATTTGTGCTGAACGAGCGTACTTACATTATCATGTTACAACAAACATACACAAACTTCCAGTAATTATAGGAGCAACCGAATTGAAGAAAAGAATTTCAAAAGTTACTTTCCAGATATACCCGATGATCCAAGTGCAAGAGAGATTAAAAAAATTGCACTTGAAGGGAAGGTTAGAATCTTAACAATAACTCTCGCTTGAAATAAATACAGCGGGTGAATTGTTGACATGCGGTAGCTTAAACACTGATATGAATAATATATATATATATATATATATATATATTTGAGGGTAAGCAGTTACATTTGGTCGCTACAAACAGCCATCTGTTTTAGTCAATGAGACTTTGTCAGGCGACGTTGAACCATTTGACGCCATAGAAAAAAAGACTGGCTTTTATCTATGTTGTCGAATGGTTCATGGTCGCCTGACGAAGTCTCATTAGTAAATAGATGGTTGGTTGTAGCGAACAAATGTAACGGTTAAACCCCGATTTAATAATAAAAATATATTTTGCTCTTGTTATCTTACAACGTCGCAGTATTCACATTAGTTCCTACTTTTGAATATCTAAAACTTGAATTATATATATATATATATATATATATATATATATATATATATATATATATATATATATATATATATATATATATATACTAGCAAAAGTACCAGTCTTTGACTGGGTTCAAAAACAGCCTACAGAAAATGGACTCTCATTTATGAAAGTATGATAGGTTATGAAAAGGAAGGGTTTTAAAGAGATAGCTCCGAATTTGGGGGTATCAAAACCAAAGCAAAATATGATGAACCCCATAATTTATTATACCATACCTGTTCACACTGAAACACTTATCACAATATTCTGTGGATCTATATTAAAAAAAACCTTGTTAAACTTTGTTACATATTTCCATTCTATGGAGGTCAGGTGCGGACGAACACCCAATAATTTTATCATACCATATTTCTTCAAACTGAAACATAATTATCAAAGTATACTTACGCAGATAGATATGAAAAAGTCTTTATTAAAGTTTGTGCCTATTTCCATTCCATGGAGGCCAGGCGCGAACGCAGACCCCACAATTTTATTATACCATCCCTATTTAAGTTAAAACATACTTATCAAAGTATTCTTATGTACATCTATATCAAAAACACTTGTAAATGTTTTTTTTTTCTTTTTAATTTTATTTTTTTTATTTGTGGACCAGGCGCGAACGCAGAACCCACAATTCTAATGAACCACCGTTCTGCCAGATCAAACATACCCATTGCTGTGTCTCGATACATCTTCTATCATTACATGTAATCAGTTTTTTAAAATAGTCAACCATATAGGAGCCTATTTGTGACCAGACACACACTCATACATTCATCTTTATATTATATATATATATATATATATATATATATATATATATATATATATATATATATATATATATATATAAGTACATATCAAGTGCCATGCACTGATATATAATAAGAAAAGTAACTGCCTTGAAAATAGATGTTGAAGAGAGGATAATCAATTCTTACAGCTCGCAGGGATGAGGATTTTTGCGTCCTGACCAAATTACGTAGACACGGAATCATGCACAAGTGCCAATTATGAGTAATGCATCCGAAATACAGAAGGAGTTTTTACCTTGCTTATGGCATATGTCCGAAGACATTCTTGTTAAGAAACCTGCTTCTTGGAAAAATAAATATTCGTCTGATTTGGTTAATCGATTTTTAAGGTGCATCGGCGCACTCATGTGTCAGAATATCATGTTAGGGTAACTTTGCATATTGCACTGGTGCTACAGTAACTATTTTTATGCATCTATTAAAATTGCGCGTTTTAACGGAGAGTTTATATACTGCTTGTTTTATTGTGTTTTATCTTTGTGTTTTGCATATGTTTCACCTGTATCTTACTAATTTGCGTTATTATAATTAGTACGTATTGACTACATAAACGGTAAATGGTCATAATTCTGACGGGAATATAATGATGTAAATAATTCGATAAAATACACACACATATATAAGTTTTTTTTATAGCTTATTTGTATTCCTAGTCGAATAATCAAAACTTTTGCATATCTTCCTTATATGTTTTAAAGTTGTTGTGTTTTTTTTAAATTTAACGAAATTTATATATATGAGTGTTTAGATGATTAATCGGAACCGGGAATCGAAAAAATCGGAACTTTTTGGAGTATCTGAATCAGAAAAATGTATGCCTATTTTTTGATGCCAAAAACGATTCTTTTAATTGGATTTTTATTTGATTTCCTTTAAAGAAAATTCTTCTACTGCTGATAGTAATACTAAAATAATGAATAGCCATTGATTCTAAACGATTAGTAAAACTAAAATCGATAGATCATCGATCACAAATATATATTTACGATGAGAAAATATCTGCGCATTTAACATGTGTTTTTACGGTAATCATGAAAAATAACTTTATAGTTTAATATTTAGATATTTATAAAGAATCGGTATCGGGAATTTAATACGGAATCGATAACTGTATCGGAATAATATTGGAATCGTCCCATACTTAATAGATAATATTTTTTATATCATATATATATATATATATATATATATATATATATATATGTATATATATATATATATATGTGTGTGTGTGTGTGCAGATTTAATTTTACTATTTAAATCATTATATATATATCTCTCTCTCTCTATATATATATATATCGTTGAAACCAGATCATGCATGTTGTCCATTGTACTCAAAGAAATATTTTTCATAAATTGTATACACTGTTAGCAGTGAATCCATATTTATATAGGAGTTAGACCACATGCATGGTCCTCTCTGAGTACACAGTAAAAAAGGTATAAAAATGACTAAGTTCAGCATTTGCACTCCCATTTAGCCCCAAATTCCCCAAGGGACGTCAAATTTTGGTTAAAATAAACAAACGGTGCAGTTTAAGGCCTTAAGATATGTAAATTTATGCAAAAAAAATGATTAAGTCCATCATCTGCCCTCCCCATTTAGCCCCCAAATCCCCACGGCCTAAACACATGTAAAGTGCTAAATAGACATACACAGAACATTTTGCGCAAATATGGTAAAACAGTGCAACAAATGGAGTGTTCTTATTAGCCCTAAAAGAGCCCTGGAGCACACCCAAGAGTTATCGCGAAGTATAAGCAGACAAAGTGATAGAGAAATCAGTTAGTTACAACTTTTCAGAAAGTTTTATTAAATTCCAAGGAATCATTTTGTTTAATGAGCAGAAAAGTTTCAATTTTAGTCATTCTAACTCGAAAGGTACCCCTTGAAATGCAACCGGAGTTTTCCCGGAAAATCAGTTCTGTTACTTTTTTATGCTCATATCATATGTAATGTTTGTGCAAAATAAAAACAAAGACCAAGGTGTAGTTATTGAGAAAAATGCGGACAGATGAACCAATGAACGGACGAACAGACAAGGGTTAATTTATAGGTCCACCCTCCTTTTGTCGAGGGGGGGGGGCAAAAAAGTAAAGCTTTCTACTTTGTTAATTCAGGAAGTTGAAGAGCTACGAGGATAAGAATAGTACCATTAAAACCAACGACATTTAATTCTTCAGATTTTTTTCTACATAGTCATCTGCATTATTTATGAACTTTTGTTAGCGACGAAATATGAGTTTTCATGTCTCCGCAGCTATGATATCTTCAAGTTAAAAATGCAAAGATGGCCTCCTTGTTAGTTGGCTGGATTTTTTCCACATTAAAACAACGTTTTACTCTATTCTGCACTCATGGGGAAACAGATAATTTCGGAGAGGATAAATACACTCACAAACAACAGCAGATGCAGAAACTTTTCTATTAACACTTGTTTTAAATAGTAAAGTATTTTTTGAATGATATCAAGACCGAAAAGTTGTCATTAACCTTTGGGTGCTATCTTTATTGGTGCATTTTTATACTCTTACTACCACTGCGATTTGTCGTAGTTCGCTTTCAAAAAATACAACTAATTCATTTCTTTAAAATACAACGAGTCTTCGTAACAATAGTAATTTATCACATAGCATAAGCATTGATATATACAAAATCTAGTAGCTGGATATTATTCAATACCCATCCTGATACGTGCAACCACGCATCACAAATAAAACGTATGGTATTTTGAATTTTTTAGATGAGGGTTGATAATTTGGACTATTTTGATCATTGGAACTGATACTTTTATTTGAATGTTATTCTCTACAACGTTTTCTCGATGTTCCATCTATCTTCGGGTAAAAATAATAAACAGAGAGACCCACTGGAAAGTGAGAAAACTTAAAGAAACAGCTCATATGCTCGGACATAACAACCTACTGAGCAAACCAAGCGTAGAGTTGAATGCAATTTGGACACCTCTAATAGAGAGATAAAACCTTGAATAACAACTTAGGTTTAACATTAACAAAAAACAACTAAGAATTGTCCTAGTGCCATTTGGAGTGGCCCTAGACGTTGTATCAAACTTTACAGTTACCCAAACGTGCTGAGTTTAATCCTGAACGAAGGCAGTGAAAAGTAACATTCAAAACAGAGAATCAGCAACTATGTTCCAGAGCCTAGCTGGAGTCCGAACACGGTACCCCCGTAATAATAATAAAGGGTTGGGTTCGAGGCTCCTAACAAACGATTCCCCAGTTCGATACAAAACACTTGATGAAGGCCGGAAGGCAAAACGGCCGAAACGTTGTGACTATAACAACGAAGATGAGGAAGTCAGTCCAATCATCTCAATAAATGAAAACACCTCATTTCAAAAATACAGACAATTACTATCTTCGGGTGCATCATTATTAACCACGAATTCGATGAGACATATCTGAAAATGTCGCGGCTTACATTATAACATGTGAAGCACGCATGGTCACTCGTAAGTGCACAGTAACCAGGCATAAAAAAATCAAGTTCAGCATCCCCACCCTCATTTAGACCTACAAGTTCCTAGGGGAGTCAAATCCAAAAAGTTCCTAGGTGAAAATGAACAAATGGTGCAGTTTTAAGCCTTAAAATATGTACATTTGAGTTCCACACCATGCAAAAAAAGAAATGAGTCCACAATTTGCCCCCCCTATTTACCCCCAAATGTCCTCATGTTTGAATTTGAGTTCAGCACAATGAAAAACTGCTAAATATACATGCACAGAAAATTTTGGACAAATATGGCAAACTAGTCCAAAGGTAGAATTTTTTCATTAGCCATAAAAGAACCTCTGGGGCACACCGAAGAGTTATTGCGAGGTATAGACACACAAAATTATATAGAAATCAATTCATTTTATTTATTGCTTACAATAATCCTCGTCTTTTATTAGTTGTTTTCACGACGTTTCGGCCAACTATTCCTCTGGCGTTCGTCAGGTAGCCGAAACGTCGTAAAAACACCTAATAAAAGATTAGGATAATTTTCCGCAATAAATAAACTTAATAAATAATTCTCATCTCAATGAATTCTAATGAAATAATGGAAATCAATTAGTTAAAACTTTTCAGAAAGTTTTATAAAAATCCAGGACATCAATTTTTTTAATAAGCACAAAAGTGTCGATTTTAGTAATTTTAACCGGAAAGGTACCCTGGGCGAAGCAACCGGAGTTTTCCCAGAAAATCGGTTCTGTTGTGCAAAATTATAAAAAAAATCCAAGGCGTTGTTATTGAGAAAATGGGTCCAGACGAACGATCGAACGGACAAGGGTGAATTTACAGGTCCACCCGCATTTTGTCGTGGGACTAATAAACGTTTTGTAAATAACTTCACGAATTAGCAACGCAGGGTAAATGAATCAAATATTACTTAAACGCAGTATTTTCATTCATTTTCTATTGTTTCTAATAGCAATATTAGCACATTAGCATGCGAGAAATGCATTTATACATGAAGGTAAATTAAGTAACAACATTTTTTTCATTCGAAATTTTAAAAAAAAATAGTCCACTGTGAAAGGTGGTAGTGTCGCTAAAAGCCAATAAATCTCCTCATCCTCTTTATTTTTTCTCCCTGAATATTAGACATCGAACCTATAAAGTTAATGAATGGGACAAGATTCACTAAATACAACATTTTAGATCTTGGATTTCCAGACAGTATCAACATGAGCAAATTGATGTCTACATTTTCGTATCCAGTTTCTATTTATTTTGGTTTCTTAACTAGAGAATTTACGTCTCTTTATTAAAATGTGCACTATTTGGTTGTAGATTTAATAGATTTAACGAAATTGAATAGTTGTTAGGTTGCCTTACCTTGAAATAAATATTTAATTTTCAAACTGATAGTTCAATATATAGGATTAGTAAATTATGAAATAAGTCGCATGAATACAAAAAGCTAAACACTTCTAGGTAGCCCTGTAATGGAATAAATTACTATGAGATACGTATTTGAAAACAAGGTCGAATTAATCGACACAGGGATTAAGTGCATCTCAGAACGAAGAACAGAGTGACCCAAAAACACAAACAAAAGCTAAATGGAGGCCATCTAGAACATATGCTGTAGAACGGAGAAAAAAAGGCCAAAGACCCTAGTGTTTTGATGTAATCTCTATATAAATAAAATGAACTCTTTTTCCCGTCTGATTTTGACCTTAATAGGATTAAAAATCAAGATATTTCATGCAAATATAATATGCACAAACGGGAGAACAATATCTGAGGTGTGTTATAGGCTTATTATTTCTCAAATTCCTCGATAATCTTAGATTTCTATACTTTTTCTGCTGAGAAGTCACGACCAAAATCGGTTAAGATCAATGGAAGTGGTAAAATATTTTCTCTCTTATAAATTCCTCCTCCCCCTGCCACCACTTAACACCGTTTGTGGATCGTTCACAAGGAACAGTTGAGAAGAGAACACCGGTTTGGCTTCGTAGTTCTTTCATGTGAAGTTATTTAAAATCACTAAACTAAGCTGCAGTGCTCTGTGGCGTAGTGGTAAGCGTGCTGGACAATTCACATTATATTTTCACGTTCACGCCGACCTACCGTAGTCGTTTTTTTTTTTGTTTTTTTTCCTAAACAACTGGAATGAACTTTTCTTGGTGGCAGAACTGTTAACGTTGCAGATGTTTTTTTGTTTTTTTTTCACACTTTATTTTCCTACTTTTACACATGACTCAGGGTTTGATCCTTCCTACTTACGTACCATAACATTTTTTAACCCCCTCCCGTCCCGGAAACAAACACTCGGGCAACGCCGGGTACCCCCGCTAGTGTTTTGAATATAATAAACTAGTTATGAGGAAAGTTTCATTTCATTCGGACAAAACACTAAGAAACGGGTCCTAATTAGAGCTGGGCCCTGTTTTTTGGGGGGTTACCCTGTACAATGTTGATTTTTTATTATAAAATATACAAAGGAAAGGAAAGACATAGGAAACAGTGAGGATTAATATTTTCTTGGAATTGACTAGCATTTAGTGTCTTTTGTGAAATTCAAAGTTGAAGTTCGAGAATAAACGCAAGAAAACCGAAATAGAAATTACCGAAGCGGTAACAGTAAAAAGTTCGGATAGAAAATAGGCGAACGCACATGGTGAAATATATATCCTAAGGGTATAAAACAGAATAGTGTATTACATTTTATCTGCGCAAATTACAGTAAAACCTTAGGATACAACATTTAAAATATGTAACTAAATACGGTTCCGTATATAATACACATCTATATAATCAAATAACATTATAAATAACACCGTGAGGTGGAGAAAATTCCGTAACAAGGAAAAGAAAACATCATATTCCATATCGCAACCTGAAAAAAAAAACAGTATCCAAGGGTTACCGTATCCCGGTGTTCTACTGTGTAGTTAATTAATAACAACATCTATATTAATATAGTTTATTAATAACAACATCTATATTAATATGGAAAATGTTCTGTTCTAATTTCCTCGTATTTCAAAGGCTATTTATAAACCTTATGTTCTGTAACTATTAGAAATAGAGTTGAAAAGAAATAAATCAGAAAGAAGGTAATTAACTTGATATTCGCATTACTTCCTTTTATTCTCTATAGTAACATAATAGGTAAATTGCCATAATTGTAGCAGAGTTCAATTTTTTTCGCGAGTGTACTATTCATGTGTTTCACAGGCTTACTATGGGCAGGTGCGATTAAACAGCGTCAACTGAACTTGAACTCAAATCGTCAGCAATCTAGTCTGCACTGATAATGAACATCTCCATTAGCACCTGCCAAATTAACAAGATTCAGCTTTAATTACATTTCGTAATTCGGATTTCGCAATTATTCTTTCATTCCTGGGTTTATTCATTAAACACTGTCAGCCACGATCCAAACTAAATTCCACTAGTCGTTCCATTTCGTTCGCGTTATACCAATCAATCAATTAAAACTAGTCGTTAAAACGAAGAAGATTTAAAAAATAATAATTTGCCAACACATTTGGCACATTCTGAATCAGTTCTTATAATGGTTAATTATCATCAATAAAAATGTCAGTCCTATAATGTTGGTGTTTTTTATGTATTGAAATGTGTGTATTAAAACCCTTTTGTTTCTTTTTATTTAAAAAGAAAATACAGCTTTGTTATATATGAGGTGGAGGACTGCATTCATCTGCAAAAGATCTAGCGAATTTATTAAACATTGTTTTTAATTAATTTCCTATTAATCTTTTTTTTCGGTTTTCTTATGAGATAATCATCTTTACTAAATTATTACGTGTAATTATATTTATGTATATATTTTACAGGATTTATATATACGTAATATTTGCGTAGAACGGTTACAGTAAACACAAATCTATTTCTATATATATCTACTTATGTATGCTTGTATATATATATAAATTGCCTCCCAAACTTCTGTCAGCTTTTGGTCCACAGAAATTAAAATTAATATATAGGGTATTCGAACCCATACGAAAATCTATGCAAAATGTTAAAATTAAAAAAAAAAGAAGGAATTTGCCATGTGATGGTCAAACGACGGCATTACGAATATGCATGCGTAATTTAATAGCTATTGGTTCTATTTCAATTTTAAGTCTTGAAGTAAACATGTGTTAATAGCTCATGAATTAACGTCAAAGGAAAAAGTAAATCGTAAGCTAAACGTTTTTGTTTCGATTCTCGGTGGTGGCGCACAAATGAATTTTTTTAACTTTTTAAATCATTACTCGTGATATGGCAAGATAATATTCTTTTTGTTATTTTCACACTAGAGTATATATCAGTTAATATCTTATATACTTTTATATAGAGATGTGGTTCTCAATTGACTAACTGTGTCTGTGTAGGATATATACTCGATAGTCAAAACAATGAAAAGAATATGCTGTTGTCATAGCTCTAATCATTACTATATATTGGGTCCAATATAATATACATACAACATCTGATTTAATCAAAATATAAATTTTAAGCGTATTTTACGACCAGGCAACGCTGATCGGCAGAATAATCTATAAAATTTCTAATTTCTTCCCCTATATTCAAAATCTGTATAATAAATATATTGAGGCAAAGTTTTGGCCATGTTTTCATTATCACCTCTGATGACATTTCAAAAGGAAGTAAGAGCTCGATCACCGAATATAAATGAATAAAAAATGTCTTTCTACGTTCATTTGTTGTCACTGCCTTATCAAACCTGAATCGTGCATTTAAATGCAATTTCCTGAGCTTCGGACAAAGACAAACATGAAGTATATGTTTTGTGCAAAGATTGTATTATTATATTACGAGGTAAGTGTTCGTACTATATATACATACAATGAAAATATGTTGCTATCTCCTAAATCTGTTTTGAAGCTACACTCCCATAATATTGCATATTCCGTGCAATATAACTTTGCGTTTTCCATTGGAGAAAAATAACAGCCAGAGAAGTAGAATACGGAGGAGGAGAAAGGCGATAGAGGGATAGATAGATAGATAGATAGATCTCTAGGGAGAAATTGATAGGAAATTTATCACTTTTTTAGTTATTTCGAAATTAGAGCAAACACTCAATTAAAATGTACGTCTCTATGTAAATCTCTCGTCGTTTTATTTTAACTAATTAACTAGGCTAATAATTATATTTTTTAAACAAGCTAAGACACAACCCAGAAAAAATCGAATATACAATAAACAAATATTACCACAGCTAATTAAATAACTTTCTGTACTTACCTGGATTTTTCTTGTATTTTAAAATTGTTTAAAATCCTTTTTTTTTTTACCTTGTAATATCTGGGTGTTACGAATTGTTTTGCAAACAAGATGGCGGTTACAGTTTTCTTTATGGAAAACAAACTATTGCCATCGTTTTTGTAAAATTGCTCGTAAAAACCGAATATAGGAGATTAAAAAACACATTTTAAACTACTTTAAAACACAAAAAATGACGGTGCAAAATTATGTATTGTATAATTTAATTCTTTACTATTTCTTAGTTTGTTGGCTTCCTTGTTAAATCCATCTTTCGAGTTGTCTATTATGAAAACGTGGCCCTTTGTTCAGTAAAAAAAAAAATTTCACTGTGAGGTGAATATTGCTTAAATAAATATGGCTTTTTCGCATTTTCTATTGATTTACAGTTGTAGCAATTACATTGTTTAAAGCAATAAATATTATCTACGCCCTTATCCTAAAGCATAATTTGCATAGTACGCAACGTTTTCTTTTAAAGTTGAGCAATTTCTTTTAAAAACTTAATATTTATTGTTTTCTTCTTATGGGAATTTTTGTCAGGTAAATATTCTTCAGATCTACAAAACAAAGTCCATGGTGAGACGGTAACAACGATGGAAGGCAGTAATTGCTGAGGATGCAGTTAGGAGATTCGGAGTTCCTATCCTGTCGTGGTTACTACCTGACAAAGTTCAGAAGAATAGTTCGTCGAAACGTCGTGAAACAACAACTAAAAAATATGAGGATAATAGTCCGCAATAAATAAATGAAAACAAATTCAATTTTAAACATTTTTAATCTGAGACCGTCTTTGTTTTTAAAACAATGAATATTTATTTCTCTTTATTACTGTAAATATTTATTTCTCTTTATTACCGTAAAAAATAATTAGCAAAAATTTTTCTTCTACATCTACAAAAACGAATACCATTTTTTTTAAATGCATATATTAAAAATTGTACTTTTAAGTCAATGTACCAAAATAATTCGATTTACACACAATTCATCTCATAATAGGCGGAGGCTGATTTTTTTTTACCTTATTCGTATTAGATTAATCCCTACTCAAAATCGAACGATCTAATAATTTTAATATGTGCAAGACATGACCGTTTGGGCAAACTTTAAATATTTAAGAGTAATATTATGTAGATTATGGCGATGGTTATGGTGATGACGATTATAAAAAGAAGTAAAACAAAAACGAATATTACTCTAAACTATCTCAAATTTCGAATTGCGAAATGATACCGACTCGTTTATTACTAATGTTTGTTCCTCTCTGCTGACAGCTTTCTTCCTAACTAAATTTTCCTGTTTTTTTTTGCTTGCCTCATCAATCAATTAAATAAAGCCACTTAAAAATTTGCTGGCGAAAAAGCGAAGGCTTTATTAAAAAAAAAGCACATGAAGCGTGTACTAAATCAATCAATTTAATTGTTCAATCTCCTTAAAAAATATCAACGATATTTTAAATGATCGACTTTTTCTATAATCTCCCGAATATGCATAATTTCATGTTGTTATTTCAGGTTTTAAAGTCAATTCTAATGAAATGTGAAAAAAAAAATACGTTCACATGTTTCCCCACGCCCTACTTGACCGCAATTAATATATTTCGAGAGTTATTCTTATATAATATATATATTTATTTGCCTTCCCAGGAAGGCAGAGTAAGATATAAGGTTGGTTTTAGGTTTTTATGTGCTGAAAACCTAACCTCGCAAAATAATACTCTACAGGGAAGGGTCGATTTTCCGCCGATATTTTCAAAAGTCATCCCCTCTTTCCGATTGACTAGCCTTAATTTAAACCTTCGTCACTTCCGGTTTGGCGATGGACGTGACAGCAAAAACGCCACTTTTTCACGTCCTTTTCTTCCTTAGCGGTACGGGTTCGAACCTGTCTGCTTCTACCACTTTCTTTCTTTTTATGCGCAACAACACATCTAAACATCCGGGCAACACAGGGCAAATACGCTAGTGTATATATTAAAAAAAAAAAAAGAAAAAAAAAACACGTTGACACAGATTTTCCAAGGAACGTCGACATAAAGCGGCGTTGAGCATGTTTAGTACCACAGGAGTGAACATGTTTTAATACTATGTGATATATAGCAGAGGAACAAAGATGTCGGTAGCTAAATGACTAACAACACTGACTGACACCCTGTCTCTTCTTGGTTCGAATTAAGTTTTTTCCACAGAAGCAGTTTCATTTAGGATGTTGACGACGTTCATATAGTCTAGCCCTCAAATGATTGATGTCTTTCTAGAAAGGACATAATAGTTAGAAATATATCAGGGAAACCGATGCCAACGGATGAAACATCTTGTTTATACGACAGGAATGAATGAATATGTAATAGAACCGATGTAACCCCTTGCAAAAACATCTTTCAAAACCAACTTAATCAATTCTCTGACCGAGATATACAGGGTGACCACCCCCCCAAAAAAAACCAGGACATTCAATTGTTTTTCTGGACATTTTACAGTCAACAGAGAAGAAATGGCCAAAGGCCCTAGTGTTTTGAATATAATAAAATAGTTATGACCAAAGTTTCATTGCATTCGGACAAGACACTAAGAAACGAGGTCTAATTAAAGTTGGGGTCCGTTTTGGGGGGGGGGGTCACCCTGTATATGCAAGTGCGCGCCGCTTGTAAAATCAATTCCCTGTAATCTTCTTCATTCAATGGAAAACGGCTTAGCTTAATCAATGTGAATGAATACTGATCAGCATAGTAAAGTATTCGAGCGCATTGTTTTTGTTCAAATATAAACCGTGATGATGTGATATGGATACAGGCCATTACCAACATAGCGTGTACCCTTTCCTCGCGAAAACGGTGACATTAATTAATAAGGGAGTAACTACAGTTTTCAACCAATGCAGATCTAGGAGTTTCTAGAACGTGTAAATTACAACGCCGGGTTACTGAAGGATCACTGACTCCTGATTTTTATTCTGAAGGTTCACCCGGATCATTTTCTGTAGATGGATATAGTCGCAAATCAACGTAGGTTTGGAAGAAGTGTTTTCCTCTTAATAACCGAGCTGTTTTCCCAAGCTGTTGAGTTCCACCTACATGCGATGATTTTTGCCGTCGTATCTACAGCAATACGAAGTACTATCATGTAATGGTACGTCCGTACATCCAACTCTGGAAAGTGAATAGCATACACAAAAAGATCGACATATAGGACCACATATCTAATATTATCATCTATTTTTACAAAAATAATCGTATCTTATTACATGGCAGCTCTATATTGGAAATATACTGCATTATTTCCATGAATTATGGATTCATATGTTTTACCATGTGTTATTATTTTACAATTAAATGTTTATAGTTCTAATAACCTAAATGCACATATTGGTACGCTTTTCTATAGCAATGCCAGCCATATATTCAGTAATGAAATTCATAACCCTTACTGCAATTCCATCACACAGTGACTAAATCCAGATTAGTCCAAATTTCTAAATTTTTTAGATAAGGGTTGATAATTTGTAGTATTTGAATAATTTTGAATTACTGTTCTCACTTTCAATGTTATTCTTAAGACGTTTCGACCGATATAACCTCCAACCTTATTCATGTGCACTTTTTTGTCCAAGTCGATAATCTGCACGGACATTTTGAACAGAATCTTTTATTAAATCTACTGGGGTAGCGTGCTTTTAATGACGAAAGAGGTTTTTAGCAATTCAAAATTGTTTTCCAAATATCGCCCAAACTGAAGATCGAAGCTTTAACTTCCAGAAGTGTGTCAATTAGAACTGAAATTTATTTAATACATTAAACATTAAGTGCCGGCTCCTTGCGCACAAACCACTAAAGTTAAGAGCAGTAATCAGATTAATTCAAATAATATAGCAAGTCAGTCTATACTTGACGAAGTTTAAAACATGTATATTAGATTAGATTTCAGTCTGTACGTCATAAGGTTAAAAACATGCATGTTAGATTATTTTTGTATATCACCGATTAATAGTATTGGAGTAACACTGGTCATTGTCTCATCAGTGTTGACGGAATAGGATTAAAACTCACTAAGATGTATCTTGCCTAGATTTTTATCCGTTAAATTATCTAAAGAAAAAGGTATATCAAAACAATCCTAAACTATTGCTGAACTTAAAACAGTTATCAAAGCCCGAACCACGGCAAGGCTGAAAGCAGAGTTAAACAGTGCTATTGATAATTTTACAGGCCGTATTCAAATGTTCAGAGGCGTTTACATCGATAATACAATGATGAAATATAATACGCAGTTAAAGGCACCTTAAGGTAAAAATGTATGCAAAATTACTGAGAAAACCTTAAGAGTAAATGTGGTATTGTAGTTAGTAATCAGTGTTCATTAATATTTATCCTTAACTGTGCATCGCACAGATAACATAATACTTAATGCGTTACATATGTTAATAACAAATGTCTATACAGAATTCAGCCCATATTGGTGTTGTAGTTTCCCAGATAAATCGAAACGGATGCACAAAAGGGCAGATTAAGAGATATATAATATGGATTTTATTTAATTAACCTCGTGGCACGGTCTTGGAGCCATTGTTGTTTATGACTGTCCTATGTAATTTCATTTCCACTTTATTTGACTCATGCTTCAAATAGGAAAAATAGAATCATTAACATTATTCGGACTGCGATTCTCAATTGTGATTTTATAGTCACATCCGAGATAGTGAGGGGTAGGTCGAATAATCTAAAACAATACATATTGTCATCCATCTCTTAAATATTTCTGAAACAAGAGAAGCAGTGTTTTTAAAAATGTAAAGAATTACAAAGAAGAAACAATGTGGCAGAACGATAAGCAAAGTAATGGCAGAGGCGTAACACACCACTAATTTATATTGTGTTTTTGTCTCACCAAAGAAAAAAAAAGATAAACTACAAATTCATACATTTTCCAGGGTTCATATCTCCAATGTGAATCCAACAGCTTATCTTGAACCAGAACTAGGCACTTTCATTTCCGAGTTTACGTCGATATTATATTTCCACTGAAAGAGACCCAATTAACTATATCCATTATTAAAAAAATAGAGTAATTAAGAAATAATGGCTACTCCAAAACATCTCGGTGTTCGTCTTTACAAATTAATTTATCGACTCGCTTATTTCTGGTGGTATTCCTCCTACATTGGCGGCCATTTTTCTCACTAAATTGCTCTGGTTCTGATATTTTCTTCGTACCCTCTACGTCAATCAATTCAATGAACAGATTTCCACAATTTTCAGAGCCTTGCCTGAATAACGGAGACTTTATTATTTTTTTAATATTTTAATTCGAAAACACATGAGGCGCGTTTGAAATCAATTCATAGAAATACTCCTTCTCCTTAATAAAAAAAGTCGATTTTTAATATCGATTTTGTCTTCATTAAAAAGCATTAATTTTTCTCCCAAAATGGCAGCGAATGGTTAACTCACTTCATTTCTCTTTCCCTCCACTCTTAATGCTTTCTCTCGTCAAGACAATGAAAATAAAACAATAAAAATGAAGTGAAAAAAAAGAGCGCATTCCTGAATGTCATCAACTCGTAATCTAATTTAAAGAAGTATAAATGATTGAATTTATTTATTTTTTTACAAAGCAAAATAAGACTAAAAAAATATAAATGGTAGCTTAAATGTACTTCTTTGTCTATTAGCTAAAAAATAAGTTTCTATTCGTGGATTTTATCTCCACCTGAACAGCTTTAGTTCAACAAGATTGGCTCGCGTGATTGTTAATTTTTTTCAGCTAATTGTAATTAATAGTTGAATTTAGAGATTTTAATGATTATCGACGCGAATAGACCATTAGTGCAGGCGAAAGATTTGAATAAGCTGGGAATTGATACACAAGAGATATCGAAATGTAAAAAAAACAAAAACAAAAAAACAATAGGCGATAATAATGATACATCAGCAATGACTGAAAGTTCTACTTGGAATATATGAAGAAAATATAATTTATATTTATAAACTGTGTGTGTGTTTGTATGCTTGCCAGAAACTTTAACACAAGCTACAGCTTCTCACAAGATCAGTATCGTTTTGAAGCCCGATGTCTCGGAGAACAAATATCGAAAATTGACCAAAAAACATTAACTTCTTCACCCTCAACTTGCCAGTTTTCTACAAGGAGGGATCGTTTTTTTTCGCGGATACTTTTGCAAGTCATCGTTTTTTCTCGATTGACTAGCCTTACTTTCAACGTTCGCGACTACCGATTCAGCCATGGACATTATTTAAAGACGTCACTCTTTTTTTCATTTATTTTTCCCCAAATCGGTTACGGGTTCGGGCCGTCAGTTTAACACCTCTCCACCGAAACCGCCCACTGTTTTGCATTCTATTACTTTTTTTTTCGAGCTTTCTTACTGAACAGACCCTGGCAAGACCGGGTGCCCCTGCTAGTTGTATATAAGGGATGATAGAGTTTGTGCTGAAGCATGGCGTGTAGTATACTAAAAATAATAGATAACTAAAATAAGAATAATCTCCGGACGGGTTAACTTGATTCCCGGAACTGAACAATTTTGCACCAATTTTATATGCCACAAAATAAATAGAAATCAAGATCTAATGCTATTTAAACTTATGTCTAAGATTATTTATTCTAATTCAATTAGATGATTTTATTTCTGGAAAATATCTAAAAGTTAGAGCTTAGGAGTCTTAAAAAAACTTGTTTTCAGAGATTTTGCTTAATTGACTTTTTAAATGACTACATATTAAATTAATGTTTTTTTTCAATTCTATGTCATCTACTTATGATGCTTAATAAAATTAGTTTAATGTAACAAAGCAACACAATTTTTTGGGAATATTTATTAATTTATATTTAATACGATTCTTTTAACACGAATTGTCGACTTAGCTTAAATCTATGTTACCCCATACAAATATTATACAAACACACCCGTCTAGTCAAAAACATTATCAATAAGTACACACACTCTCTATATTTGCCTAAACGTACATGTGGGTTCCATGAATAAAGCTTCTTTCCTTAAACTGCCTGTCTGCAACTCGGATCCCCAGGTCTGCTTTCCAGTTGACTACAACAGTGTCCTCTTCAAGTCCAACGTAATCATATTTTTATTGAAACGTCCACGCAAATAATTATCATACCAAATTTTCACCACGAACGATTACCACAGTACTATCCAAATCACCAAAATACACATATTAACCCTTATACTTGCGTGGCCCCTGGGCCTTGATGTTTGGTAAGCCCTTTGTAACAATCTTAATATGCACGAAAGGGTTCTATCCCCTTTTGAATAAACTTTGCATAACATTAAATTAAAATAATAGGTGTCACTTTCGTCTAGCAGCCCCGTTCTTTAATTTATGATTATCGCTTTGTTAATTGATAAGTAAATCCTGTGATATGTGGATGCCTCTTTGCTATGATCACAGCATAGCGTCTGCGTGATGTTGTGGCAGGAAATGGCAAAGGCCAGAACGATTATCATGAGTGTTAAATTAAATTAAATGTTAAAAATATTCGGGAAAAATGTTTAAAATAAGTTGGTTCATTGATTGTTTTTGTTTTACAGCATATCAAGCTTTTCAGGTTATTTAATGCCGAATCCAAAGATTTTGAAGAAAAATATTTAATAGAATATTTGTTGTTTCCAAGTCGGTTTCTATTTAACCCACAGTTGGGACCCTAACAGGTACTACCACTCCGGGTCAGAGTGGACCTGGGAACAATGGCAATTAAAGGGTGGCACCACACTCCCCAAATCCCGCAAGCGTGGGCCTCACCACTGGATATAGTTTAAGGTCATATCCATGACATTTAAAATAAGAATGTTAAGTAAGATATTTATGTGAAATACTTTACTAGGGAATTAAAGGTAGAAGACAAATTTTATACATGGAGGAAAAGCATAAACAGCGCTAGTTTTTAAGTTGTTTTAGTAAAAAATGATGTAGCCACTAGGTTAGTAAGCGAACAGGAGTTGTCTATATGGCCTGATTGAAGCATATAGATACAAACTCCAAGACGTGGAAGATTTGGAAATAAAAATCTGGAAATGCTAACTCGACGTTTGGGTGTTCTATTCACAAGAATATGCTTTCATTTCAGGTGTCTGCTGCCAGTTAAGAGGGAGACAATAAGGTATGCGTGCCGTTCGTTATTGCAATTAATATGTGAAAAAAAATCTCCCTACACATGGAAAGACTATTAAATATCCACGAACCAAGGCAACACGTACTTACACTCCATATACAAAGAAAACTTATTGTCCTTATAATTCTAACCACTAGACGATGCACGAGCATCGATTACAGAAACACGTACACCTTATATACGCTGGACATACATAGGCACATGTACATAAAACATTCGACAATACAACAGTTGTACAAAAATTAATGCCTTGGATTTTTATAAAACTTCCTGAAATGTTGTAACTAACTGATTTCTATATTATTTTGATGTACTTCGCGATAACTCTTGGGAGCGATCAAGGGGTTGTCTTAAAGCTAATAAAACCACTCCATTTTTGGGAACTATTTTACTATATTTGTTACAAAATTTTCTGCGTATTTCTATTTAGCAGTTTCGCATGGCGATGAACTCAAATATCTTGGGGACTTTTGGGGCTAAATGGGGAAGGGGCAAATGATGGACTTAGTAATTTTTTTTCATGGTGGATAAGTCCAATTTACCTGTGTTAAGGCTTAAAACTGCACCGTTTGTTCATTTTCACCAGGATTTATCGTCCGTTGGGAGCGTTTGGGACTAAATGGAGTGGGGGGGGCAAATGCTGAAATTAGTTATTTTTTATGCCTCATTCACTGGCACGCACGGGGGGCATCCGTGCTTCACTTTTTATCATTGGAATCGTGTACAATGTAATTTATATAGTTTTATGTTCAGATTTTCTCATTCAAAGCTGAGAGTAGAGGTTTAAAATAATCTTTGCTTCAAACTGAGCATTTTTTGTATCTGTTAATATTTACTGTGGTATTCACAGCATGATTATCTCCTTTGCTATACTTCTGTTTTATTTCAGATGAGGATTGATTATTCGTATTCGTTCGATTTTCTAGATTCATATCCTTAGTGTTATCTTTGATTTATTTTAATTTTTATAGATATCAAACCAAATACCAACTGAATTAAAAAATTAAGAAACGTCGTACATTTTTAGAATGATCGGAGACATTTTGAAGATTTCGAATTTAGAGTCTAGATTTAAAAGTAAAGCATATATATATATATATATATATATATATATATATATATATATATAAAGAATAACGGAAATAGTATTCCGACGAAATAGAGATAAAAAAGAATAAACTAAGTTATGTATTCATTAATGTTTCGTCTTTATTAAGCGACTTACGTTAGATGAATGAAAGTTTAACAAAAAAAGAAAGGTGCGCATTAAAATATGTTCAAATATTTGTATTGTTGTTTTGCGTTCTTAATTTCATTCATCCAGAGAAAGTCTCGTAATAAAGACGAAATGTTCATACACACATAACAGTTTGTTCTTTTTTTTTATCCTTCTCTCATATATATATATATATATATATATATATATATATACATGTATGTGTGTATATTATGACGAAAATATACTATGTAAACGACAAGAACTAAAGTGATATTATAGTATTATAACATGACGGTATAAAGAAGTGCGTGGCTTAAGATATAAACTCTAATAAACCATTAGTTATAATGACTTCGGTTTCAGCTGGAAAGATAATTAGTTAAATATACACATCCTACACACACATATATATGTATAATGTGTACGTTTGCAAATAGTTCGAAGTGCTCGTTTTAACACGTATTTTATTCGTTATAATATATACATAAGAGAATACGTCTGAGAGTTTTACTTACCTGAAGAATTTTGCATTTAAAACTACTTGTGTATAGGCTATGTGCACTTAGTTGTGTATGTTTATATCAAGTTCGAATTCTATTTCACTGATTGGAAAAAGCAGACATGTTTTTTTTTAACTTGTCTTGGCAAGCAAATACTTCAATCCCTGGAGGCCAGAGTTAATCCATGCAGCAGATCGCGATATTAGATTTGAAATCAGATCTGATCTAGTGAATACATTCTTTGTCGTTCTGCGCATGAAGCGACAGATACATCTGAGTTTTAACAAGACTAGTAGAATACCTGACCCATGATGGGTACAAGGCTAAAATGTAGCATTAGTTTTAAATTTGTACTTTTTTCTTACTTGCATAGAGTTTACAAAAAAAGTAATGTACCCCTATTACTTATCCTGTGGTCTAGAATATATATTCCATGATTTATTTTTGTTGCATCGTCATGGTGCAATACTGTTTTCGAATTCTAGTGGGACTGGGCGTTTTTGCATCCCTACCGCCTCTTCTTAACAGAAGAGACGTTGTGAACCTATGTTTGCTCTTTCGTTCGATTCATGAGAGGAGGATCGACTGAGCTTCAATATCAGCTGCTCCTGTAAAATGTTAACAGCAAATACCAATTATCCTTACTTTCTATTCATTGCGAAATGAATCGAAAATACCATGAGCAAAGTTTCTTTCCTAGGAGAATTCTATCTGTAGCGCAGAATACCATGAAGTTATTTTCAAGCGGGTAATATCACGGTTGTTTTAAAGTTTAATATAAATAAGTTCTTGCTCAGCATCTTAAAAAATTACAACCTTACTCAAATTCACCATTACTAATCATGCTTTTTTCGCTTTGTCTATATGATTCTTAGCAACTCGCACCCTAGAGTGGCATATATGCTTTGTAAACGGTGACCCCAAGTAAAACAAATATTGATAAATTTTCTAGTTCAGAACTTTACTAAACGCATACATATTATTGACGCACATGCGATCAAACTGGCTCATTAAAAAAAAACTGATTCTTTAATAGAACTATAATTTTTATACTGAGCGATACTTTTCTCTGTAAACCTTTTTTTTTATCTTCTATACATTTTATTTAGAGAAAAAGGTGGGATTTTGTAGACACCTTTAAATAATACAAAAATCTACCGTGTTCATGTAACTCACCTGGTATAGAGAATAGATATAATAAAATTCGATATGTTCAGTTCATACAAATACATTAATCGGATAGTTTTTTGCAAATACTAATCTCATAAATAAAAACATTTGTGATATGACATTGTTAATAAATGTTTACCTAAAATATATATTCAAAAAGTCATTTTGATCAGTTTGTTAGTTTAGGAACTTACTTTGAATCCACACAGACACACTCACCCACATTATATATATATATATATATATATATATATATATATATATATATATATATATATTCCTTAATATAATATATGAACACATATATGATATAATGAAGACCACTTAAATTGGGCCGCAGATAACGCTATGATCTTTAAAATAACAACTGCTTTCATGCCTCTTTGCATTATCATCAGGCAGGGATGTAATTTATATTCCAAGGAGTGGACCATATCAATCTAATCTTTCCTTTGAACAAGAAAGAAATTTATATATATATATATATATATATATATATATATATATATATATATATATATTCAACCACTCTGATGAGTCGTAGACGATGAAACACGTGTTAGTGGATAATTATATTTTTAAAACAATATATATATACCTGTTTCGATTTGAGAGTAGAAAGTTAGTAAATGGGAAAATTATTCCCAACTCGTATTTAGATAAAAGTACACTTTTGTATAAATAATTGAATTCATTCAAAACGTATCGTAAAAACAAAACCAAACAAAGACATTATATATATATATATATATATATATATATATATATATATATATATATATATATATATATATATATATATATAACCCGACGTTGTCAACAGCTATATGTGGATCAACAAATATTCTACCCTTCCAGATTTATTTTCATCGAAGTCGGTGAATCGCACATTTTCACAGTGCACCGTTGTGAATCTCCACATACCTCCAAGCAATGATGTATTCTCCAATAAATTTTAGTGTACATAGCACTGTACAAACTCTACTGTTGATCATTATGAAATTATCTGTAAATGATAGCGTCACTTAACGTTTTGAATGCAAAAGTCAAATACCAAGATTCAATGATGCTCTATACAAAGACATTCATCTCGAACGCGCTGTTGTCTTATAAAAGAACAACTGTTAAGATTAACCAATAACCTTTTTCACCATTGCATTATGTTGTCAAGACCGGCGAAAAGCGACTCAGGATAATCTTGGTCATTACTGACCTTTGAAGTGTTACCATCAATATTTATGATATCTATGTATATGTCGACCAATGAAATTAGAATGTTATTTGATATGTCATTAATGAAGTTAAGGAAGCAAGTTGAGCTCAAGATGGATCTTTGAGACACGCCGACGTTTCTTTAAACTTTGGACTTCTGATCATCGATCACTACTAGTATAAACCTACCGAAGGGAAATAATTTAATGGCCGAGAAGAAATTTTTAAACATTGCATTGCTGGAAATCTTGCGAAGTAGATACTTATGCCAAGCCTTATCAAATGTCTTACATATGGTAAAATCCATTGCTCTATGGAGAAAACACTCCCCGATAAAGTTACTGATTTTGTGCTAAAATATTGTGTGTATACTAGCTGTAGGTCTCGCAGGGCGGGAAATATACTGCACGTCAGTGAGTAGAGTTTTTTTCTACAATTTCTCTATTTAACACAGATTCAAGCAACTTACTCATGACGCACACACGACCAATTTTATTATATTGAGATGCAAACGATCGGTCACCGGCATTTGTTTACACTGGGATGACTAATGAGGTTTTCCAATGCGTTGAGACGCATTCTTCTTTTGGGCATCGCTTGAACAGCTTCTGTTAAGAATTGATGCTACTTACGGTTGTAGATTTTTGAGCACACTAACTTGAATACGTATCAGAATCTGATGTTTTGTTGGCGTCAGTATTCATGATGAGTGAGTAGTATGGCGAACAAATGTGTGGGTGTCGCCCATATTAGTGTTAGTCTTCAGAGAAATTTCGGGAGGTAGGCGGCCATGATCGCATAAGATTGATTTTGATGCAAAGTTCTTTATTATTGTTTATATATATATATATATATATATATATATATATATATATATATATATTTATATTAACGCACCTCTTAAATGGTAAAGTTTACTGGAACAAAATATGTGCTCATATAACTCACCGATTGTTGAGAATATATATTCCATGTTTAATATTAATATGAAAAGATGTATAATGATAGATAAAAAAAACAAACATTTATGATATAAATCTCCCCTGGCTGTTTACATGCATGCATGTATGTATGTATGTATGTATATCTGCCAAATATGTTCGACTGAGGCGATGGATTTTCAGAAGATCTGTATCGTTTTGAAGCGCGACCCTTCGGACGACAAATATCGAAGGATTGGCTAAAAACATTCATTCTTTCACCGTTAACTGGGCCCTTTTCTACAAGGAAGGCTCGCCTTTTTCGCTGATATTTTCGAAAGTCATCTCCTCTTTTCGATTGACTAGTCTTAATTGAAACTTTCGCCACTTCCGGTTTTGCGATGGACGTATCGGCAAAGACGTCCCATTTTTTTCACTTCACGTTCTTCTCCTTTGAGGTACGGGTTCGAGTATTTGCAAAATACACGACTACCCTTTCATTAAGACGTTATCCTGCACACAAACATATGTGTACTCAATGTTATATATATATATATATATATATATATATATATATATATATATATATATCTCTTAAAACGGTGGCTCTCTTCAATAATTTTCGGCCATTAAATTGCAATGAGTGTCTCTCATAACAGCCTCAGCGATACTAAACTGCTTACGTCAATTCCGTTCATGTTACAATTCGTAATAAAGTTAAATAAATCCAATAATTAAATGGAAAGAAATAAGATTACACATTTATTGCCGTTTTGTTCCCCTTAAGTGAAATGAAATTTATTGCTTCAGATTTCCTATAAATATCGGAGAAAACTAGTTGGGAGAAACATAAAAAATATAGCGTTTCGGCCATAATACCGACAAAATATATACGCGTTTCTCAATAAAGGCAGACTTTTATTATTTAGACTACTGTTAACATCTGCGCTTTTATTCTCACGACATTTTGACCGACGTAATAACCGAGCTATTTCAGGTGAATATATTTTTGAGACATAACGGTTGGTTGTTTTTGTTTGTTGTTTGTTCCTTTTCAGCTTATTAAATGCCGAATCCAGTAATTTTGAAGAAAAATTGTTTAATAGAATATATTTGTTGTTTTCAAGTTGGTTTTTATTTAGTCCAGATTTGGGACCCTTACAGGTACTACGACTCCGGGCCAGAGCAATAACAATTAAACGGTGGCTCCATACTCTCCAACCCCCGCAAGCTGGGGCCTCATCACCGGATATAGTTTAAGGTCATATCCAGGACCGAAACATAACCGACAAACATATGTTGAAATCGGCTCTAATGTAGCTGTTTATTGCTGTTGAATGTTTAATCCACAACACGATCAACATCAAGACTGCCCGGGAGTAAAGGTCAAAGTGTAGTATTTGTTCCTCAGATGCTTCACTTAAACACATCAGTTTTGCTCAATGTGGCGGCAACCCTTCATATCAGATAATTACTTTTGAAGTCAATTAAGTTTGGTAAATGTGGAAGAAACTCTTCATATCAGATAATTGCTATGTATTTGAACCTTGTCAGAGGGCACTGTTTCCCCCGCCCCACATAAAACCAACGACCTTGTGTCAAACTTGATCTCGTGGGGAAGCAAATAAATACAGCACAGCACAAATAATGCAATTACAGAATATTTAAGATTCTACTCGCTATGTCTGACAGAATGAGAACAAGCGACTACCGCAGAATAAATAAAGGCTTTCATTTGAAATTCCGACCAAGTAAACGAGTTCAATACGATTTCCAAGTCAATCAGCTAGAGGTCTGAAGTTATATCAAATGAAATGCTGTGAGAATAACATCCACGATGAGAATTTTAGTCCGAATAAGCTAAATTATGTAATTTCTTGTCCATTAATTATGTTCGATACGAATAAAATTAAAAATATATACTTATGAAAAGTAAACTTATTGACATAAGCGTATGTAAATATAGGGAAATATATAAAAAGATTTATTTGATCATACCCATAGATAATTGCGTCATCTACCTAAACCTCGTATTTAACCGAACATTAAATGGAATAACACATGATTCAGTTGAAAATCTAATAAATTCATTTTTCATTCTATGAAAAGTATATATATATATCTATAACAGCTAGCCGCCTTGCATTGCCCGGGCTTACCATTAGCATTAACATGACATTTTAATTTATGCAGGTGGCGCATGTATTATAGAATATATTCCCTAGTAATTAATATATATTACGAGGAATAATTTGGTTAGTGAACTAAGTAGCAATATATATATATATATATATATATATATATATATATATATATATATATATATATATATATATATATATATATATAATAATGATAATGACGTTTATCAAATCCAGTCTGTGTTTGTTTACAAAATCACGTCAACTGATATTTGGGCCTGACGATAAGAGCAAAGGAAAACCACTTCTGATGAATGCTTTCTTTTAAAATACGCAAACGATGAAATTATTTGCGGTGAGTTTACATGGCGCCTCTTTTATCGTAAAACTAACAAATAAAAAAATGAAATAGTGAAGTACACTTGGGAATGAAGAGAGGACCATTCAATCTGTAGTGTAATATGACAGATGACAATGAATCAGTTTTCTTAAGAAACGATTTGCTGAAATTTTAATATTTCCCTTGGCGAGTGTGACGCAAATTCTAACACTGAACAATAATTCTCATCTACAAGAAAAGAAAGATTACAGGTCGTTTTTCTTTCGACTTTCTGTACAAAACCTATCTAAGAACACAGCCAGTCAAAAATTACTTTTGTGTGACATTTTAAAAAGATATGATCAGACTTTACACAACCTATGAGGAAGGAACGCACAAACAATGGTTAAAGATAATAATGTGTATATATACAGTGATGATCATATTTATTAGCACGGTAAAATAAAGTTAAATTTTGTCTAATAAATTCTAAAAAGGGATTAAATTAAAGAAAATAACAATGTATATTATGTATTTTTAACTGGTCTTTCCGATGCAGCAATCGGATTTTAGAAAAAAATAAATAACAAAGGAACAACAAACATAATTGCAAAAAACCCTTGTTCAAAATTATTGGCACGGCTTTGTTTTTCTTTTAGTATCAGTATAATATCAATCAATTTCCGGTTTACGTGCTTTCTGAACTTTTTTATAGCCATATTATGCTTGTTTAACGCTAATTCAGTGAATAATTGTTTTCAGATAATTTTTAGATAGCGATTTATTTAAACTATTATAAGTGACTAAATTATAATTTTCAATCGCCATGGTTAAAACTAAGGAACACAGCGAAGACGTCAGGAAGCTTGTTGTAGCATGCCATACCAATGGGGAGGGCTATGATAAGATTTCAAAGAAGCTAAACCTTCCCAAATCCACTGTTAGAGCCATAATAAACAAGTTCAAATCGCAAGGCCACGTTATGAGTTTAGAGGGTAGAGGGAGAAAAAGGATTCTTTCCCCAAGAGATGAACGGAAAATTGTTCGACAAGTAAAACAAAACCCAAGGATCTCTGTTGGGGAGATTGTTGATGAACAGAGCACCTCTGGAGTGAATGTATCTCGACATACAGTTGGTAGAGTTTTGAAGAGAGCTGGTTTAAAAGCATGTCGTCCGAGAAATACTCTTATTGAAGCCTATGCACCTGAAAGCAAGGCTAGCCTTTGCAAAACGTCATATTGATAAAGATGTTGCATTCTGGAAACGTGTTCTATGGACTGACGAAACGAAAATAGAGTTATTTGGCATAATAAAGTGTCTTATATTTACAGAAAATCTGGCTAAACTT
Source organism: Euprymna scolopes (assembly GCF_053919585.1). Classification (NCBI taxonomy): domain Eukaryota; kingdom Metazoa; phylum Mollusca; class Cephalopoda; order Sepiida; family Sepiolidae; genus Euprymna; species Euprymna scolopes. The sequence goes on from NC_136509.1 coordinate 41,499,145, forward strand.
TCCTGCCTAAGAACACCATTCCCACAGTGAAGCACGGTGGAGGCAGTTTGATGTTTTGGGGATCCTTTGCTGCCTCTGGACCAGGGCGACTTGCTAAGGTCACAGGTAGCATAAAAAAGGAAGATTATGTTAAAATATTGGATGAAAACCTGAAAGACTCTGCTAAAGAGCTCTCACTTGGTCGTCGTTGGTGGTTCATGCAAGATAATGACCCAAAGCATTCGGCTAAACTGACTAAGAAATGGCTTGAGGACAATCATATTAATGTTTTGGAGTGGCCATCACAAACCCCAGACCTTAATCCAGTTGAAAATTTATGGAGAACATTAAAATTGAGGGTAATGCAAAGCTAGCCTAAGAATCTTATTCAATTGGAGGATTATTGTCAGGAAGAGTGGGCTAAAATTACTACTGAAGAGTGCAACAACTTGGTTGTAAACTATGAACAGCGACTGAGGAAGGTAATCAAGGCCAAAGGCTATACAATTGATTATTAAATAAATCGTGCGAATAATTTTGAACATGGGTTTTTTGCAATTATGTTTGCTGTTCCTTTGTTATTTATTTTTTTCTAAAATCCGATTGCTGCATCGAAAAGGCCAGTTAAAAATACATAATATAATTTGTTATTTTCTTTAATTTAATCCCTTTTTTAGAATAAATTAGACAAAATTTAACTTTTATTTTACCGTGCCAATAAATATGATCATCACTGTATATATACATACATATATATACATATATATATATATATATGCATATATATATACATATATATATATA
>NC_136509.1:41510316-41530316 GCF_053919585.1 Euprymna scolopes
CTTCCGTTTTCCTGCTGGCTACAAGATAGTAAAGTCCAAGGTAAGTAAATTCTTTATGAGCTGTCCCCTTTAGTAATCCATTTTACCAAATTTCCACTACTTAACATTACTACAATATTGTCCCACTGGCGGCAGTAGGCTTATTAATCCTTATCCTCGAGTGAGCTTTGAGCCTTTAGAAGAGAAAACTTTTTTAAATAAAGCAAAAAAGGATACCTTAATTTTTGAACGACCTTCGTATTTGTATATATGTGTGTACATATGTATACACATAAGTATATTTATATGTATGTATGTGTGTGTATAGATAAACACATCCACATGTATATATAGCTGGAGTAAGGAAATAAATTTAATTTTGGGTCAATATTCTTGAATAAAATCTTGTTTTCTCGCTATATGTACAATCCATTTGTATTTTTATTTAATCTGGCACACATGGGCATTACTTCTAAACAAAACACATACAGCCATTTAAGAAAGTGTTTGTTTTTTTGTTTTGTTAATGGCGGTTAGATTAAGCAATGCACCCATATGTACATCAATAACTCTCGAATTTAAAGTTGGATAAAATTGACTCGAGAAAAAGAATTTTCGTCAGAATAAAGATTAAGTTTTTCAAAGTCTGTCACGCTAGAAACGAGGTTAAATTTCCTGGTTAACGTATGCCAGGGTGAATGACTCACTTACTCGCAAGTTTATGAAGCTAATCGACTTAGGATCCGTAACTGGCTCGAAATATTTCCATGAAATTGCTGAAGTAATAAAACCTTAAGTTATCGCCAAGAGCTGATTAACTCAACTCGAAAGCTAATCTATTTTGGATAAGGAAACCGTAGCAATTCTCAACTTGTTAAAAGACATAAACTATAGAGCATGGTTGGAGTCGTTCTAAAATATAATAATAAACTCATGTTATAGCCGGCGACCGATTATCGTCAGTGCTACGTAGAAGTCCATTTAAGAAATAGGCTTGAACAGTTGACTAACATTCAATACAGTCATATCCCAGTCTACAGTTAAATTGGCGAACTATTTTTCCGATTTATTTCATGGAACTGATAGGCCATCTGAGTATTACTGAAATTCAGGTTACTTGTGCGAGGACATAATTTAATTTTTGTTTTTTTAACTTGAAAGGTCAAACCTTTTCAAGTGGCGGAGGTTACTGTACGATAAGGGTTAAGCGTAAGATTAATTGCGAGTTAATACCATTCGCGGTAGAAATTGGATGAGGCTATATTATCGAAATTTACGACAAAATCCGAATTTATTCATATTACACTTAAAGACGAGCATGTTACAGTCAACCGAGAAACAAACCATCGGTATTGCGTTCCCCAGACAGACAGGTTTATGAAAATGTTTAGTTCTGGGCAAATATTGAGCTATTTCGAACAATAGTCTAGTTCAGTAATCCTAAAGCAGCAATAGTAAATTCATTGGTGTATACTCCAAATCCGGTACTTGTAAAGTTTAATAAAGAGATTAAAAAAAATGAAAATATTGAAAACAGGTTATATTGTGCGTATCCGTTATGGAACGAAGTTCTCCGAAAAAAAAATTCACATGATTTTATCAAATAGTTTCGATTTTTAGGAAGAAAAGCTAGTATTAAAGATGGGGAGGGCGTATCGATGCTTTAAATTGAGTTATCGGTGCTAATGCAGAGTGTGATCCGCTAGGTGTGTCAGAAATCTCGTGAAGATAGTGAATAATTCCACCCCATCTTTCCAAGCGTATAACTCCTCGAAAAATGAAATTCAAGCCCTAATTTTTTTTTCAATTAAAGGAGCAAGGACCAAGGTTTCATTAAAAAAATACAACTTGTTTTTTTTTAAGGTTTAAAACTTCGGGCTTTACAGGTATATTTCTAAAAAAACAGTCCTTTTTTTGTTTTAAATTTGAATATATTATTTATTAACCTTTTCTCTTCAATTTGTGATACATAAGACTTTGGTACATAAATTATTTACTTTTTAATAGACATTTCAATATGGGAGGCGTGAATTCTTCGACCCTGTCTTTCCAAGCTTATAACTCCTCGAAAAATGTAATTCAAGCCCTAATTTTTTTTCTATTAAAGGAGCAAGCACCAAGGTTCTATTAAAAAGAGACAAAAAAAAAAACAAAAACAAATAACGTGGTTTAAAAAAAAGATTTTAAACTTCAAACTTTACAGGTAAAATTCTAAAAAACACTACGTTTTTTTGTTTTAAATTTGAATATATTATTTATTGACAATTTCACTTCAATTTGTGAGTAAATTAATTATTTACTTTTCGGTGAGTAAATTAATTATTTACTTTTTATTAGACACTTGAAAATGGGGGCCTGAATTAAAAAAAAAGACGTTTGTCTAAAATATTATATTCGGTTTATTGGAAAGAAAATAAAATTTCACATTGACCCTGAAAATATCGTAAAAATAGAATCAATAGAAAAATTGATAGATTTTTAAAGTTCAAAAATTGAAAAATATTGAGTTCGGAAAATTCATTACTGTTTTAAAAATAAAATATTTCTATTACTTTTAAAACAACTTTAATAGTTTATTTTGGAAGTATAATGCATAAAAAAAAAATTAATAACCGCTTTTAACAGAGAAATTACGAGATTTTTATATTTTATTCGCAGTTTCGTGTTAGGGGTGTCAAAAATCCCTACAAAAATTCTGATACACCTAGTGATCCGCGCTACTATTTAAATCGTATTTTCACGTTTAGCTAAAGTTTTATGTTTTTTTTTTATTCAATTATAAGGTTAAATTACAGAATAGGTAGAAAACCCCCTCCCCACGTTAAGAATGGCTTTTAAAATAACGTTATTATTTCAGCACGGATTACTCTCTGCATGAGTACCGAGTTATCTCCCCGTGACGTGTTCAAAAAATCTACTCGATCAAATTAAGTGATTTTTTTTTCGGAGATCTTCAGTCCAAAACGGATACGCACAATATAATCTTTTTCGATATTTTCATTTTTTTAATGGCTGGATTAAGCTGTACAAGTACCCCAACTCCAATAGTATTTTTCACTTCTTTTCGCTACGATTTTCCGGTTCTTAGCAGAATACGTATTATTATTATGATTATTAAAACCATTTATATATGAAGAGGGAGGGTTTTGTTTAACTCTTGTGTACTTCCACTTATCAATTTAATAAACAAGCGATACCATAAAAATTAGCTAGTTTTTTACTTACCTTGCTAGCTTCTTCGAGGCTTTATTTCAGTTATTAGTGGATGATTAGAAAAACGTTGAAGTGCCAACTATTTAAACAAGTTCTTTGGAGCTAATGCAGAGAGTGATCCGCGCTATTTTTTTTAAATCGTATTTCCACGTTTAATTAAAGTTTTATAATATCTATTTTAGTCAATTGTAAGGTTAAAGTACAGAATATGTACAAAACACCCTCCCCATGTAACGAATGGCCTTTTAAATAATATTATTTCAACACGGATCACTCTCTGCAGGAGCACTATTTTTTTTTAGTATATCGGACAGCAGTAAACCTTACTTGTTCCTCTCCGCCATCTTTTCGGAAATTTACTGAAAAGATGTCTATAGTTGTTTCCTTTCACGTAAATTCTTTAGAGCTGAAAACAAAGGATGCTGAAATTGTGTTCCTATTTCTTTCATGACGAAACGTCGTGTTCTCAAAGCAGTGAAAGCATAAAAAAAGTCGGATTCGGAATTTTTAACAATCAGCATTCTATTTTTCTCGTAATTCTTTTCTTCTTCGCAACCGACAAAACGCGCATGAGATCATCTCCCCGTCTCGGGGGGGGGGGCGCAATTTCATGTTGCTATCTCGCACGCCGATAGCGCCCAAATTTTAATTCATATTAATTTCGTATTGTTTCTGTATCGGCCGGGTTCAGTGTTCGAATGCCAGGGCTTCTCCAAAAAGGGTACACGCAACCTCTGAGCGCGGTCGTCGTTGTGTCTCTCCATCTCCATAACATTACATCGCACCCTGATCTCACTGGAGATATCACGGTGGCGGCCGTTTGTGTCGGGAACTTGTTTTCAGAATTGGGGCAACCTCGGGAGCATGTGCTTCCACTTCTGCCTCGTGAAAATCGTCCTGCTCAGTATCATCGTCGACGTATATTAGCCTTACTGACCGCAACTGGGCCAGGCTGCAACGGTAATTCGAAAAAAAAAAATACGACTACAACTGTAACGTAAAATATTTTTATAACTTAACGACGCAGTCTCAAAAGTCAGACTCGATGCGTAAATTAATCTTTTCATGGCGACGAAAAATCTCACAAACTCTTACTTTCGAATGCGTATTCAAGCTTCTTTATCACTTAGCGAATTTATAATGTCCGGTTTTTGGATACGTATTTATTATTCTCAACACCATGTCTAATTTGACTTTGACTTTCGAATACGCATTTAACAGTCAACCGAAACCAATATTAATATATACGTATTACGACGACAATTAAAAATGCCAACCGAATTCTATCGGCAATGCCAATTCAAAATAATAAAAAGAAAGTCTGACTCACTTCAGTTGCATCAACGTTCGTCCGCCTTCAATTTGAGGGCTAACGCACCCCCCAGATAAAATGGGAACAGGCTCGCAACATTATCCACCTTCTGAAGTCTTGCTACCCATGTGAGTTTCCTCGCTCTATCGGACATATCGGAAGTGATTTTGAGAACATGTAGGGAGGGATTTTTGGTATTTAGTTTTAAATGGACGGTGAATTTTAATATCGAGTTATTTTGGCAAATACCGTTTAGTGTTTGTGTTAGTTTATCTTAAAGTTAGAATATCGTCTACATATGCTGCATAAGAAGGCATTTATAATGGAAACTCCGTTGATTTATATGTAGATGCTACTTTTGTAGTAATAGAAATAAATTACAGGGGTGGTGCGGACTAATAACTTTTAAAGTATTTTTTTTTTAATTATTTTAAATAGATGCAGAGATATGTGGTGGTATATTTTTAAACGTAGTTGGCTTACATTTTCGTTAGGTTAGCTCGTTTTTTATAAGGTGACTTACTTTATCAGCGTCAGGCATATTCCGACAGATTACGTTAGCTACCGACCGAGCCCAAAGTAACTTTTACAGAAATCCGAATCGGTGACTGCAGAAGTACCAGATTATCTTATATCATTACGAAGCCATCGTTTACCTCTGCATATATATATATATATATATATATATATATATATATATATATATATATATATATATATATATATATGGTGGCCACAAAGTCGTACTACATAACGTAGCCAGACTTTGTGGACAGCCTGTAGGTTTATTCCACTGTTGGATTTTCGTTGCGGTTTACTTGATCTGTGATAAATAGTAAACCGTTCTTCTTTACGACGCGTTTCACATGACTCGGGTTTCGAATCCTGAGTTCGAATGTGTCTAACTGATGAGCACAAATGAGGGCGAAACTGGAGTCTTGGGCCCCCGGTTTTTTGGTTTTCATGGCTGTTGTGAAGTGCGACGTATGAATATATATGAAGTGCGACGTTGTCTGGCTGGGGAAATAATTATTTATATATATATATATATATATATATATATATATATATATATATATATATATATATATATATAAGATGTCCACAAACTCTGGCTACATTATGTAGCCATACTTTGTGGCGACCCTGTATATATACACACGTAAGTACACATTAATGTTATCCCAATGAAAGAAAAGCGTATACTTGTAGACGGGAAACTACCAACAGCTATTATTTACTGACTTTTTATCTCTGCATCTAATAATACGAACACTTTTATTTCCGTCTAGGAAAAATATGATAGCTTTGCAAACGCAGATGCAACATATAAATGTAATATAGTCACACTGCTAACCAATATCTAATGTATGGTTTGCTTATATTGCAGTCGACTTCATTCGTTATCAGTAATTATTCTAGTACGTCATAGGAAAGTTACATTCAAAAACACGCCATATTTAACGTTGATAACTATATTCACTTTTTATTTCCTTTTTCTCTCATCAACGTGAGATATAACTTTTTCTAGATTTGTCTCATTATTTCATACAAGCGTCGACTGTGTTTACTTTTTGATTCCAATACATTTAACATTATTTCTCTTGCTTACGATGCTTGAAATAAATACCGCTCCTTCCGCAAGTTCCGAACAATTTCATTTGCTTATATCAGCTTAAAAGAATATCGGACTGAGGATATTTCGAACGGTTAACAACACCTCTCATGACTTTAACAAATGGCGCCATCCGACAGCGATCGGATACTTTGGAACTAAGAAGAACAAATTCATTCAACATAAACACATACGGATAAAAAGAAATCAGTGTCGCATTCGAATACTGGGTGCAAGCCTATATATGGTCCACAAGTAATCTTTTTTACTATAAAAATCTGAAAAAATCTTTATAGTGTACGTACTTGTCACTGCATGAAAATGTCATATTCCAAAAATCACGTACATCGATCAAGTAGTTTGTTTTTTTTATTTAAGAAAATCAAATATGAGACATTTTATCGAAGAAACACTTCATGGCATCTTGTTTTTGAATGATACACTGTTAGCGACACCTATTGGGAATGTTGGGAATATTAGACACGAAAGGGGCAGACAATCGACTTTCCAAACTATAGAAAAAAAACTTGGCAAATAAAGACATTTATAAGTTTTCGAGGATGGTGAAAACGAAAATAACATTTAAAATTCCAGCAAACGAGTAGTTTCCAAGATATGAAGAATTGTACGTAAATTGAGCACCTACACGTTGGCACTCCTTCAACAAAAATTCTGCAAATGTGTATTTCAGCAGCGTAAATTAAAGTTTTACATTAGTGGTGGCGATAAAGTGGGTGATCATTATACGTTAAATTTTTATAGAAAAGTGATACCCCACTTTCTTTAAACTAACATTTCTTATTATTCTTCTAATCCAACAAAACATTCTAATTCTATCTTCTCAAACTTTTAAATCGATTTATTTTACAATAAACCCATAATTTATTAACACGGAGATACAAAACCACATCTTCTAAACACAATTTGGCATTACTATATATTTAACTTATGGTTTTAATAATTTGAAATTTATTCCATTATTTTTCATTATTGTACAAAACGAAGCTACACAATTTTATTCGAAAAAATTTTTTTTTACAAACTCTGCTATTTAAAGCTATTCGGTAAAAATGGATACCGTAGCGTCGCCGTCGGTACACTAATCTTAAATCACGTAGAAATTAGAATAGGTTGTTCTGTATTTTTGCTCAATCTTCCATCAAAACATCCGCTAGAGGGCCTGCCAGGCTTTGCCAGTCTCGCCACTATCGATGACGGTGCCCTTTACTTAATGACAGTGTCCGACAATTGAAGACAGGCGATATGCCGTGATGATGATGCATAAAATAAGACGATTAGAAATGATACATGAAATAAAAAAGGTGATTATTTCTAATGAAAGTATTTGTTTAGATTAAGTTTGTAGAGGGAAATGGCGTGAGGATAAATTTGCACGTGGGAATTTGTGGAAAGACACACTGTTTATGGAAATTCTGTTCGATGTAGGACATGCGGGAGAAATTAAAAGTAACAACGTTTTATACGGTGGCATTCTTCTCAGGAATCGGATTAAAGGGAAAAGTTTGTAGTTTCTATCATTTAATTAAGGAGAAACAAAGGGGAATTATGCTGCGTGCTTTAGGATAGAAGAAAAAAGGAAAATGAAACAGTGGAAAGGAAATTCTGCCTTTTATTTTTTATGAATTTATCAAAAGATTCAAATAGTTTGATGTCGTGATTTCAAAAAAAGATGGCGAATCTTTTATTCGGTGACGGATTAAGATATGTGGTTACAGGAAGAGTTAACATTCATTATAGAAATGCAACGGAAAGGGAAATTCTAAGAGCAAAATGGAACTGGAAGGGAGTTTCGGTATAAAGTAAAAAAAATTAAATAGTATTACGAAAAGAAAATAGAAATTTCAAAGGAAATAATTGAATAAAAATGGTTATAAAAGTAATATTTAGTAAATAGAATCGACTTCTGAAACCTGACAATAGATTCTGCATAAAATCGATTCTTGCACGCAGGATATAAAAGCGGCTTTAAAATATTTACAAGAAAAAACAAACAACTTGATAAAAATGGAGAAAGCAGCGTTTATTAATTCTATGCCTTTAGAGACTAGAAACATTTTTGAAATAAAATTTATTATAAGCGCGACAAATCGACGCACAGACAGGCACATCGAAAATTTAATATTTGAAGCGTAAATCCAAAAGACAAAAAATATATATTCCATCGTAAAGAGGTTTTGTTTATAGAAATATTAATAATTTTGTCTTTGCTAGAGACTAGATAAGAACGAAAATGGGATTTATAAGACAAAAAAATCCAAGTTTGATCGCCTGTGATGCAGTGGATAACAGCTAAATCTAAGTCTCTACGGTTTCAGGTGAGCATTGTCTGAAGACAGCGGGTTCAATCCTACCTAAAGCAGTCCAGAGTATTAGTTGGTTAAAACCTGGCGAAACAACACCATCTATAGAATGCAGTAATTACTGAGGATACAGTTAGAAGATTCAGCCTTCCTATCCCGTCGCGGTTTACCACCTGGCGTAGGCCAGAGGAATAGTTGGTATAAACGTCGTGAGACAACATCAACTATGGAAGGCAGTAATTACTGGGAGCACAGTTACACGACACGAGTATTCTTATACCATCGCGGTTAATAATTTGAAGTCGACCAGAAGCTGAGCAGGCCGAAAGGTTGTGAGACAACAATTACAAATATGAAGATGAGGATAAAGTCTGCAAAAATAAACAGTAATAAACTATAACTTTGTCTTAGAGATGCCCTATCTTATAGATAGGGCATCTCTAGGGGATTAAACACCATCACCCTTATTTCATGCTCAAATCAAGAGATCTTTTTAATGTTCAAGCTGTTCAATTAAGCGTAACTGTTTGAATCTCTCTTGAACTTGGTATGACGGGTAACGTTTTAAATTCTTATACTTGACCTGGTATAGTAACTAGAATGACAGTCTTCTTAGAATTGGAGTTTCTTTTAATGCCGTACAGAAACTCTTGGTATATAACCATTTTCTCCATTTAAACTCTGTTTTAGGCCGAATCATTTGAGAAACTAAATTTAAATATGCGTGCTATGTCTTTCACTTGATTCCAGACCTCTAGTTCAGGCTAAACATCGATATGTTTAAGTAACTAACTATTAATATAGCTGTAGAAATTGTATACTAATGGTGGATGTAGTATGACATATTTCTAACGCTTTCCTCTAGTATATATTCGTAAGAAACTGTAGAGCTTACTGATATATATATATATATATATATATATATATATATATATATATATAATCAGAACGTTTGCTATTATATTCTTATAGGGTTCAGAAGAGATGCTTCACATTTTCATTGTATCGCATGGCATAGCAGCCGTTAAAGCTTATACATTTCAACTTCATGTTTGACGGCTTATATTCTCCCGCATTTGTTATCATTGTTGACACAATTCATTGCCTTAAAAGCTTTGGTCTTCAATCCCTGATGTTAAGCAGTCATCATCTTCTGGAATGAAAACTTTCATATATATACATATATATATATATATATATATATATATATATATATATATATATATATATATATATATATATATATATAGTAATTTATAAAATATACATGGCGATTAAGCTACACTGAATATTCGGCGTTTCATCCACTCTAGGATTCGTCAGGATTATGCGCGAATTCTGTGGTTGTTTCTAGTTTTTATATGGTCCTCTTCTATTGACGATTTTAGATAGCCAATCAGCTTTCTAGTATCTACCGCGCCCCTTCCTATCAGCCAATAGGCATGCATTTTATCGAACAAGGGATCTGTTTTAAAATTAGGTTAGTGGTTTAAAGCAGCCCTTCTCCTTTTTCAATTTTTATATATATAAATATACATATGTGTACATACATATATACACATCTGTATACATATATATATATACATACATATATGTGTGATCGTTTAGGTATATTCATGTTTATTTAATTAATTAATTTGTTTATTTTCTATATATACACATATATACATACATATATATACACATATATACATATTTAAACATATATATATACATATATATACACATATATATACATACATATATATACACACACACATATATATATATACATATATATACATATATGTATGCATATACGTGCATATATATACATATCTATATACATATATATACATATATATTCATATATACATATATATACATATGTACTCATATATCCATACATATGTACATATATATATACACAATCATATATATATATACATATATAAACATATATATATACATATATATATACACACATATATATATACATGCATATATATATACATATACGTGCATATGTATACATATATATACATATATATTCATATATACATATATACACATATGTACATATATATATATATATATATATATATATATATATATGTGTGTGTGTGTGTTATTTTTACTTTCGTCATGTTTTGCTTTGGTTTTGATACCCCCAAATTCGAAGATCTATTTACAACCCTTCCTTTTCATAACCTATCATCTATATATATTAAAGCGAAAATGTATTTATGTATGTTTGTGTCTCTGCTAAAAACTTTCGACTGACTGAACAAAAATTGGCCTCCTATGAAAGCCACATCCTTCGCCCGACAAATAAAAAAAAAGTTGGCCAAGAACGTTACTTTGTTTTTCCCTGAAATCAACACTTTTCTACAGAGGAAGGGGGGGTCAGCAAAAACCGTCCTCTCATGACGAGATCGGTTTTACGCGTTCGTCAGACGACGTCATAACCTGCTTTAGTTTAAATATCTGAAGAACTGACACAATTTCATGTACGTCGTGTTAGCTCAGATGGGTAGAGTGTTGAGTCATTATCTAAACGTTTTGGGTTCGAATTGTGGTGTGAAATGTCTTCTTTTTTCCATTTTTTTCAATTTTAAGATTGAAGCCATTTTTCACGTAACATTCGTTCTTCTGTTTTTTTTTTTTTTACTTCGCTTCTTCTTAGGTTTTCATTAACACCCCCAACCCCAACCGACCATACACACCCAGGAACACCCGGGTACCCACCGATTTTTTAACTTTTAATATTGAAACAGGCTTATTCAAGCCATTTTTCACGTGTTTTTTTTATTTTTTATTTTTTAGAAGTTTTAACGTTTGTTTTTCTGTTTTCTTTTTGTTTTTCAAATTTTTACATTTAACATCGTTCGTTTGCCTTACGTTAGTTTTTTCGTGTTTTTTTACTTTGATGATTCTTATGTTTTGATTACCCCCGCTCACCGCCCGGGTACCTCCCGCTTTATTTTTCAGATAAGTTTTGACGTTCGTTTTTCTGTTTTCTTTTTTTATTTCGATTATTCTTAAGTTTTCATTAACACCCCCACCCCTGCCCGACCATACGCACCTCTAAACACTCGGGCAACGCCGGGTACCCCCCGCTGTAATATAAATCTCGTCTGTCTGTTTAAATGTATGTATGTATGTATGCATGCATGTATGTATGCCTACAATTTTCGACAGAGGCAACGGATTTTCACTAAATTGGTATCGTTTAGAAGCTTGACCCTTCGGACGATAAATATCGAAAAATTGGCAAAACCCATTGATAACTTCACCCTCAACTCGGCACTTTTCCACAGGTTGAGGTCGCTTTTGTCGGCGATATTTTCGAAAGTCCTACCCTCTTTTCGATTGACTAGTGTTAATTTAAACCTACGTCACTTTCGGTTTAGCGATGGGCGCAACAGATAGGACTTCACGCTTTTTTTACACGTTTCTTCCTCCTTCGCGGTACAGGTTCGCGCCCTCTTTCCTACTAAACCTATTTTACTATTATTATTATTTTTTTGCTCAAGACTTATCTCCAAACACCCGGACAACGCCGGACACCTAGGCAGTGCTTTCATAAATCAGAGCCCATTTTCTATAGGCTGATTTTGCATCCAGTCAACGACAGGTACTTTTTCTAGTATATATATATATATATATATATATATATATATATATATATATATATATATATATATATATATAAATGACGATAAAATATAACAAATACTACGATTGTCATTACTACTACTATGAGAATAACGGTAAATAATGAAATATACTTATGGTTTTTCCAACTTTTAATACCCCCTCCGTTCTTTATTTTTCGCTTTGTCATTTACTTCCCTGTATCTCCTGATTTCAGTAGAATCAGTGAAACATCCAAAACAAAGAACACATACAAAAACAATAATAAAGAAATTACCTTTCGACCAATCAAATTAGAGATTATGAAATAAAAAAAAAGTAAATAAAAAGTTCAAGCAAACAGTATGTTTCAGCAGTAAAGGAGTGGAGCCGATCAATTCACGTCGCTTTTGTATAACACTGTCTTACTGCCGTCTCTACACGCACATTTTGACCTTCCGTGACTCTTTATAATCCAAGCTAATTTGAAAATACACACCTGTTATCAATTCCTACCTTTGCACAACTGTCTATTTTCCTATTAAGGAAAAACAAATTATCATATATGATTACATTCCAACGTAACAGTTTCACCAAGAACTTCTATTGGACCCTTAATTTTTGAGGCAGAAAGAACATGAAACCGAGTCTGGAGAATGAATAAATATAATTTGTAGAATCCTTATGTGTTATTGATGCCTGTGCAAAACGATCCCGCATAAGATATCATATAATGATACCATTAATATATTTGGATGTGCCTGATTAATTTCTAAATTTGACGACTCATCGATAGATCCATTGCACTTTCTCGTTCTCATAAACTTTTGCGCTCAATCGTTCTAACCACTTTTTCACACGTTATTCTCTACTTTTAGAAATATAAATCAATTGAGAGAGTATTTCTGTGTTACTTATAACAAATCAGACACTTCGGTTACAAAACTATTACTCTATAATTACTCGATATGTTGACATATTTTGGCTGGTGAATCCTTGTTCCAATTTAAGAGTAGAACTCCGGGATACAGCAATTAAAATTAGTAACAAAATACAGTAAAGTATATAATACACATGTATATAATTAAAAAAAACATCTTTGTAAAAGCATCGTAAGCCGGGACAAATACCGTACCAGGTGCTGGAAAAGCATCTTATTACATATCGTAACTTGAAACCCGTATCCTAAGATCACCGTCCCCAGGGGTTCTACTTTAAAGTGTAAAAGCGTATCTGTAATTTGATTGATCCCAACCTTTCTTCTCAACTGCAATCTTCCTCACAAACGTTATGCTGCTAGTCTAAATCTTTTGTTTATAAATACTATTACGCTGTATTTTTTTCAAAATCTATTCATTGCTTTCTTTGTTCCAGTTCGTTTTATACATTGATCTACTAGTCTTCCACCATTCTATGCATAAGTATCTCATTTTAATACAGCTTGCTTTTCTATTAGCTTCTTTTCAAGAACTGTAAAGTTGTGGAACTACTTAATTTCTCACTGTTTCTCACTCACTTAGAGCCTTGGACGTTACAAGACTGATGTAAATATGTATCCACAGTCATTGCAATAATAATCTTTTGTTCCTGTTAGCTCGAAACAAAAGTGGCTCCACATTTTGTCTCGGCCGATTTCCATAAAAAACCTATTAGATAAAGTTGCAAAAGTAATAACTAGATGTGAGTGCTTACAAAATTAAATTATGTCCAGTCTTAAATTCTAATCTGTCATGCTACTTATGAAGAAATAAAGAATAATGCAGAGTGTCATATTATTCGGCTAAGTATTTTATCGAGTTAAACATTGCAATAAAAGCAATCATATTTTAATCATAAATTTATCAAATGCTGCTTAAATTTTCTTTTGATATTTAAAGTTAATGTTCCATTATGTTTGCTATGCCTGCCAAATATGATATAAGCGTATTACGTTATTTAAAAAAAAAATGTTTGGTAAAACAAGGTGCTCCTGTCAAAATTTTACAAACAACTGTCAAATATTCAAATGGTAATGGTTTTTCTATTCGGAGAGCTTGAACCGATCCCAAGAGATTTCTAATGGAAATATAAAGGGAAATTAATCGAAGGATTATCCCATTGTAAAATTGAGGCGAATCTTACTGAAGAATTTGAATTGGGTTTCATTATCTCCGGTTCGAGTTTTTGTTTGATTTTGCTTCAGTCGAAGTTCTCAGAAATCAAAGAGGCCTTTGCTTGGAATTAACAGTTAATCACTTTATGCGATGATGTTCGAATTTGTCACCACGTTTTGATAGTGCCACGGGTCGTCCTGGCCACCTTTCACCCCCAGCATTACCGGGAGGTGATTAGGTCTCGATCGGAGTAATACAGAAAAGAAAGGAACCACAATGCAATTTTGATTCCCTCGATTTCTTTTTTTCGTCCAGACAACACGGGGTGAGCACGTGTGATTCTCCCTTTCTGTAAACAAGAGGAGGGCACCCTCTCACAATCAACACTAGTTAAGTTTGCTTGTTTTTGTTGTGAAAGTTAATCATCACTTTTAAATTGTTTTTGTAAAAATAGTGTAATATTTTCTTGTAAAAAATTAAACAGTTAATTATATTCCCCATATATTACCATTGTGCTGTGCGTCGATTTTTTTTATGTCTGCTTTAAAATGTCCACATTACATAACGAAGCGAGCCTGCAGACGAAGATTCCAACCATGTCGTAACCTCAAAGAAGAAAACGTCTTCCTGGGAGAAGAAGAAGCCAGCTATATTGGGCTCAGGTATGCGTTTCTCTTCACCTAGACAAAGGGCGTCTAATCGACAGATACACGCGTACCGTTTCCATAATATTTAATTTAACACCCAACGACTGATCTCTAGGTTTAAATGAATACCCATTGAAGTTCTCATTTACCTCTTAAACGTTGTGTTAGTAAAGAAGTTGAGAACATATTTTCTTCCCTCAATCCACTACTTAAAGCTGTTATAGTATATCTATCTTGTTGTCCCTTGATCATACAATATTACAAGACTAGAAATCATCTAGTATTGTAGAGTATTCCGCTTGTGTTGTTACTTTACGAAATATGACTTGGAGAAGGTGCATCCCTGCTTATAAAAGCCTGTGTTAACTTTCCATACCGAGGAGATCTTATTTGATTCACGAATAATATGAAATTTTGAATATATAGTCAGGGTTTACTGGTACAAAAATTATCCTCATACAAAAGTGTCTTGAAAATCTTGTGCACAACGAAATCGTAGATACTCGAGGTTATTTCACAAGTTCATAGGTTGTACACATTCACTAGATTAATAACTGACATAAAGAAGTACGTTCTATTGATTCCGGTATTTAGTGCACGATTAATAGTGATGGGACGATTCAACTATTTTTCGCAGATTCCGATACAATTACAAGTTCTGTATTTAATGTTCGATTCCAGAAAAGGGGTGGAAGAGTTTGTTTTAAACAGAATCATGTAAAAAAAGATAATTAATGAAATCGTTTTGTCATCGGAAAATAGATTCACAATTTTCCGATTCTGATACCCCCACAACTCCCGTTTTATCGATTTCCGATACCAATTCTAGTTAATCGTACCAACATTAATAATTAATTTGATGAACACTTTGTTGTGACAACACGTATAAGTTGTCATGGCAGTTTTGCACGGTCTTTTGTATTGTTTCTGTCATCTTCTTAGGCATATTTTATATAAATCAGTTTTAAATGATGAAATATACAGAACGTGTTTAATACTTTGATCTTGAACACAAGAGTGACTGATGTTAGAATTGTAATATTGAGATAATATGTTAGTCTGCTGTCAAGTATAACTCCCATTATATGATTTTGAAATGTTGCTATATTAAGTAGCAATGAAGCCATGTAATTTGTGCCCTCCAAACCATTAAGTATAATTAGATGTATATAAATATTTAAAATAAGATTTTTGATTTTATCCGGTATTCTACTTAATATCAATAATATGTAGTTTTATCAATGACCATCCAACATATTCTAAAAAGTAAATTGAGCAATACCTAGCGCCAGTTGTTAAATGGTAAATTAAAAAGCCAACATTTGCTCATCTTAAAAGACACTTTGCTATCTATGTCTAAATGAGAAACTATATAACATAGATTTTAAGATCGGAATAAGCTCCTTAATATATGTATAAAAAACATTAAACTTCTATTATTTGTAGGCAGTGTTCCTTAATCTAAACATGGATTCCATAAACAAAACTTCTTGCTTAGAACCGCACACTTCTTCCGTTTGCATGCTTCTCAGCTGAATATAATATGGTCGTCTTCAAGTTTAACCTAAAAAAGTACTCGATGAGCCGTCACACTTAGTAATCCAATTTTCCAAATTCCTTAGTAACGATTACTATGATATTTCCGCATACTGCTGTACGATCATTGACCCTTATCCTTGAGGAGCCTCCAGCTTTTGGCAACTAGTGACCTTTGGTAAAAAGAACACTTTTGCAACACATTAAATCATATCATATAAGTTTCAAATTAACACAATACCTACATTTTTATGCTACTCATTACTTTCTTAATTTCTAAAAATTATCTATATATTAATACGATAGGTATGTTCTTTTGTGTATCAGGCTTTCCGGCAAATTTCATTTGTTGAGATTAAAGAACATATCGGCTATCTTATTAATATATAGATTTTACTAAATGTGAGTTAACGAATTTGGTAAGTGTTTAATGAGATCCAATCTCCCTTTCAAGTACAGGGATGATAGTCTGACGTGTTTACTTCCGGTGATGACGTCAGTATCTCCTGTTAAAAAAGTTGTATATAATCTATTTATGATGTACTACATTGACATAAGATGTCATATTCCAAAAATCACATGGTTGTACTGTTGATGCTAAAAATCAGGTAAATTGACCAGTGTACGCTAGGGATTAATTGTAACATTCCAAAAGTCACGTAAATATATCAAGTAATTCTGAGTTCATATTTTCATCCTTTATGTACTCATGGCAGTAATTGCAAAAAGAATCTTCTAAAGAAAGGGGGTCACTGGAATCTTAGACTGATACTACACTCAGGAATTTATGTTGAAGTAATGGTTTCCTAATCCCTACCATGTTAAACATTTTTATGTATTAATTTCGAAACGCTGCTGAAAGAATTTACGATTTAAACATTACTTTATTTCATGTATATTTTTAACAGTGAGTTGGGGATATAAAGTCAGTCACGGAAAATGGCCGAAACAGTTTCCGATTTAAGCATTACTTTATTTCATGTATATTCTTAACAGTGGGGTAACGGACATGACGTCAGTTCTAGGATTAGATAAGATGAGTGCAAATATATACAGGCATAATACAAAGCGTCGCCCATGATTGAATGAGATACGTGAAAAACATATAGTAGCAGAATACCCAGCGTCACCCGGGATCGAATGAGATAGGCGAAATATATATACTAGCAGAATACTCGGCATCACCCGGGATTGGATAAGATATATCATAGTATATATATATATATATATATATATATATATATATATATATATATACTATGAGAATACCCAGAATTATATATATATATATATATATATATATATATATATATATACTAGGAGAATACTCGGAATTGATTGATGTGTTTGTAATGAAATAATCAGCAGAGGCAATATATCAAAGTAATTATTTTAGTAAAGGTGGCGATAATGTTAGTTAAATGATGAAACATGGTTGTCGAAATTAGTAACATATCCAAAAATTATGAAAAATAATGAACTGCGAGTTAATTGATAAGTGTGTTTGTAAAAAATAATCAGCCCAGACAATATATCAAAGTTATTATTTTAGTAAGAGAGGGGCGATAATGTGGGCCAAAATTATGAAAAATGATTGACGAAATTAATGTTGGTTTTAATTATAAAAAATGATGAAATGTGAATTAATTGGG
Organism: Euprymna scolopes; assembly: GCF_053919585.1. NCBI lineage: Eukaryota > Metazoa > Mollusca > Cephalopoda > Sepiida > Sepiolidae > Euprymna > Euprymna scolopes. Next base: position 41,528,300 of record NC_136509.1, read on the forward strand.
TGATGTGTTTGTAATAAAATAATCAGCTTAGGCAATATATCCATATTATTATTTTATTAAGAGGGCGATAATGTGGGTTTAAATTATGAAAAATGATTGTCGAAATAAGTAACTTATCCAGGAATTATGAAAAATGGTGAAATATGAGTTAATGAAGTGATGTGTTAGCAATGAAATAATCAACCCAGAGAATATACCAAATATATTATTTTAGTAAGGAGGGGTGATAATGTGGGTAAATATTTTAAATAGTATTGTCGAAATTATTAACATATCAAGGAATTATGAGAACTAATGAAATGCGAATTGATTGATCGGTGTCTTTGTAATGAAATAATCAGCCTAAAAAATACATCAAAGTTATTATTTTAGTAAAAGTTGAAACGAGAATGTGGTCAAAATTATGAAAAATGAGTGTTTAAATTAGTAACATATCCAAGAATTATGAAAAATAATGAAATATGAATTGGTGTGCTTGTAATGAAATAAGCAGCGCAGACAATATATCGAAGCCATTATTTTAGTAAGGGGAGGGCGATAACGTTGGTTTTAATTATGAAAAATGATTGTCGAACTTAGTAACATACCCAAGAATAATAAAAAAAATGATGAAATACGATTTAATTGAATGGTGTGTTTGTAAATAAATGATCAGCCCAGACAATATATCAAAGTAATTATTCAAGTAAGGGGGGGCGATATAGTTTTAACAAAGGGCTAGAATAATATGATGGTGTCTTCGTTCATGCTGAACGCCCACAGAATGTCCAGCAGGAATATATTACACATGAAAATGCCGCTGTAGATTTTCCACAGGTCTCGCTAGTTATTAACGATTTTTACTAGACAATTAGATTTTCTTCAAAGTTCTCCAGTTTCTCAACATAACTACTAAATTTGTTTAATATTGGTACAGTTGTATATGTTTTTTATTCATATATACACATTCATATGTCTATATGTACGTACATATATATATGTATATATGAGTTTACGTGTATATTACGTGTATATATGTGTATATACATGTGGATGTGTATATTTGATATATGTTTATCTATACACTTATTATGGATTGATAAATTCACATATTGCTGTTGATTTATTATTCTTATAAAAGTTATATGTATGTATATGTTTCCACATATTTTCTGAAAAAATCCATTCAGTATTCATTAGTTAATATTTCTATCTAAAGTCTCGGATCAAGTATTGTTCGGTTTAATATCTCTGCATATTTTAACATTATTATTATTATTATTATTATTATTATTATTATTATTATTATTATTATAGATATTATTATTATAATTATTATTATTGATATTATTATTATTATTATTATTATTATTATTATTAACATATAACTTTTATTTTACCTTAATCTTTACTCCTTTAATTGCCAATCAATTGGTGTATTCCACATTATAGTGATAAAATAGTTTAATAGTAGTATTTTTCTATAACAATCTTTTATTTAACACAATCACTTTTGAGAGGTTAATATATATATATATATATACATATATATATATATATATATATATATATACTAGAAAAACTACCCGTCGTTGATTGGGTGCAAAAGGAGCCTACAGAAATGGACTCTGATTTATGAAAGTATGATAGGTTATAAAAAGGAAGGGTTGTAAAAAGATAGCTTTGAATTTGGGAATATCAAAACCAAAGAAAAATATGATGAAAGTAAAAATAGAATAGATAAACCCCATAATTTATTATACACTACGTGTTCACACTGAAACAATTATCACAATATTCGGTGGATCAATATTAAAAAAAACCTTATTAAACTTTGTGACATACTTCCATTCTATAGAGGTAAGGCGCGAACGAACACCCTATAATTTTATCATACCATATTTCTTCAAACTGAAACATAATTATCAAAGTATACTTACGCAGATAGATATGAAAAGTCTTTATTAAATTTTTGCCTATTTCCATTCTGTGGAGGCCAGGCGCGAATGCAGACCCCACAATTTTATCATAGCATCTT
>NC_136509.1:41535316-41587816 GCF_053919585.1 Euprymna scolopes
TAATTAACGATTTTTTGCCAACTTCTGAGTTCTTCAGTTTCACCGACTTTTATTTATAACTAATGCACAGCATTACTTAATCAATAATCAAAGCTACAATACGGCTCTCACTTGAGCGCGCGTTTCCGAATTTTTTTAATTAATGAAATCATTAAATCTTTAATGAAAAAATGATGACTTGGTAAATAAGAATGAAGATCGTGAATTTAATTATATTAAAATATTTTTAACTATCGACTTGATAACAAAATCGAAGATGCTTTTGAATAGAAAATAGATCACCACCTGCTATCGAATTCTCTGTTTTTGTGTGTTTTTTCTTTAAGAATAGCAAAGATTAATTAAAATACTACTGCTTTCAGAGTTCTATCGTAATGAAGGGCGGACGTAATGATTCTTTCGGATCGTTTGTTAAGTATTACTTTTTCAACCATGCCTTACTATTACACACGTGTGTTACTGGTATAATAATGTACTGCAACTGCAATTATATATTACTAATATTTCATGCATTGTTAATGTATTAGGACATGTCTATTATACTCATATATTACTATTACAATAATCTATTTTTTTTGTTATAGTGCATTCATAGTTTTACTGTATTATAATTGCATTCATATATTATCGTTACATTCATGCTTCACTGTGTTTTTGTGTATTGCTTTTGCAGTATACTATGGTACTGAGGTAGGGACTCATGCAAATGCGCTAAAGAAGAGATTGGATGGCTGTTACACACGGACGCTCAGGATAGTTCTCACTACATTACAAAGAAGCCACGCAGCAAACCAACAGCTTTATGGTGACCTACTACCAGAATCACTGAAAGTACAGCAGAGAACGATGAGAGTAGCCGGTCACTGCATGAGACACAGCGAAGAGGAAGCCAGTAAGCTAGTTTTCTGGATACCAACAAATAGACACTCAAACCATGGTAGAATAAGGATGACCTACGTTGACAACCTGCTACAGGACACAGGATTGGAAAGTGTTCGGGACCTGCAAACTGTCATGCGAGATTGAGAGAACTTCAGAAGTGGTATAGAGTCGATGGTGAAGCGTCCTGAAATACGACGGCGATGAGATGAGAGGAAATAATGCTTGTGCATACTGTATTCGTGTATAACAATTGATGAATTAATGTAATATTACTATATAAGTATTAATTTATTGTATTGCTGTTGCATCAATGTGTAACTATTGCAATCAAATATCTATATATTAATATCGTAGTATGTTTTACGGACGTAGTAGGTGTGTCACGGTTTCCAGATTATAAATTAATCGCTCAGTAGATCCTATTTATTAAAAAGGAGGTTAGATTGTGATAACATACTACGAATACTAAATTATTAGTACACATATACGCTAGTGTAATATTCCTAGTATGTTATCACCTTCTACACTACTTTTATAAATAGGATCCCCTGATCACTTAAGACGCTCTGTAGAAAGAAAAAAAAGTAAATGGTGTGTTTGGGGCGTATCAGAAATTGTGGTATTTCCATTCGGCCGGGCGCCCATACAATGGAAATGTGTCAATAACTCATATAAGGATATTGGAAATAAACCATAATAACCAGATATATTCTTACACTGCATTTACCAGATTTTCTGGATAAATACTTTTACATTCTAAACAAAAGAACTAACAACATATCGGGGGTGGAATGCCCACAGATTATTGTTTGTTCATGTAAGTAAAACTAATCAGGAAATTAATTGACTTACTGACAAAATAATATTTCTTACAAGAGCCAATTTTTTAATAGTTTTAAAGAAACTTCCAATATTGTGTAGTACATTAACAGGGACTATTGGAGATATATAACGGTGGTGATGCTTCTTGGGGACTTCATATTATTAATACAGACTGCATGATATGATGCAACAGTTCTTATACACATATAGAGAGGAGGTGATACTTCATTTATGATGATGGTGTTGGGGGACACATACTCTTGGAAGGGTTGTACAAAGTTCTTTATAAGTTGATGATAAAAACACATTTACCTTTTTGTTGTAAGGAATGATGACACGAGACAACACTTACAAAATAGAAATAATTTTCTTATTCTTCAATCGGCCGATCGGTGACGTCAGGAATTCCAGATTTTTCGACTACATAATTTACTTTTCAAGGCCCCCACTCTCCAAATCTATCACCGTGTGTAATCTGCTCTGATTATCTCATCCTCATCAACTCTTGACTGCAACTGACTCATCAACTCTAGGCTGATCAACTTACTTCGAACTTCGAATTCTCAGATCCTATATTGAGAAATATCCTTTGTTTATGGCGTTAGAAGTGTGGTCTTCAAACGCGACTAATTTTCACGTGGCTTTACATATGTTTGTCCAACCACACTTTTGGCAAACAAAAGAATCCTCAATTCTAATATCTAACCTATTTTTAAACAATATATTTTTATTTGCATTGCCCATTCTTTTAATTGACATATTTAATATTCAGATTTCTTAAAGACTGGACAATCGACCTTTTTCCGACATAAACAATATTTAACTATTTCTAATAGAATCACCAATAGACTTAATTTCTAACATAACATTCTCAATTACATTTAACACTTGCCTACAGGGTTCGATTCTAACCTTATCCTAATATCATTTTAACTAATCTAGTATGTCTTCTTACGTGATAAGAGGACAGTCCTTTCATGTAACACTAAGCTATATATATATATATATATATATATATATATATATACATATATATATTTATATATAGTCATTCACATAAAGTACTGTTTCGTTCTATCACAACTCATCAGTGCGATTAGACTAGTACTTTTTTAACCGATATATATATTATATTATATATTAATAGTAAAATAATTTCAAAGAATGATATGAAGGCTAGATAAAAATATTGATGAAACAAATAACGTTCTTTTCAATAGGTAAACAAATAAAATAAGGCGGCCGTTTGAATAACGAACTATAAAATCATTGCAAAATGTTACTGACAACATAAAACTTTATCTTGAAAATTCAAAATTGTGCGCCTCGAATAACTTTATGCATAATAATAACCACCCGTGTACTCTAGTATCAGTATCCTATACATACAGAATTTGCTATATGCGCAGTTCTTCGGTTTTAAAATCTACTTAGAATCATTAAAAAAACAACAACCCAGAAGCATAAACAGAAAAGTTGATTATCACAACAACTTAGATGGAACCTATTTCTTTTAAGAAGCAGAATCTTCGATCGTTATCTGGTTTCTATCTGTCTTTTTAATACAGATTTATAAAATAAAGATTTGTTTAAAATTACTTAGCTGGCATGCCAGATCAGTAAGCATTTAATAAATATATCAATATTATGTTTCCAAAAATTGTTTAAGAATATAAACAGACTACAAAATTATAGTGAATTTTAAGAGAAAAAAATATCCATATAGCAACGGTAAATCATGTGCGCGTTCGTGTGTTAGAGTTTTAATATTTAACTGCTGAACTCTTAAACTGCTAATCACGTTACACTGAAATAACCAGGTAATAGTAATCATACACTAAGGATGATTCATAGCGAGAAAATTATTAGTTCGGTTAGATGAATAACTCGCCAAATACCAGCAAGTTGAAGTGCAAACAGATTAATTCCACATGTCAACATATATTTACTTCTTTCTACGCACACCAAAAAACAATTCATTTAAGCAAGTCGTTTAATATTATTATTTCTTATCATACTATAACAGCAATGATCGTTTGAGCGCAAAATGTTTTGATTTCTTTTCTTGCTGATGGAACCAAAGACATTTCTGAAATCATTTTTATATATAGTATAATAGTATATTCAATAGAAAATTGATTCTCTATAATTAATGGGTAATCTGTGGAAAGTAAAAAACAAATATAAGCGTATTTTACGACCTGGCAAGGCAAGGCGTTATCCGCTAACTTCAAATACAAAGATACGAGAAGCCAAGGAATGGTAGAGTTCTAAAAAAGATGAAAAACAAGTAAAGCCGTATATATATATATATATATATATATATATATATATATATATATATATATATATATATATATATATATGAATCTTCAGGCTTATGCAAGCCGTAAGAGTCCTAGAGTGGATGAAACGCGGAATATTCAGTGTAGCTTAATCGCCATGCATATTTTATAAATTACTAACTAGCTATACCTACGTATTGAGCACTTTTGAAGTAAATAAGTTTACGCATAAATCTATACTTTTGTATATAAATTTATGTGAGTAAATGAAGTAGTTATATATATATATATATATATATATATATATATATATATATATACAGACACACACACACACACACACACACACATATATATATATATATATATATATATAAACTATGAAATTTACTTTATGTATGAAACCAAAGAGATGAGATATAACATGAGATAAATATTTGAATCAAGTCTCCCTTTACAGTTAAGAAACCATAGCAGTAAGTTTAAGTTACCCCTTCACCAAGGCTATAAGTTTTGGGGGAAATATCAGATATTTTGTAATCTATATGCAAAACTAGGAAAGCAAATGAGTATGTTTGATACTGTGGTTAAGGTGAAGTATCTTTCCATCCTCAAAAACCTTTCAAATTACCACTATTATAGGTTTTCGATAGTATTGAAAACTAAAATAACGTTTAAAACTACCATTTACATTTTAAATTTAAACGTTATTTTCGTGTTCAGCAGCAAATTTCTCATGTCTGTTCGTGGGTGGAAAGATACTGTACCTTTACCGAAACATTTTATGGCTGTGGAAGTGTGTTGAAAAGAGGTTCTAGATGATGGACGATACCCTTAAGGTACGACCTTAGGGGTAAATATCACGTAGTGCACTACACACTTTAGATGATTACACATCCAAACAGGCTTCATTTGTTAAATTCTGATAAATACTCGCTGAGATGTTGCACTTATAAATTGCCAAAAAAGGTGGTATAACTATATATGGATATATCTATACTGATAAGCAAATTTAATATTGAAATTTTCATATCTTTGTTTATATGCATCAAAACTAAATGCCAATTTGCGGGTTTCTTGAAGATTATAATACTATTGTACGGTAAAACATTTATTAGAATTAATAAAAAAAACCACTATATTTTAAAATCAATAAAATGTGCCCAAATTTTCGTACATTTGTATATATAATGGCCTGGCAGGCTAGCTTAAGTTTTCCTGCTTTAGGATATATTTGGCTTAGACTTTTTCGTAGCTTGGGTTCCTCCCCTGTGACCTTGACAGGCCACTAATATAACTAAGATTTTATTTTCTTAGTTTCACAATGCCCATGGAGAGACGTCAAATATATAATGGACGATGGTATAGTTCAAATGTATCCCCGGCGCAGTGAGATTATTTAACATTGCGAAAAAATAATGAAACCAACATGCTATGTAATAAGATAAGAGAAAACGATCAATAAAAAGCAAAGAAATAAGTATAAATAGACAAATATAATAATAATAATAATAATAATAATAATAATAATAATAATAATATATATATATATAAATATATATATATATACATATACATATATACATATATATATGCATATATATACATACATATGCATATATATATGTGTGTATATATATACATATACACACACACACACACACACACACACATATATATATATATATATATATATATATATATAACTATGCGCACTCTAGACTCAGAAGAGAAAGTTTGCAAAAATGTTCCTGTCAAAGTACAAGAGAGATTATCGAAATGGTTGTTGGTGGTAAGATGAATTGTTTTTAAGTAAAATAACGATTTTGTTATGAGACTACAAACACGCCCAAGCGAAGAAAAAATTTCGTATGAGATGAAAAACTGAATAAAAGAATAAAACTCGAAAATAAACGACCGACTAGACAATAGAAAAAAAGTTAAGTAAACATAGCCCTGTCAGTGTGGGTAAATTATTGATATTTAGTGACCTTAGCCTTAAACTCAGGAGGCAATCTGATACAATTAGTGATCGATGCTGAGTAAGAAATTCGTGAAGTCGAATTCACTTTGAGTTGGTGACTGTACTCTATACGAAGAAGTATGGCGTGTCGAGTTTTGAGTTCATGGTCTCGCCCACAATCTATTACTAAATTCTCTAACGATAGGGTTATATTTAGTATTAATGTGTCTAATTACAACGATTATAATTGAGGAGAAAGCCGAGTGGTCTACTCTTTTCTCCATCGACTTGTGGATGATTAATGGATTTCAGAGTCAGATACGTGTCAGGTGAGTTCCCTTTCCGTCTCGTTCTCTCTCTTTTATTTTGTGGATTTCAACGTGGTTGGCACATTTCCCGCAAGCCGGTGTCTAGACACGCATCCATTATTAAGATTAAGCACGGTTCTGCGTTTTCGTTTCCTTAAAACTAAAATAATTCATACGATTCGTTAAAACATGTTATTGCTTATTTTAAAAAAACACAAAAAAACAAGTGATTTTTAGTAGACAGCGTACCTCATAATCTGAGGTAGTTGAATGAATAAGTTAATTTTTTTTACACGGTGGTCACCACTTATCAAGGCCCGGAAGCCACTCAGGGATAAGGGTTATTGCAAGTACAGTACGTTAATGCGGAGATTTAATGAAGTATTTACTTAAGAGGGCGGTACCTTAGGAATTTGGTGACGTTGGACTTAAAGACATCCAAGTTGTAGTCAGGTGGGAAGCAGGCAGACGGAACAGACTTCCACAGGCGTGCAGTTCTAAGACAGAAGCTTTGTTCATGGAATCCACGTTTTGATTTAGGCACAGGTAAAGAAATTACGACTTATAATTTCTGAACATCACCATACATTCTATCAGACAAAAACCAAGTGAATTTAGACAATTATATTTAGCAGTTTAATCAACTACGGAAAACTACCAATCTACTCAGTATGTTTAGTATTAATGTATTTTTTTAAGTATACTAGCAGTCTCGCCCGGTTTTGGTGACGCCCTATGTACGGTTCATAACTTTATGTGCATATGTATTTATAGAATTAAAAAAAAAATCTTATTCATATCCAGTTAACCTACATAAAAAAATGTAAAGTGTTTAGACCCAAAATTGGCGGAGGAGTTTCGTGGAGTCTGCAAAGGCCAACTATTTAAACTTTGACCTATTGTCAGCAAATTGTAATCCAAAAACTTACTTAAAATCTTGCTCCATGTCTGGATATCTTTTATGTAAATGTTCAAATATATAGACCCAAAATTGGCTGAATATTTTGCTAGAGACCGCAAAAGTGAAATCTTTAGATCCTTCATCCCTTTGCAGTCAAATCTTCAGCTAGAGACCAATTAAAAGTCTTGCCCTATGTCTGAATACACTGTATGTAAAATTTCAAATGTTTAGACCAAAAATTGGTTGAGTAATTTAGTAGAGACGGCAGAGGTTAATTTTTTAAATTTCACCCCAATTTTGACCTCTTAACGTTCACTACTTTGGGCGCAAATTGAATTTGAAAGTTTTATCCATGTCTAAGAAATCTACATCTAAAATTTCAAGAGTTTAGATTCAAAATTGCCTGAAGAGTTTGGTAGAGTTTTAAAGGTCAAATCGTTGAACTTTGACCCCTTGACAACCAAATTACTGGCCAAAAACCGATTTTCCCAAATCTCAATAGAACACGTAGACTGAAAATTGACAGAGTAGTTTAGTACGAAAAAGTACACACACAAGCACATACACAGACATTTCATTTTTATAGATAGATAGATTTAAAACTTTTCATTGTGTTTTTTCTTAAAAGAAAGGAAATTAGACTAACATTGCTCTTTTAAACCTGCTTAAGGAGTTCGAATGCAGATAAAATGTATTAGTACATATAATTTTTTTACTGCCATACATTAGAAAATATAGTAGAGTGGGCATAGTTTAGCATAAAAAACAAAAAAAAATATTAGCGAGCTAGACAAGTCCGACATAGTAACTAGTAAACTCGCTGTTAATGTAGATCAAAATATACGTACACCATGATTCTCAGTAATATTAAATTGGCTTATACATCCATGATGTAAAAAAAAACGGAGGTTTATATTCAAAAGACAAGATTAAGATTATAACTCAAATAATTAGCTTAGAACATCAGGTGAAGCATGTTATACTAGTTATCGTGACTCGTTATAGCTACCATACATCACTTGCCAATTTGGTTAGCAGCTAATTGTCGTATCTATTCTCATACTAGCCTTCATATTTTTTATTCATGGTCACTGAGGAAAAATATTTTTCTAGACTGACGTAATGTGTACTTACCTAATTGAGATTAAACATTTTTTTAGAGTAGCGATATTAAACACTAGATTGTGTTCTGTTTGTGTCCTTTTGTAAAAGCAAGTAAATAGAAATAATGCATTTTGCTCTCTGTAGCAGGAAAATAACTTTTCCAGTTAGAGTATCTTATTTGAAATCGTGCATGGGCCGATTTGGCAACGATGTAACTGCCGACAGATTTTAAGTCTATTTTTGTCATTCCTTCGAATTTTTATTGTAGTTTCTGTTTGTTAAAATTAACTAAAGTTAACGGCAAGATACACGCAATAAATTTGCCCGGTGATTGTAATCTTTATACATAACGAGGGTGTGTGTTACACTTCGATTGTAGAAAGTTTTGGTTATCAATTTTGTTGTGTGTATCCGGGATATTTTGCTTATTGAATGAACACGAAAACAATTTAATATTCCAATGGCTAGGAAACGCGACAACTTAAGGCAGCTAAATTCCAAACGATTGACGAGCTTGCTAGGTGTAAGCTTCTTTTCTATATTCTCATTAAAACATCTTTGCGCTTTTGAAATTCGAATTAAAAAAAAACCTGTTCTACTGTTGGAGTAAGAAAATACTCCTATATATTTTTTTCCTCATACGAAGTGAGTTCTAAAAGTAATTTAAAAAATATAACTAGATCAGCAATGATGGCAAATCCCATTGTTATGTTGTAAAAACGAAAGTATGTATGACTTCGAAGTTTCATCTCTTTGTTGCAAATATTGCTGGTGTGAGAGTCTAAGAAGTAATTCTTGTTAGGGATTCTCACTTTTATAAATATGTAGATACTCATTTAGCATATAAACTATATATATATAATATATATATAAATATATATATAAATATATATATATAATATATATATATATAAAATATATATATAATATATATATATATTTATATACACAGATTCATCTATATATACATGTATACATATATATATATATATATATATATATATATATATATATATATATATATATAAATTTCAAACCGATACCGATCTTGTGAAAATCAGTTGCCTCTGTCGTAATTTTTAGGCAGTCAGACATGCATACATACTTACATACATACACACATACATACACACATATATACATACGCACATACATACACGCATTTAAACAGACAAGTGAGATTTATATTATGGATTAAATAATTTTACTAATGTGTTCGTATGAATTTATCATATATTTTCTTGGATCGTATTACATTCTAGTTAGTTTAATTAAATGCTCTACATAACTGGTGTGCCTACATAAGAATAAAAAATGTAAAATTCAATAAATCTGTGTTTATATTAAAAATAAATATTTTATTTCTTTTGATTTCCTTTTCCTCACACCCCAAACATTTAACGTTTTATAGTTCTTTCATATCAATAATACTCAGTCAATATGGCAACGGTATTTTCTGTGTCAAAGCATAGTCGCGTTTAAAATAAATGTTTTTGTTTAAAAAAAAACTGGACCATGATTCTTGAATTTTGCATGTGAAACTTTAATTCTTATTATTAAAATAATTTACTAAAATTTAAAATAGAATCTCTATAGTGCAATGTACACTACAATATATTGTGGAAAAGTTAAAGATGGAGAAGCTTGCGAATATTTTCCACGATGAACCTCTGTGAGTCCCCTGAGTAAAGCAGGTAATAATTCAATGAGATTTGAAAAGTGATCGATTTCACAGATTTCGATGACAAAATTATTCAGCGTGTGGAGCATTAGTTGAATATCAGCCAAGTTAGGTGAATTGTTATTACACACACCCACACACACATACACACACACACACACACACACACACACACACACACACACACACACATATATATGCATACATATATATACATATATATATACAAAGAGAGAGAGAGAGAGAGAGAGAGAGATGTATGTTATTTGTTTTTGTTTTTGCGGTACGTATTGAATGAATTCAAATATTTACGAAAGTGCATTTTTACCTAAATGCGAGTTGGGAATAATTCTCCCTTACACCAACTTGGTACCCCCACAGGGGGAGCGGCATACATATGTTTTTTTTAAAAAATAATTACACATGTTTCGTCGTCTACGACTCATCAGAATGGCTGAATCTCTCCCTCTCTCTCTCTCTCTCTCTCTCTCTATATATATATATATATATATATATATATATATATATATGGAGTAATCACGTTGACACCCCGTTTCACGCCAGATTAACGCAGTAAAACAACGTTACCTTTGGCCAGTACTAAATGAGTGACCATTTGAGAAGGCTGAATGCTGTATGTGCCGCGCAGAAATCTCTTTAATATACAAACATTATTGATTACATGTGCATACACGTTTCATGGGATCCTCATTCATGGAGTCAACCTCATGAGACTAAAAATGAAAAAGGAGCCTGGTGAATTAATTTCCTTGAATACGGATTCCACTGAAACATGTATGCACATATGGAACCAATAATTATATACCAGCTCTGTCTTCAACTCTATAATAAACACACCAGTGTCATTGGATTTACTTCTAGGATACTAATCTATTAAATCACTGTAGATATAAATATATACATATGCCATGATAGAAAGTGGTCTCACTTACCCATAATTGATGTACACCTTTATTTAATAAATGAATTTATATATATATATATATATATATATATATATATATATATATATATATATATATATATATATATATATATAACGGGCCCAAACTTTAATTATGCCCTGTTTCGATAAATAAATAACTAGACAAAATACTATAAAAAACTCGCCGAATATATGTCAACCTATGTAACGGTAACATATATTGAGCGGGTTTTTAACAGCATTTTATCCAGTTTTTATTTATAACACCTTTTCCCAAACTTACCGTGTTAAAGAGAGAGTCAGACGGCATCTTGAATTTTCCAATACATCGGTAAACACTGTATGGTTTTCGAGATGAATAAACATGTTACATTGAATAAAAACACGAAAAATATATCCAGTTTGGTAGAAAAGTAAATTATTTTGCCTTTGATAACATTTATTTGTTATATATTTGTTTTTTGACAACTTTTTTGAATCTATGTTTACAGTAATACAAACCCAAAATTGGTTTATTTCCTTGATTCGAGTGAATTTTTAAATGAAGGAACGAGGAATCAAAATGTAATGCATTTTAGTCATCATTCATTTTGAACGTACCTAATATAAATATATATATATATATATATATATATATATATATGTATGTATATATATATGTATGTATATATGTATATATGTATATATATGTGTATATATATACATATATATATATATGTATATATGTATATATGTATATATATGCGTATATATATACATATATATATATATGTATATATGTATATATGTATATATATGTGTATATATATACATATATATATGTACATATGTATATATATGTATATATATATATATATACATTTTTTCGGGCTTTTAAAAAGTGGATTTCCATTAATTTCTACACATGTGAGCCTCATCGAGCGCCTGCCCACTGAACTGGACAATACACAAGTCTGTCCTCGAAAAACAGACTATGCCGAAAAACACCATAGCAAGTAAAAAAAAAAAAAAACAGAAACAACAAAATCCTGATGAAGATTTTGTTATAAGCCGAAAATTAGAAAATTCAAATAAATTAATGTTTGTTTAAAAACATAAAAATATCGCAGTGTCCGACATTCTAACTGTCATGTTTTTGAATTTCATATTCTCTGTGCTTCTAAAAATTGGATTTCTAGTTATTTCCGCACACACACAGCATATATATATATATATATATATATATATATATATATATACATATATATATATATATATATATATATATATATATAGAGAGAGAGAGAGAGAGAGAGAGAGAGACAGAGAGAGAGAGAGAGATAGAGTCAAGGTCTGGTGTGGACATGTGTTAAAAGCACACAGATTTCTTAGCGTCATACTGTGCTTCTCCCAGACAAATCAACCCCACGTGCACGTCGTAACCACTGCCACGCAGACAGGGATCTGATGAACAGCGAGTGTCCTGTGCCGTATACGTGGATCTCCACTGCCTTGTGGGCAAAGGCTCTTTTAACCAAAGGCGAAGGGCGAGATAACCCTGACAGAAACCTCTGGAGAATCTCAGGCCCTCTCAGATGCGGCATACATGGCCCACCGGCGTGTGGAGTACGCTCTGGTGCCCAGTAACCTAAGTCTCAGTCATGGATAAAAGGCATGGTGGGAGGAAAGGGCTCCCGCGTGCCGTGGTCAAGGCAACCTCTCTAGGAGTAGGAAAACCATAATATAAAACCTGTGGCGACTGCTGCTTCAAATGATATTTACTTGCTCTTTTTTTGTTTAGTTCAATGTTGCAGTTGTTTAGAGAGTGGGAATTTCTCAGTGCAAAGACTTTCCGTACTATAAAAAAGCTTCAAGCACAGGCATTGCTTTATATGCAATGGAATACACACTTTGCAATCAGTGTATACCTCGATAACAAAAAGGCTGGCTGTAGCCTGAAACGGTAAAAAGATATTCAGTGAGGAGTGATGCGGATATGAGCGCGAATGGCAATAAAGGCTCTGGAACTTTCGAAGACTGGCCTCCTAGGTGTTCAGGGCACCGCAGCTTGGACCCGGTCATCAGTTGATTTGCTGGACTATAGAAGGGTCATAGAGGTGACCGTCTGGCACGTGCTGTAAGTTGCGTCATTTGAGCCAGAGATATATTAAGTAATGGCAATACCCGAGAACGAGTTGCTGTCATCATATATATATATATATATATATATATATATATATATATATATATATATATATATATATATATATATATATATTGCTATTTTTCGCTAAATGTCATATTTATAAGGTTTTGCATGCAATTATGCATTCATGTCTTTAGAAAAAATTTGCACCGCCAACTACGTTACTGATTATTTTGCTGTATAAAGTTATGAGCAGGCCAGAAATATGGGAATTTGCGCACACGAATCACAACTAAACATATTGCTATTTCATTGATTACAACTCTTTCCCTACGCACATATATACTTTATATATTTTGTTTTATACACATATTATTTATATTACTTGATATATTTTGTGTTATAAACATATTATTTATATTACTTTATATATTTTGTGTTATACACGAACACATAGATTAACTTGAAACATAAAAAAATAATAATTATTTGAAAATTGTTGGTATGCTAGAATAAAATCAAGCAACTTCGGGCACTATAAATTAAGATTTAAAGGTTTTAAGCATGTCATCTATTTGTTCTAAGATTACTGGATTCTGCATTGAATAACCGGAAAAGGTTTGATATGCCTTAAAATAATACAACCAAACCAAACCTGGTCACTATGGTATCTCTCTACTTCCTCATTCTTCATCTTTGTCCTGTTATTCCTCCTCCTTTCTCTCCATCATTTTATCCCTTCACTGTTTCGATCATTTTATCACTCGGCCATCCTCACTCTTTTATCTCTCCACAATGAACACTTCCCACTCTCCTCATCCCGGCACGTCTTTATGTTCACCATTTCGCCTCACTTCCTTCCTTTCAACTTTCCGCCAATTATGATTAACTCCATCGTTTGTTTCGTTTGTTTGCTCTTAACACACGTCTTTACATTTTCTATTCTTCCTCAAAACGCTTCCTTCTTGTAGTTTTATTCGGCCATTAAACTGTCTTGTTGCTATGTGCCAGCCTCTTCACTTTATCTAAGAGTTTCGATCGGCACTGGCCACCCATTTCTGAAATAATAACGGTACACAAGATAAAGATAAAAACTTTAAATCTTTAGGTGCGGTCGGATATCGACTGGAGTCAAGGGTTCGCAGACAGGACGATCCAAAAATGGATCCGGTCGATCGATACAATCCATTAATCTCATTTTGTATCTTTTGATTTGGATGCTGGGAGGGTAAGTGAATTTAACAAAGCGTCAAAGCGGCTGGATGCAACAGACATTTAAGATGCAACTATTCAAACTACGCGTTTAGCGATTAGGAAACCATTTCGAACAAACAGAATACATCTTAAAACTTAAGTTCAACCTAAAAGCTTTTTTCCCATACTTAAATGCTTTTCTTATCTTCATATAAAGTACGCCTATTCAAATTACGCGTTTATGGATAAATCTAGATTTTGTATTATTTGGATTACATTAGCTGTTGGTCTGAGACACGTAATGAGACACTTTATGAAATGTAGTTTTGAGGAGATTCTAGCCAGTTGTTAGCTGAACATCAGAGGGAACGGACGACTCCAGAGAGTAGTTGGTCTCCAGGACACAGGGAGATTGCGTCATTTCAGAGAGTCAATACGTAAAAGCGTGTAATCTCTGAAGATGCCGACCGGATCATGAAAATAAATGTTCGTAAATAATTAAGGTATGTGTTGTGTTATTTACATATGTTAAAAAGAACTGCTGTCTACAACTGTTTTGATACGTCCGCGTCAATCCTTTCCTGTTAGAAGTGCTGCACAAATGTTAAAATAAACACACTAGACGATCAACTAAACGATACGATCTACATACACACACGTATTTACACGTACATGAATATGCAGATAAAATATAAAACCCAACTATTCAACGTGTATGTCGTTATGGCATATATTCACATACACATTAAACAACATACCCCTTTTTAGAGACGACAACGAGACATTATATTTTGATTAATCAAGATTTCGTATTTATTAATATATTAGATTGGACCCGATATATAGTAACGATTTAAAAGGTAAAAAAAAGTATGCCTCGTGCGCCACTACCGAGAATCGAAGCCAAAACGTTTAACTTAAGATTTACTTTTTACTTTGACGTTACTGCTTCAGCTATGAAGACATGTTTGTTGCAAAGCTAAAATTAAAACAGCAACGAATAGCTATTACATTACCCATGCATATAAGTAAAGTCGCCCTAAACCTATGCCTAGCAAATTCCATTTTTCTTCACACGTTTGCATATATTTTCCCCGGCTGAAACCCAAATATAAATTTTTGCATAAGTTCGATTACGCTATATATCAAGTTTCTTGACTTTAAACCAAAAACTGACAGAGTAGTTTGGCCGGCAAATTGCTTTAAACATATATATATATATATATATATATATATATATATATATATATATATATATATATATATATATATATATATATATATATACGCATACAGAAATATATATATATAGAAAGAGCTTTGTGTTTACTATAACCACAAATAAACCATGTTGAATATTTGCATGAATATAATTACACCTAATAGTAAGCTTAACGTGATCATCCTATGAGAAAACCGAAATTACTAATAGGGAAATAATGAAAACTATTGCGACTTGTGGAAATTCCACAGACGACTCTTTCATATATAATATATTGATGTTTATATTGATGTTGGCATTCTGTAAATGTCCACTGTAAGCTGATACGCCCTGCTAATATCGTAACTCTTTAATTAAAATTGCAAAAGTATTTATCTAAGATAGTAGGGGGCGCCCGACGTAGCGCGGTCGTAAAATACGTTTTAATATATTTTAATATATATATATATATATATATATATATATATATATATATATATATGTATAACTTGGGTTCATTTAGCTATAATTAAAACCGAAACTAAAACTTATGAAGAATTGTTTATACTTTTTTTTTTTAATAAAAAATAGATTACTAGAGAGCCATCAGCTATTATCGAAACCGAAACTAAACCTCATGAAGGATTCTGTTAAAATAATTTATGAATAAAAACAAAAAACTAGATGACTTTAGTCCCATGAACTATTAACCGGAAACAAAACTCATGTAACATTATGCGTGCAAGAAATGGGAGTCCATAACAATTAAACGACAGTCACCCGGATGTAAGCGTGACAGATAATATAAATAACACACACACTATCCTTTTAATATACAGATGAATGTTTAAAAGAATAAGCAAATTAGCAAGATTTTTTCCAGATGAATGCAATTACATGACCCATATATATAATAAAGTGGTATTTTCTTTGTAGATAAATAGTGACATGAGTTTTAATATGTATATCAATCTATATATCTATAAAAGTGAAAGTGGCACAATACAGACTCGAAATTTAGTATACAGGGTATGGAGATGTGGAAAAATCTTTGTAATCCCTTCTACTAAATTACTCAGACAATTTCTTGTCTAAACATTTAAAATTTTACATGAAGGGTATTCAGATATAGGACAATCTTTTTAATCGGTTTGGGTCGAAAATTTTTCATTATGAATAGATAAATGTATGTATTTATGTATGTTTGTATGTCTGCCTAAAACTTTCGACAGAGGCGGGAGATTTTACAAGTTCAGTATCGTTTTGAAGTTCTACCTTTCAGACGACATATATCGAAAAATTGGCTTAAAACATAAATATCTTCACCTTCAACTGGCCACATTTCTACAAGGGGGTCGCTTTTTTCGCCGATTGTTTTCGAAAGTAATCCTCTCCTTTCGATTGCCTAGCCTTAATTTAAAGCTACGTCACTTTTGATTTTACGGTGGTCGCCACAGCAAAGACGTTGGACTAATTTTCATGTTCTTTTCCTCCGTCGATACGGGTTCGAGCCTGCCACTACCACTTTTTTTTATTTTGCTCAACATACACCTCCAAACACCCGCGCAACGCCGGGAACGCATGCTAGTACTCAAAGCAAAAAACAAATTCATCGCTGTTTTCGATCATACGAAAAAAAATGGGCATGGCTAAAAATGTTTTATATCGGACGAGTTATAATAAACAGTAAAAGACAATTGAATAAAAACGTAAACACTGTAATATTCAAGTGTGTGCTCAGAAAGATGAATGTAGGAGATAAATTAAGCAAATAAAGGCTGAGAATGCCAAGAAAAATATATTATCACGCAGTGTCATGTAAACTATTTTACGACCGGGAAACGGTATGTTAATTTAGGCATGTTTGATTTTTATAGAGCCAGTTATCTATTAATAACTGTATTTTAACCAAAATAAAGTAATAACTTCCAAAGGTTAAAAATGTGAGTTTGGTGCTACCAGCTAAAATCGATGTCAAAACATAACTCTTCGGCGTTATTCGTTTTCATATTAACTAAACCTCTCTGTACAAAAAACGCTTTAAATTAAAGTAATTGAACGTATAAATGTATATTGGCGCATGTGTAGAGGGATACTTAAATTGGAAGGGCGCTCTCCAAGTTCCAATTTGTGTTTATTGGCCGTTTACCAGTTATTTCTGCCGTCTAGAAACCAAATCGAATTTGTTTCACAGACCCGAATTCACATGGATAGAGATTCAAGTCTTTACACGAAAACTAAACTGAGTAGTTTCGTTGTAACCTTCAAAGAAAAGACAATGCAATTTATATATTAAAACTTTTTTGTACTAAAAAGGGTTAGCTTAACCAAACATTTTCGCATCATCTTTATCTCTCGTTACGATGATGAAAAAATAAAGCAAATAACGATACAAAACAAATGATGCTCCACATCTGATTATATAAATCTGAGTTAGAGAAAAAGTCACATATTTAACGAAGAAATCCAAATTCAGAAAATATTTCTTGTAGCTAATGCCCGGATGAAATTTAATCCAAATATGACTGATACAAATTGACATTTCAGGAATACTTATTGAAAAAAGCTATTATTAAAATTTGATATAAACTGGAGATATCCAATGCCTGAGATACATGTAAAATATTCAAAACAAGAACGCATCAATCTACCACAAATGCAACAAATTCACGTTTCATGCTCCGTGCATCTAGCACTAAACATACTTCCTAAATTCTTATTTCTTTAACCCATTACTATGGAGTAGTTATTTAAATACTCTGTTTTAAACCCTCATATAATATTCTTTATTATTTCACAAACAATTCAGCAATATTATTAAATTGCATTTTGACATTGATATGTTATAAGTTATTATTAGGTTGGTGCAAAAATAACCTCGTTTTTATACGTTCAACTTCAAAATATCATAGCCTCTTTTCACAATTAACCTTATTAATGGAAATAATAACCAGTAAATTTGACACATTTTTGCAAAAACGTTTATTTATTGGATTAGCATAGAAATCTGGAGTTCTGGAAGCAATGAAGTCATTAAAGGCCGATTCGGCATCGCCTCGGCTTTTGTAGCATTTTTCGCGCAGGAAGTTGTCGAGATGCTTGAAAAAGTGATAATCGGTGGGAGAGAGGTCTAGCGAATATGGCGGATAGGGCAGATCAAATTAATTCAGCTTATGCAGGGTCAGTTGAGCAACATGGAGGCGGACGTTGTCATGGTTCCTTCATATTAACCAATCTCGGGCACATACGTTGGAGCTTATGGCGCATTTCGTCAATTTTTCGGCAGTATTACTCCGCTGTATTCGTTTCGCCCGGATTCAAGGAGGTTGATTGATGATACCGGCCGCAGACCACCAACCAGTCACTATAATCTGTTTTGGTGCAATTTCGGCTTCGGAGATTGTTGTGGAGCTTCTCCGGCATCCAACTACTGTGCTGTACGGCGCCGGTTGGCATGAGGGATCGACTTCTCATCACACGTCACAATCAGCTCTGTTTTGTTGCGCAGAATGAGCGTAGAAGACACCTCAAAACGAAGATGTTTTTTTCATCATCGTTTATTTATCAAACTTTTTGATTTCCCTATTAGCTTTAAATTGCGACCGACTATTGAATGGTCGACGTTGAGTTCAACAGCAACTTCTCGTGTGGTTTTGCGAGGATCACCAATTAAGGCTTTAAAATGTTCGTTATCAACCGCAGTCGGCCGGCCGCGACATTTTTCATCTTCGAGGCTCTTGTCACCATTGTGAAATGTTCTGAACCACCATTTTGCCACACATTCGTTAGAGGTTCCTGGGCCAAATGCATCATTGGTATCACTAGTTGTCTTGGCAGCTTTTTGGCCAAGTTTTAACTGAAACAAGAAAATCGTGCTGATTTGAAGTTTGTCCAAGCTGTCGGAAAGCCTGCAAAAAATGAATGTAGAGATTAAGAACGGTAACGAATAATAGGCTTCGATAGAGCGAAAAACGCGCGTTAAGATGGTATATAACATGGCTATCAAATAATTAATTTAGAAATCATATATAAAAGTAACATATGTGAGAAACCGACATTGTATTTGCAATAATCTAATAATTATAATAATTTTCATACCGATTGAATGTTATTATGACATAAAACAGAGTATGAGATGTCACATCCATAGTTTACATCTAGTTTCTTTCTAAATGAAAAAAAAACATAAACTTTAATATGCGATGCGAATACATTTTTACAACATCGATAATCTCTTCTCATTCTAAAATCATTAAGCAGAGGGAACAGTGTCTTCATTTAGCACCAAACTAGTATTTATGTCAACAGTAGAAATTATTTCAACCGAACCTACGTATTGCGTGCATTATCCATCTTCAAACTGAGAATATTCATTGATTGCTAAGATGCGAATAGATATTTCTGTTCTGACTGTTTCCGCATGCACTAAATTGATAATTCCCTCCAAGATTTGCAAACCTATTCTAGAAATTGCAATTCGTATTCGAAAATAGCCGGTTCACCTGAATGTTACGTTTCGACGTGGAAATATTCCGTTATAAGAAGTAATGTCTTAACTCCCTTACTGGAGATTATCACCTACGTATAAAACTTATATATTAATCTATAGAGCACTATAAATAGTGATCTATGTTTGTACGAAACTATTGGAAGCTGACAAAATCTTTGTAAGCCAGAGTATACTTTCATGTTTTTCTATTAGAGGTTCCTGGGCGGCTATTCAGCCAATCAAAACGGAAATGCAATATACATGATATTTCGCTTATGATTTGTTATTTTCCCGAGGTATTGGCTTCTTTCGAGAAGAAACTCTGGCCAACGTATCGGTGCGTCAAACATTGACTCATTCAACCGTTAATATGGCAGCGTAAACCTTCCCACGAGGCTTTTCAGTTTATCTTTAACAAGGTTGAAACCTTTGGGCCAAAAGTATGGGAAACTAGAATCGATATACAACGGGTTCATAGAGGAAAATGCAAATAATCCTTCATGTTTTACATTTCTTATGGTTTACTTATACATGTTATAGATAAGAACATTCTTATTATTGTTTTCTTTTTCGTATACATGCATACATACATACATACATCTTTTTATTTCAGATAGAACTTTATACTGTCTGCTTCATATTTGTATACTATTTAAGGCACTCCAACCAGGAGATCTTTTTCAGTTTATAACTATCCCTTAAATTAAATTGTTTGTATGTCTCTTGCACTTGGTTCAACGTTTATAGTCACCAGATAGTTTTTTATGCTTTTTCATGAACCTGATTGCTATTATAATTACTGGAATGATAAAGTTCCTGTTCTGGTTCCAGCATCTATTGTATCTTTACATAAATCCTTGGTATATATATATATATATATATATATATATATATATATATATATATATATATATCGTAATCATAAATGGAAGCCATTCATAATTCATGATTAAAAACGTTTCAAACTAAATTAAAAGGGAGAAGGGAAAAGGAAAAAAGGGGGGATCAGTTTCGGCCTCTCGTTCTCAAAGTTTTATAACGGTTTTTTTTTAAGGGAAGAATCGAAAGTATGTAAAATTTAAAATGAAATTATCTTGCGTTACGTCATGTGTAGAGAAAATTGGGGGAAAGCGATTAAAATAAACCAACATAACTGGAAGATACTAGTGACTAATCACGCTCAAACCCAAGAAATATTTCCTCTGTTTACAGTCAGTCAGTCAGTCAGTCAGCCAGATTCAGTCAGAGAATTGATCAGTCAAAGGTTGACATAATCAGAGGAGAGTCCCCCTAGAAGCGAAGGGTAGAAGATTAACCATGTAGATACAGGTAGAATTCGTGACGCCATCGACCGGCCGATCAGATGAATAAATAAGTCATCATTATGTTGTAACTGTTGTCTTATGTCATGCTTCACCATGAACGAAAGGTAACTGTATTTATCATCTTATAATGAACATTGTGTAGCCCTTCGAAGATTATGTATCTTCCCTTCTCAGTGTAATGAGCTGTGCATCATATCACACTCTCCTCGGTATAGATAAAGAAGAACCATCCCCTGTCTGATATATAAATGTCTTCCCATCAGTCACAGTCGTCGTCATGATGCAATATATATAAATGTCATTATCGTTCCAATATCGGTGTTATAAGAACGGTTATATATGAGCATCACAAGAAGCATATAAGGACTGGTATAGATGTCTTCCTCATCATCGTTATATATGTGGCCCAATATGAACTCCCGTCATCTTTAAATATACACCCCTGGTATTCAACAGTAAATATACAAAATTAATTAAAATGCTAAGGCTTTTTTGAAATACTTGAATATTCATATAAGAGCAATTGGGACGTTCGGAAGGAATTAGATTTGTTTTAGCCGGTATAAATAGCTGCTAACTAGTCACAGTAAACAGAAAAGTGACCTTCCCTGAAGTAAGTCAGCTAAATCTGTTGCTATATACACTGGTATGGGGAAGGTGCTCTATATTTAGCGTTACTTATCGATCTGTCGATAATTCAAACAATAACGACTTAGGCTGGGGCGCTATATGTTTCAACTCCAATTCTAGCTGATAAAACCCTAGTCATAGTTGTAAACTTGTGAAATAATCCTTATATACTGTGTAAACAATAATACTACTAGACGATTGATTATATAATAAAATATACAGAAGCTGCGTGAATTAACATATATTAAAGCATATTTTACGATCGTAAAATCGCCGAGACAGTATTTCAATTCACTTTTTATAGTTTTTTGATCATTACATTTTTTCGATAATTACATTCTTTCGATCATTACACTTTTTCGATCATTACATTTTTTTTCGACCAGTGTATTTTTTCGATTATGACATTTTTTCGATCATTACAATATTTCAGAAGTTTTAAATTTTTATGCTCAGCTGTAATTCTAGCATTTCTCTAGGTCTATTAGTTATGTTTCCCTTAAGAAAAAAAAAACAACTCATGTTTAAAACTTCATAAAAGAAATTCAAATTCTTTTTATGTCCTATTTCTTGTTTTGAGTAATGCATTTGTAAATAATAATTTGCATAGTTTTACTGATGTACTGCCACGAATATTGAGCATGTTTTCAAGATATGGTTAAATCTGTAAATATTGAGATTATCATTTAGAATCTGTATATTATATATATACTGCATATATACATATATATATATATATATATATATATATATATATATATACTCCATATAAAATATAAAATATATATGCATATAATTATTATATATTATTATTATTATTATTATTATTATTATTATTAGAATTGTTTATGAGTATTTATTTATTTGCGGATAGTTATCCTCGTTTTCATAAATATTGTTTCACAACGTTTCGGCAAACTCATCCTTTGGCATTCTTCAGATTACTAACCACGACGGCATAGGAATGCTAAGTGCCGTTACTTTATTTCCAATACTTACTGCCTTCCATAGTTGTTGTTGTCTCACTACGATTTGGCCAACTAAACATCTGGCCTGCTTTGGGTAGGATTGAAACCACTATCTTGAAACAATGCTCACCTTGAAACGTAGGGATTTAACGCCTCTATCAAATTGGCCTCGGGCCCTGAAGAGTGATCAAGATGGCATTTGTTGTCGTATAAATCCAAATTTTCGTTCTTATCTGGTGTTTCACTGTCGGATCCATATCCAATGGTATTATATATTAGTTTTTAAAGCTCGGTAATAAAACGATAACTTTGGTATTTCTGGTCGTTACGAGGTTCATTCAAGGACACCTTCATAAGTAGAAAATGTATTGTTGAAAAGAGTATCAAAATGCTTCTATAAAATTTTTAAGATTTTAGCCTTATCAACTGGGCTCCATTGGTCGACTAATACACTGACGTTCCGTGTACATACGAACCAAACACTTTCTTCATACTTTTCTATTATAGTTTGGAGTTTTTTCTGTTGAATGCGTCCTGAAAATAGGTAGCCTGTGCAGATCACCAAGCTTATTTCATTGTACACAGGACTCTTGGAACATGGGATTTTCAAGATGAGTATACTTTCCTTCGGGTCAGATTTTATCCTCAATTAAAACTTTGAATGAAATGTGCATTTCAACAGTAAGATCCTGTACTTCTCAATTGTTCTTATCAAATGAATCTTGGTGTTTGCGAACAGGCAACTCAAGCACCTCAAGAGATGTTGAGTGAGTCCTTCAAACAAAGATTTAATCAAGCTGTTCCACAAAAATAGTAAGCTGGTATGATTAAACTAAATAATTTCCCGAGTAAATATGACACACTGCCGCCCAAACTTCGAATTCAACAACTCAATACTCTTGCCGGAACTTCCGACTCGAAAAGTCGGCACTCAATTGACTTGCACACAACTACGTAGATATCACGCCTTCCTCCAACTCATTATATACCTGTTATTTTTTTTATTTACCTGTTATTTTTTCACCTGTTATTTTTTATTTACCTGTTATTTTTTTATTTACCTGTTATTTTTTTATTTACCTGTTATTTTTTTTACCTGTTATTTTTTATTTACCTGTTATTTTTTATTTACCTGTTATTTTTTACCTGTTATTTTTTTATTTACCTGTTATTTTTTTTATTTACCTGTTATTTTTTATTTACCTGTTATTTTTTACCTGTTATTTTTTTATTTACCTGTTATTTTTTTATTTACCTGTTATTTTTTTACCTGTTATTTTTTTATTTACCTATTATTTTTTTACCTGTTATTTTTTATTTACCTGTTATTTTTTTATTTACCTGTTATTTTTTTTACCTGTTATTTTTTTATTTACCTGTTATTTTTTTATTTACCTGTTATTTTTTACCTGTTATTTTTTATTTACCTGATATTTTTTACCTGTTATTTTTTTATTTACCTGTTATTTTTTTATTTACCTGTTATTTTTTTTACCTGTTATTTTTTATTTACCTGTTATTTTTTTACCTGTTATTTTTTATTTACCTGATATTTTTTTATTTACCTCTTATTTTTTTACCTGTTATTTTTTTATTTACCTGTTATTTTTTATTTACCTGTTATTTTTTATTTACCTGTTATTTTTTATGTACCTGTTATTTTTTTACCTGTTATTTTTTACTTACCTGTTATTTTTTATTTACCTGTTATTTTTTTACCTGTTATTTTTTATTTACCTGTTATTTTTTACCTGTAATTTTTTTATTTACATGTTTTTTTTATTTACCTGTTATTTTTTTATTTACCTGTTTTTTTATTTGCCTGTTATTTTTTTCCTGTTATTTTTTATTTACCTGTTATTTTTTATTTACCTGTTATTTTTTTACTTGTTATTTTTTTATTTACCTGTTATTTTTTTATTTACCTGTTATTTTTTATTTACCTGTTTTTTTTATTTACCTGTTATTTTTTTACCTGTTATTTTTTTCTAACCTTTTTTTTATTTACCTGTTATTTTTTTACCTGTTATTTTTTTATTTACCTGTTATTTTTTTACCTGTTATTTTTTTATTTACCTGTTATTTTTTTATTTACCTGTTATTTTTTTATTTACCTGTTATTTTTTATTTACCTGTTATTTTTTTATTTACCTGTTATTTTTTTACCTGTTATTTTTGCATAGAAACGGCGACAGTCTGTGTCGCTCACTTGACCATCAAACATATTTCCACCAGGGTGTCGACATTTTAGCCTTTCATTTCTTTCCTTCCTTTGTTACACAATCGACGATTTGAAGGACGCATACATGCTAGCAAAGATAGTGGCGATTTTCGGTAAAGCTGGTCCTGAGATGACAACGGAAAGGTACGTAAACGTTTTGTTATTTAAATGCTTGCACTTTTCTGCGATAAAAACGAAATATGTTTTAATACGAAAAGAATAATGATCTGAAAGGTAACATGTGGTGGGAAAAGTCAGTTGTAAGTCGCTTTGATAGAGGCGTTTTGTCATGACATAATCGATCATGTGCCAGTCTTTAGAGCCTGGTTTCATCCATGTGGTCTCATAGCAATATTTTTTTGACACCTTGTGTTTGTGACACTCGAATAAAACTATTCGCAGAAAGATAATAATCTGGATCCGTTGGAGTTTATATGTCCAATACTATGATGACCATGCACCCCTAACCAGGTTTGGAAATAACTTCCATCTGGAAAATTAAAATCACCTATAAGGATGATTTTATCCTTGTGAAAAACTACAAAAATAACATTTCAAAGTTGGTTATAGAAATTATCATGTTCTTTCTCCGGCAAAATTAGATGCATAACAGCTGACAAGAATTGCCCGATTGTCCATCCCTATTTCTAGAGTAGGAATTATAATGCGGTCAGATAAGTCCTTCGGAATAGACGGGAGAGTTTGAGCCAAGCCTTATATTATAGTAAATTACACACTCGAATGTTGTGACTCAGCTTCACTCTTCCCACTCCAATAAAAATCATATCCTACTTTAACTTCTATCAGCTATGATACACTTTTAAGTTGAGTTTCACTTAATGCGGCTATGTCAATGTTATGTCAATTTGTTATAGTTTTTCAACACCAGACACACAAGGACTGTTTTGCGCTCTGGCGCAGAGTCATTATCCTGAATCGTACTCCCATTCCAAGTTCGAAAGAAGAGTTTATTGTAATCAAAATTGATTTGACTGCGTTATTGGATACCCAGACACAGCAGCAGGGTGACAAGGTTTATATGAGCATGAAATGTTTAGGGTTTTTACTGCCCACATCTCCAACTATATTTAACGCAATGCAATCATAAAAAATACTTTGTCCCCGATGGAGGATATCAACCGCACAATTGACACAGATTTTGTGGAGAAAGGGCCACTACCAATCAGCCTGCCAATGTTCAGTAATCCAACTAGAAAGTCCCGGCAACATTCTTTGCATATCTCCGTCACCTTCACACATATAACACACATATACGTTATTGAAAAATAATACGTTGCCAGAAAGCCACACAAGCTTAGATTTTAGTAGTGCAGGCTTGGGTAGCACCGTCCATATGTTTTTAAACTTCGGATAACAAACCATCGGTGCAACGATCTGCCACAGACAGCATAAACGACATACCTCAGATTACTTATCAGAGTTGTCATTCTCCGATATATATATATATATATATATATATATATATATACTTTCTTTCATATATATATTCTTTTCTCTCTCTCTCTCTCTCTCTCTCTCTCTATATATATATATATATATATATATATATATATATATATATATATATATATACTATTAAAAAACTAAATAGTCCTAAAGCTATATCGCAAATATTCAGGATTTTTTTTCAGGATATGATTGTACCTGTAAGTAGGCGTAATATAATATCAAATACTTACGTTTGAATTGAGTCCGATAGTGCAGGGAGTCTGTATACTCAGGTGTAACAGTTAATTATGTTTAGACTGTGCGAGATCATTTCGATTGCCTTGTTTTGGGACATATTCAATGCATGTATACATATTTCTGTTGAAACAATTTTCAAGTCCACTCCGCAAATCACCTATCGCACTGGTGAACTTGAAAAAAAACATCCGAGCTTCCAGTACCGCTATTGCTGTACACCCAAAGTATTCTGTTAATTCCCTGTAAATTAAAGAAAGCACACTGGACCATAAAAGACTTTCAGGTCGATAATAATCAAGACAAATTACTGGTGTATTTAACAGAGAGTGTTTTACAAAATTATGTCTCAGATGTATACGTCATGATTCTTATGACCATAACTGGCACGAATCGTAAACCAATATCGTTTTAGATGTAAGTATATCTATTATCATTGGTTAAGTTCAATCCCGCTGAAATAAGTAGACCACTGTACTATACGCCATGACTTCTGTAATATATTAAAATAATATGAAGTAAATTTTAACATTTCGTTTCATATCTTTTTCCGATATCTTTTATACAGTATCGTATTCGACACAATTTGAGATTACATTCTTCTTCTAACTATTGTGTTTAAGAAGAATAAACGCCTTTGAGTTATTTATGGTCATGAGACAGAACCGGAAATCTGGACATCCCCTACAACCAAGCGGACGAAATGGGGTGCACATGCGCCTCGGCTGTTGAGCTTCACCGGTAATTGCTCTGTGTAAATACCGGGGCTTGCAGGTAGGACAATCAGATTTGTTCGCTACTGTCGGCGTGTTCGCAATTCTGTTAAAAGCCGGCGGGAGTGGAACCAAATAAAAAAAATGGCCAACAAAGAAAAGTAAGCAAAAAAAGGAGTGCTATAAGTACGCCGTAATAGACGTTACTGTTGATGTGTTTGTATAGTAGACGTTTGTGTATGTCTTTTAATGTGTACGTGCCATAACTCATTATTTCAGCAATGTCAGAAAACAGCCTCGCCATTCCCATTCAAAGCAAAAAAAAAAAAGCAAGTAGAAATTGTTCATAAACATGTTACTTTCAACAGCAATACAATTTTCCCAGAAAATGCGTTGATCCAATGAACTGTCTCCAGTAGAGATAAAAAAAAACTATTAGCAGGCAGAATTATACCAAAAGAAAAAATAAATAAAGCTATGCTAGTTGTAATAATACAAGGTTTTTATATACGAAACGACTTAACTTTCTTTAGAAAGGCACTTGAGTAAAAAGGAAATGCTTCGTGTGTGACGATTTTCCGGCAAATCATCGAGTGACCGTTGTCAGAAGTAATGACCCGATTGTTAAATATAAAAAGAAACCACAACACGTGTCTAGATATTTTCCTTTTTTTTAATTACATTTTCACCCCAAACAAGGCACATTACCACTTTGTTGTAGGGGGCTACTATCAAGTACATAGGCATCAGGAGTACTGTGTAGGGAGTTGGGCAGCAAACTGTCGGTTCACGTACATTTGAACTTTTGCATGTTAGTACAGTTGGGGAAGCAGGAACCGGGGACGGAATTCCAAAGTCTAGATGTCCTGGGGAAGAAACTACTGGAGTCGAAGGGTCTCTTACATCTAGGGATCTCTACTGTGTAGGGGTGGGATTTAGCTGCTTGTCGGGTTTGTCGAGAGTATTTACGTCGAGGGGGCACAAGTGTTTGCAGTTCGTCAGAGCATTCACCTTTCAAAGTTTATTACTATATACGAAAAAGATGAATGAAGCTAAGGTTTGGCTTGTCTAACTGTCGAAAATTGAGCTGGGCGACGCCGATAAAGTCGAAGGTGTACACACACGCACCTTTCAGATAGATTTTTATCTACATTCTAGTGTCCTAAAAAATGACCTGAATTTTTAACTATCACTGAAAACAAAGAAAAGCTTACTTTCCAGGTCATTATGTCAGAATTGCATAACGCTAAATAAAGAAGAACAATGAAATATTTTAAATATTTACATTTCAACAATGGCGGCTGTTGTCTTTCTAATACACGGGTAATATAAATAAAAAGGAAGGTGAAAACAGAGAGTCGGTAAGTATGAGTGACAATATCCGCCATCGCCTGACCGACAGAAAGTATATTATTTCTGAGTCTGTACGGCAGCGAAAGAAAAGTGGCGGCGTGTTAGTGGTTAACTATGCGGGTTAACAACCTTAGTGTGCCAAGTTCGAACCCAGTTCGTTTCACACACACACACACACACACACACACACACACACACACACATATTTTCACTTAGAAACGTTTTCAACATCAACGTGGTCACTTTCCTAAGTATCCGATATCCTTCTCGAAATAATTTCTAATAGAATGATATTCGGGAAACGCGTGTCAATAAACACTATTATCATCACGATGAACTATGCGAACCAAACAAAAACAAAAAAAAATACACCGACGGGGAGGTGACGTTTTCTAAGTGGTTTACTATACAAAATGGCAACGTTAAGCTGCCAAGTTAGAACCCTATTCGTTCCACTAAAAACACTAAAAACGCCTTTATTAGAGATGCTTCCCCACACATTTTGTCTCTCCAATTAATACCTGATGTTTTTTAGGAAAAGTTATATTTAGAAATATATTTAGTAAATGTAATGTCAACAATATTCATCAAATTTATTCGAAATGCTCATCAGTAAGAGTAACATCAGAATATTTTTCAATTCGTTTATTTGCATTTATTCTTAGGCGATCCGTCGATAAAATGTTAAAACATGGGTAGTGGGTGATAATGTACGTATAACGTGAAATTGTCATATTTCATATAACGATATTGATTATATGAGGCGACGTTAAGTCGAGAGAAAGCAAACCCTAGCTAAGTAATAATGGCGCATAACTACATTAAACACGACAAAACGTTTGACTAACATTTTCCCCGAATTAGATTTTGGATTTATTTAATAAGATTGTCTTGTTTAGATATTCAAGTTGATTTCTCACAGTTTCTATCATTTCGAAATATTTATCGACTTGGCGATAAAATTGATTAATTAACAATAGTGTTTGATCTCGGTTGAAGTCTGAAAATACGCTGATACAATTATATCGATTTCTTACGAACGATTTAACATTTTTATTTGGCGACGAAGTTTCATTGGGAATTTCGTTTGCTTCTATTTGTTGCTAGCAATAATATGAACTAATGATAAGTATTAAGTGATGTGTGCTGTGTCAAGCCATCCGTGGAGACATATATTTGCCGGATGAAGCTGATTCGATTTTCAAAATGAGGACTCGGCTGATATTAATGTCAGTTGTTTACTCTGAGTCAGAGCCGCGATTGTATCAAAGAAAATCACATAATTTAATATTAGATATCTATATTAATGTAATGATCGGTATATGTGTATATATTCCTATGTACATGTATCTTACTAGAAATTAATCACCGCTCATTCAACTACTGTAATACGCCATATGATGTGGTTATACTTTATTTAATTCAACATTTAAAAACGCCCATTTTTAAAGATTTTTACAATTGTACTAGTAATAAATTTAACAATGTTTGAGTCACATGAGTATATCATTCAAACACTACCGTGTTTGAATATACGGTTAAGTGGCAATTTTTAGTCATTTAGACTTACTCATTTTTAGACCAAATTTCAAACAATTATTACACTTTCTCAGCTATATTGTGAAAGAAACATTTCAATTTTCGTTCCGTAAAAAAAGCTATAATGAATTTACTTATGTTCAAAATTGTAAAAAAAAAAAAAAAAAAAAAAAAAAAAAAAACGTAAGGAGGTGAGCGACATTTTTTATGACTGGTTTCCATAGCAACCACGTAGCTTCAGCGACTACTGTTTCTACCAGTTTACCGTTCCCGCGAAAAGATACGTAACAAGTAACAGAGAGAATGAAAGAATAAATTGGGAGGATTTTATTGAAATAAGACGAGTGCCTTACATTGTAATTACATAAGTGTATGTTATGTTTATGGGGGCAAAAAATTAGACTGAAAGAACAAGTGATTTTCTGAAAGCCTGGAAAATCATGGATTAACATAGAAAAATGCGAGCATGAGAAGTAATATGGTTGAGCTTAAACATTGAAAAGTAAAGGATTCATTGTTAAAACTTGAAAAGAAAAGGACAAGATATTCTAGTAAAATAGATAAATTTATAACTTAAAATATTTCAGCATTAAGATCTTTAAAAAAAAACAATTTATAGCATTATATAATCGATTCTTAATGCTACACTATTTTAAATTATAAATTCATTATATTCTTTACTAGAATATCTTGTCCTTTTCTCTTCCAGTTTTAACGACTGGAACTTTACTTTTCCATGTTTAAGCTTAAAAATATTACTTTTCATGTTCGCATTTTTCTATGGTAATTTCACATGATTTTAGGGCTCATAATATTGACATCAACGAATAAAAATTCGAATTATGCAGGTTTGCATCGAAGCATATTTGTATTTATCATATAACACTTAAGAAGATTCGTAAATTGTCATTCGTTTTAAAACTCCTTATGGTTCACAATTAACACATATTCTAGATAAAATAGAATGTAATACGTTTGCCTGAACATTGTAATGACTTTCTAGATTAAGTGTTTGGTATTAATTTGATATCTTGATTTTAATCTTAGCAATTAGACATACACGTGTTCTATTTACGGAATTAACTGAGTCTTTTAACGGCAGAGTTTATTTTAGTACAGACCAAATGTAAAACAAGTCTACGCTCTTTTCACGACAATAAGCCAGTAAATCATATAACGGCTGTTTTGAAACCTTAATAACAAGGAGCGCTAACAGCATTGTAAAAATCTTATGAAATAAGTTCTTTGATGACAATAAATAAAAGAAATATGGAGGAAATAAAATCAATGAATAATTAGATGAAAGTTTTAGTAGACATTGTCAGACTATGAAATCGAATGTAAACTCGTATACAAAGCCTGTTTTTTTGTTTGTTTCAGACAAGAAACTCAAACGTTTGTTTTAAGCTCATTTACTTAATTATATTTTGTTCTCATGTTCTCTCTGCCCTTTATATCTATGTACTTCACGATTTTATTGCTGTTACTGTTTTCCTTGGTATTTGATCTGCATGAAATCGCAGACATCTTATTAGTAGCCATTTCACCTTTATATTTATGTTAAAAGACGTATAATCTGAAGGATGGTTTTTATTAATTTTTCTCAATGTATATAGTGTTGACCTTATCCTGATATATTTAAACCGATTGCGGATCTCTGGTTAAAATTTTCCTCAATAGAGACGTCGTTGAATGTTACTCTTAACACATGCCTTTTGACAAAGGTGTATTTGTGCTCTTGTAGGGGTTGTCCAATTAACGACAAAGAAATAAAACAATATAATAAACGTATTTTAAATACGTGACGATCCTTTGTTTTTCATTCTTTTTAATCGTAAGATTTTCATGTGTAAACTGTGGTCTTCTTGTTGTTGTACTTTTCTGTTTATCTCTAAAATAATCTACTACATTGGAAAATTGTCTTGCAAAAGGTTTATTACGAGAAATATTGTTTACTAATTTTTATAATGTTTTTACTTGAATATTGAGCGACGCTGATTGCATCATTGTTGTGATATTCGTTTAGTTTATCTATACACTTTTCGAACGCGTGTTGTCACGCTTGTTCGCCTGTAGAGCTTCCTAGAAAGTTTGTGCTGCCTCGAATTTGCGATCATTTAAAATTATGATGAAATATATTCCATGTAACCTTCGCTTAAATTCATACTATTAAACATAATGTCTACTTACTTGCGTAGGCTTCCAATATAAAGTACCATTTATCTCTCAATCGGAATTTAGCAAACATCAACCACATTTATCTTTTTCTGAGGCGTAAATGTAAGCAACAATGAACGGTTTTTGGCGCTTACCTACACATTGCCGTTTCGTTTATCTTCTTCTTAATATTACATTTCTGTTTTACTCTAACGCATTCTGATAACCCGTCTCTATAGATTATGCACATCTATTTTAATATTATATATGGTTTACTTCTGTTGTCATTGCAAGTTCAATATTATTGTATCTGATTATTGTTAATAAGATATGGGGATTATTGATATTCAATTTAAGACATCAGTAGATAAACCTGATTTTAAAGATTAAATTCTTGCAATAATCTGCTCAACTGATATCTCTCTGAGATTTCAAAGCTGCTGATCTTTCTAGAGAGATAATATGTATATCCCTTCTGAGTCTGACTTCGCGTATAATAAAAGCAAGTATTGAACACATTTCAGCCACGTTTCTAAGTTGGTAATGTATACTTCTAATGACAACGAGAAGTTTATGATGCCTGAAAACACTGGCCAAATAAATGGAAATCGCACAGAGCACCTGGTATTACTAAATGGTCACCGATTCCTCAGTAATAACCAGCTCCATAATCGCTTAACTTGGGTAATATAATGGGAACCAGTGTGTCAACGTGATTATAACTTATAATTTTCAGGCTACACAAAGATATGAACATGTATTATATATGGTCACATGAAAAAAAACAGAAGAAAATATGAAAACCTCACTTTTCGTCGGGAAATACATCTATTTTCTGGAATCATCCAATAAACACTAGAAAATCGGATTCAAATACCTTTTTTGTGAAAAAGGGGCCAACACAAAACATGTCGAAAAATGCGTTTTTCTCTAAAAGATAAAGGCTTAGTTCAAATCAAATTCATTTTTTTTTAAATCCTAACCAGAAATAAAACACATAATGGTGAATAAATACATCAAATATCCCCGGCATCTACTTACTAAACAAACAAAAGGCTGATCATCCGTGATATAATTTTCTTTTAAATCAAACAAACCTAACCTGTCCGAAATATTCTATGATTTAATTGAAAAAGAGAAACACTGTTAACTCTATATACTTTAAAATTTCGTTGAAAAAGTTTATACGCCCGCACTTTCTCATAGTGGTGTACACATTATATAACACGAGTATAATGCATATTGTTTAAATGAATTTAATAGTTATATAACGAAGATTGTCTTCGACCTGATTCAGATAGTCTGTCTGACCGCAGAGCATGATAAAAAAAATAGTCGCAAAATTTTTATATTATATTTAAACTTGTTAAGTTGTTCCAATGCAAACTATTTTAAGATATTATCAAATATTGCTTTGGTGCCGAGATTATCATCGATCTTTACCCAGATCATCCACCCTCCCAGTCTGACACTCTATCATGATTTCAAAAATCTTACTCATTAATCTAATCAGCGTGTCCACCAAGTTTCATCGCAGACTCATTTACAGTCGAGTGTTTCGTTCGAGCCAACGAAGCGAGTCTGATTGAGTGCCTCGTCCTAATCGAAATTTTCGGCCATGCTTGACGTGACGAGCCACGATTATTACCTTGGCGATTGCCTTTTAACATATCAGCATTCTCTTATCTCTTTCGCTCATCTTTTCAACAAAATTGTAATTACAGCTGAAACTAGCGTATAAGGGCGTGTAATCGAGCATGGATTTCTCGAAGGGAATATAACAGAAATAGGTTTGGCACAGGATCAGCTATTTAGGAATATACACAATGCGTAAAAACGAAGATAAAGTAGGCTTTCCCACTGTTCGCACTTGTTAAGTTTGCAGGTTGAAACAAGTAACATAGAAAGCAATACAAATGACGACTCAACAAACAAAGGTAGATCAAATAAGGAGTGTATTAGGAAAAGGTATATTTACAGGATATTAACATAATGGTGTCAAATAAGAGAGTCTTTGCTGGAGAAACATGTCTGCTCTCGGTGGCCTTCGGTGGCTTCTGGTGAACACACACTCAGACTAACTGAATATTCCTATTTATGTGTAATTACTATCCACATATGCAAATGAATGTGTGCCCCCACAACACCCTCCTCCAAAGATTTGAAGTCACACCGATTTCAATATCTTTTTCTCTTGGGATTTAACATTAATGGTTCATTAATTTTCTTCGGGGTTCAGGTGTATATTGAGGCGGTTCCAAATTAAAGGATTCGTATATGATGGTCATGGTTTCCTCCTCTTCGAGTGCTGTTGTATAATCACCATCTTGAATGTGGCGTTTTTTATTTGGTTCAGGTGCCTTTTATGCATATTTTGTGGACCTTTAATCATGTATGTACAATCAGCAATGCGTTTATCCACTACTCCACATTCCCAGTAAGAAGTGTTATTCCTGTAGCACTTGAAATATACTCGATCTCCTGAGTTATATTTCTTCCTTATAATGTGTGTAGTGTTTCGGACAATTGCCTCTTGATGCAATAGTTTATCAAACGCTGATTTCACCTTCTTTTTCTTTACGTATACGGTGGAGGCTGCCCAGTCGGTATGTTCTATTTTTGATAGTATTCCTGTCTGTTCGAATCTGTCTAATTCTTTATTAATCTTTTCCAACCCAGCGAACGGAACGTTTCGCTTTTTTTCTAAAAATTGGACTGGTGTTTTCTTTAAGTTCAAACGAGGCCTTAAATTTATTGCAACGACCTAATTTAGTAATAAATACATCAGGGAATAATTTTTTAAAGTCCTCTTTTATATTTTCTGTTGTTGGAGTAGTGCATTCTATTTTTTTTTAGAATGTATTAATTGGCTTATCCCAGAGTCCAAATTTCTCAATTAAATCTATTCCAAGATTTTCGTTATTTTTCAATACGAACATTTTTAATTTCTTCGTAATCCCTTTTAATTTTATCGGAAAGATAACTTCTCTTTCAAATTTTTTCTCACCACCAGTTACCGTCCGAGCTGATTTACTTGTTTTCATCATGGTTGGTTTACCCAACTTTTTCCATGTATTCAAGTTTATTATAGAAATATCGGATCCTGACTCCAGTTGTAATTTTATTGGCGTTTTAAATATTTCCGCTTTTATGTATTTTCGACGATTTTTGTCTAATTTTTCATTTGATTTTGTTTGCTGTACTCTCTTTCTGGTGAAATCCTTATATCTACAACAATCGCTTTTGTGTCCGACTTTCTTGCAAATGTAGCATTTTTTCTTCTTATGAGGGCAATCCGATTCCCAATGTCTTTCTGCGCATCTCTTACAGTTATATCTAGGAAGAGACTTGTTATATTATTTACGATAATTATAATTATTATATTTGGAATATCTCGTTCCGTTTTGACTGCTTTTATTTGTATAGTTCTTGGTTGGTGTGTATGGTTTTCTAACCTTTCTTACATATGCCACTCCGGATTCTTCTATCTTTTTTTAATCCATTTTTAGTGTAATGCCCCTTTCACAATCCTCTGCTAATTTCTGAAGTGTTAAATCTTGCTCAGATTCCAGCTTAGACAACACTCGTCTGCGTATCTCTGCATTTTTCGTGGAGACAAACCCTTGTGCGAAGATTAGGCATTTGAAATCTTTTACTGCTAGTTCCGCTAGCTTAAAATTATCACAGTTTTTATTGACAACTGATGCGTATGTCAAATAATCTTGGTTGTCCTACTTCCTTAGATTCATACACAACCATCTCTTATGAAAAAGAGATATATTCGGATTAAATAATTCTTTTAGTAACTTTACAGCTTCCATGAAATCTAATTCCCTAGTTTATTTTAGGTAGTATATAATCTACCAACTTGCTGTGTTCTCTTACACCCAACTTTCTGAGTAAAAGGCGCACTTTCTGGCTATTTGGCCAACTTTTGCAGTCCAGTTGAAAGACATCCTCGTATCCTGTATAGTATGCTTCAAAAGACTTTTCTTCCTCCGGCACATAATTAAATGTGTCCATGCTATTAAATATAGTTGTATGCGAGGAATTAGTACTGTCGACATTTTCTCGATTAGTCTATAATAGTTCCAGTGTTTTATCTAACGTTCATTTTGCCTTTCTTCATATTCAAATTGTAATTTCTTCTGCCTTTCTTCTTGTTCAAATTGTAATTTTTTCTGCCTTTCTTCTTGTTCCATTTGCCATTTCAATAATTTCTCCTCTCTACATACATCTAGCTCGGATTGCGCCTTTTGTTGCGTCTGCAAAAATCGCATTAACATTCTAGATAATTCCTCCATTTTTTTATCCTTCAGTAGCAGTAATGTAGTTACGAAGAGAAATTGTACAATTTCACATGTAACACAATATCCGTACGATATAAAATGACTTATGTTACAAAAAAAATTGTTCATAGTTCCTGTTTTCAATAGTAATATCGCTGCTCGAATAATATTTTCTCACTTCGCTAGCGAGTCAAGCTCATCCAATCACAACATAAAAACTGCGGCTTTTGCTGAACCCACAAAATACGATTTACTTTTCTGTTTTAGGCATTTCCTAATAAATAACAGCCGAACTTAAGTACAACTCTTTCCATAGGAAAAAAAAAGTTTTTTTAACTCGAGTCACAATTGAAAAAAATAAAATGTATGGACTACATTTAAATTTCTTTTTTTTTGCGTGACGTTTTACTGTCTTATATCCGTTATCCAGTGACAACTTTAGTTTAAAAAAAATCTTTCCTTGATTTTAGTTTAACTGTGGTAATTTTTTTTAAATACCGAAGAGAAAAAATTGGTTTACGAAAAAGTCTTTAGTTGGTATTTACAGCAATTTAGGAAATCCACTGGTGAACTTTTTATCTTCGTATGTTACTTCCTTGTAATTTAGTAATACGAATCTGTTATTCGTAATTTAGTAATACGAATCTGCTTGTTGTTTTACAAAAATTCACTTTTACAGTTTGTTATTTATTTTTAAGATGGATTCCACGGGAAACGGCGTAAATCGTCGCTTTTTTTTTGCCACGTTCGAGTTATATTTTCTTTGAGACTGCAATTAAAGGTTTTGGTTTGTCTCTTTTTTTCCCGACCCGTATTTTAGTAAATAAAATACTATTAATCGAGGTTACTTTTTTTTAACCTGAATATAGTTTTCGTTCTTGGAATTTGGGAAACAACCGTTTCTTTCTTTTAGTGTTGTACTTCGTGTGTATTAGGAAAAGGTATATTTACAGGATATTTACATCATGGTGTCAAATAAGATTCTTTGCCGGAGAAACATATCTACTCTCGGCGGCCTTCGGTGGCTTCTGGTGAACACACACTCAGGCTAACTGAATCTTCCTATTTATGTGTAATTACTATCCACATATGCAAATGAATGTGTGCCACCACAACAGCACTACTACGCATATTCACAGAAAATAACGCCTGCATTGGATAAGTACAAAAAAGATAAATAAAGTTCTCTAATTAGAAGAATGAATGAAATTAAGAAACGTATAAGGCAATACATGAAACGAAAGTAGACTTGAATTAAATAAAATACGCATCAAGTGCTCTT
Organism: Euprymna scolopes; assembly: GCF_053919585.1. Taxonomy (NCBI): domain Eukaryota; kingdom Metazoa; phylum Mollusca; class Cephalopoda; order Sepiida; family Sepiolidae; genus Euprymna; species Euprymna scolopes. Next base: position 41,573,399 of record NC_136509.1, read on the forward strand.
TAAAGCCAAATCACAACGTAAGATTTGGAAAATAAACAAATGTTTTACTTGTTTGAAATTATGCCATGAATGTGTTTCGGGGCTAAAGTCTATTCTCAGTATATTTAGATGATAATTAAGTCATTTGGCCAGGATTACTGCAATATATTCCTAATGTAAAAATTCTTTTTCATCTATAAGAAAAAAACTGTATTTTTAAAATCGGATTGTTTTAAATGTTCGATAGTTATCGGATGAATTTCTGTACAAAATACATCCAAGAACACTGCGAGATATATAATTTAATTTTGTGTGAAATTTGCAAAGGATAGGCTCAGCCGTTTCAGAGACTATGGGGAAGGAACTCACACACACAAAATGACTTGTTTTTTATATATATATATGTATACATATGCATACATATATACATATATAATCATATATATATATACATATATATATTTATATATATATATATATATATATATATACCTGCATATATATAAATACATACATATATATAAATATATATACATATATACATGCATATATATATAAACACCTACATATATACACATATATATATACATATGTGATGATGATTGCAAACGTCTTGTCAGACGAGTGCCACTCCCTCAGACACTTAATGTCCATGAGCCCAGAAATGACTTTTTTTTCTTAGTCCTACTGGTGAATTCACACGCTCACGCAGGCATGATACTGAAGACGGTCATTGAGATCAATTATTACATGTTTCCAGCATTTCAAGCCTCCATGCGTCATAACTTTTCTATCGCCACAGGACCATTTTTATAAACAAATGCCTGAGGGAGTATCTATACACAGGTGATGTTACAGAGTCTTAGCTTTGTACGACAGCTAAGTCTCTCTCTCTCGGTTCAAAATGTTGCGATCCAGCAACAAGCAAGAGCAAGATAGCCAGCAACAAGTTAAACTGCAGACCAGCTTAATGCGGGTACTGATCTCCCGCTTTATATTTTTTAAATCAGAGATTTGCTTCTCCTAGAAAGGTTGCCTTCACCACGGCTTATGGGTTATACATATGTATATGCATATATATATATATATATATATATATATATATATATATATATAAATACATAAACATGCAATTATATATATACATACATATACATATATATGCATACATATATATATACATGCATACATATACATATACATGCATACATATACTTATATACATACATATGCATCTATATATACATACACATATATATACATACATATACATATATATACAAATATACATATATAAATATACATATACACACATATATACATACATATATAAATATACATATATATACATACACATATACACATATACATATATACATATATACATACATATACATATATATACATACCTATACCTATATACATATATATACATACGTATATTAATATACATATACATACATGTATATATACATACATATATACATATATATATATATACATATATATGCATATACATATATATATACATACATATATAGATAGATACATATACATATATATGCATACATATACATATATACATGCATATACATATATGTATACATACATGCATATGCATTATGCATACATATGATGATTTCAACGTCTTGTTAGACGAGTGCCACTCCCTCAGTCACTGAATGTTCATGAGCGCGAGGATAACTTTTTTTTAATCCTGCCAGCTAATTCATACGCTCAAGCAGACATGATATTGAAGAAGGTCCTTGACATACATATATATATATATACACATATACACACATACATACACATACATACCCATAAACATACACACATGCACACATCCATCCTTACATACATACACAATGCATATAACACATACATACAAACATATACATACACACATGCACATACATATAAATATATATGCATACCCATATATAATATCATATACAAATACATACACATATACATACGTATTCACATACATATACGTACACATGTATGCCCATATACATACATACACATAAAGTTACCTACATATACCTACACATACATATATATGCACCTATACGCATACATATATATGCATATATACATATACATACAGACAGAAATATATATATATATATATACGTATATAATACAACCACACATAAACATATATACACAAAAATAAATAAATAAATAAAAATATATACATACATACATATATACATACATATACAAATAGGTATACATACACATACATACACTAGTACATATATTAACATACATGCATACACACATACACACATGCATATATAGATTGATGGCAGATCAATTATTACATGTTTCCATCATTTTAGGGCTCCACACGTGACACTTTTTCCATCGCCACAGACAATTTTTATAGACAAATGCCTGAGGAAGTATCTATACAAAGATTATGTTAGAGAGTTTTAGCTTTGTACGACAGATAAGTCTCTCTCTCAGTTCAAAATGTTGAGATCCAGCAACAAGCATGAACAAGATAGCCAGCAACAAATCAAACTGCAGACCAGCTTAATGCGGGTACTGGTCTCCCGCTTTATGTTTTTATATATATATATATATATACATATATATGTAAATACATATATATATATATACATACATATACATATATAAACCTACACATTAAAGTATATATATATATATATATACATACATATATATACATGCATACATATATACATATATATATATATAAATATATATATACATACATATATAATCTTTATTATAGATGAGATAGAGGTAATTTTTCGTTATTTATTCAGGACAGGTAGTTTTACATCCAATCTAATGCCGTGCATAAGGATGAGAACGAATTTACTTTCACAAAACAGTTTTGAAATCGAGTCAGTGTTTAGGGAGAATACAGCCACATATAAAGAGAACTCCAACTTAATTGAAAATGAGCTTAATCTATCTTATTGCCATCGCCTCACGAATGAGAGCGCATCAGGTGACACCAGTGAACTCACGGGCCAATTTCACGTTCAGCTTAGTTCATCTCAATCAATCAATATCAATAAAGATTTTAACACTCAATGAGGGACCTCTTCCTGGACTTTAGCCATCCATCTTTGTCCCGAGCTATTCGCCGCTATGTGGGACCCATGTGTTGTATCAGGTCGTTTCTCTACCTCGTTTTTGATCTTCCCTTTGGCCTGTTATGTTCACGAGGTGTCCATTCCGTTGTCCCGATGGACCATCTCTTGTCATGATGTCTGGCTACGTGCCCTACCCATCTGTGTTGGGATGTTTTGATGGTAGTATTGATATCAATAACTCTTAGTGGTTGGTGGATCCAGATCGATGCAGCAATATATTCCCTGCTTAGCTCACATCTGCATACCATTTGCGTAGATTGGTACTGGCGTGTTTATTACGTACACATATCTGATGAACTAATTGTTTTAACGATTAGTAAAAATTAATAAACAACAAAACAACATGACGTTAAAAACTACTTGCAAATTGATACGACGTTTTCTTAATCCATTGCATTAGATGTATTTTAGTGATTATCTTTATCAACGGTTTCCGCATTTTATTCTCATCTGTAAAACGTTAATTTATATTTGGAAACGCGGACTTATCAAATGGAGTTCTTTTTTACGTGTTATTGTTGTCTTACTCTGTTTAAAAAAAGCTCTGCCTTATTACTAATTGTAATTGTAATATAGCAATATCCATACAACAGTGCTCAATCTAAAAAAAAACTGCTTATATAGTCATTTACAGAGAAGATCTGTGAGATTCCGTTAGTTGATGTGCTCACTTCAACATTTTCAGCATGTGTGTATATATGCATGTGTACTGGGGCTAAGAGATCAGGCGGTATAAAGATATAGGGTTCGTCAACTAAAATGTACCAAACCATAATATTATGTTTACCCTTGTGCTTGCAAAACTCAACCATGTTCTACAAACCCAATAGTAAATATTTGGCAATAAATTTCAAGCGTACACACTTACATAAATGAATGAACCCGAAAATAGTCGATATGCCGTAAAACGAAACAATCCAACAAAGGACAATAAATTAATATTTTAAGACATGAAACACATGAAGCATAAAAAAACAGTTTTAAATGTCTGAATTCGGTATTACATGACCTGAGAAAGGGTGGTATGCCGCAAAATAAAACAATATAATCAAACTGTATATATCAATGAGCTGCATTCATCTGAAACACATTAATGACATCTCGATTGTCTACATAAACTTCATCGTGAGGTGCCTTTTCTCCAATTTCCAATTACTGAATCATGCTGAATCTCTGACCACCAATAGCAACATCTATTTGTTACCCTATGATCTTTGCTTTGGTGTGTGACCATCTTATAATTCTCGCCGCTGTGTCAGATCACACAGTTTCACGTCACCGATGGCTAAAGTATAGCACGTATTAGACTATTCTGATATTCCGAGCTTCATCATATAAGGGATACAAGGTGTTCTACAGCTATGTTGTTCAGTATTCATCCAGAAACGGTCTTCTCTTCGAAAAAAAAATTAACCGGATAGAAATAACCGATTAATACGTTACCTCAATCTTTTCGTAATATTGTTACAAACAAAACACCCGCTTTCGATTTTCCATGATCTATAACGGATGTAGTAACATTCAGACATCGGTCATGGGAATGCTCATGTCCTCGCGGATTCATCGGAAATAGCGAAACATAGAAAAGTTAAAAGCTTCTTAAATCGTTGCTTTCCTTGGGATATCATACATGTAGAAAATCTGAATACATACAAAGCCTATTATTCCCAGATGTCTATTTGTGTGGTACTTTACAGGCTCTTAGATGCTTATCTTCACTGATCTGAACGAGAACCGACCTCTCAACGTGGTTATGCCAGCAAGTCGTAACACCTGTTAGCCTCCCTCTGGTATTTTTACATGTTGAAGTTCCACAGCTGTACATTAAGGAAAGAAGGATTAAATCGAATAAAGATAGCGCGTTAATCCAGTACGGCAAACTTGTAGTGGTTGTCTTACAAACTCAATACATGCTTTCAATCTGTCATGAGCTATCATGAAAGTAGTAAGGCTGAGAAAACTGTCATTTTTGAAAACGTTCTTCGTTTGAGGATTGTAATGCTGGGTATGGGGCAGCCAAACCAGTTGCCAACATTTCCCTGCTTTTTATGGAAACCAACCGAGAGCTCGTTTTAGTATCCTCGTACCTCCCTTAAGTGCAATTGCCTGGATCTCTTTTGTCCTTGGTTCACCAGGAATGTGCATTCAGCTCAATCCTAAGATAGCGAAACATAATAAATTATGCGTCCGACTAGATTTCGCATCAAATTAAAACCACTTCACATCATTTCAGTTGCATAGTGTTACTGCAATATTGGTGCACAACTCCATCTAAACCGCAATAAGCAATACTAAGGTAAACAAACAGTAGACTTCAGAATAAAACTACACCATGCATTTTCATATGATTGTGTAATTGCCATCATCTCCATTATGATATAGTATCACATGGCGCGTTTTATATTATATGCGTGTTTTCAACTAACGCCACAATCCCCAGTATTGCCACACAAATGAGGAAAGGTGGAGAAGATAATCGATAAATAATTTACATATACTACAAATCCGTACTTAACTGCACCTTGTTTCTGGAAACATCCTTCTTGATCGTATTATTTTGATTATTCGGATTACTTTTCTCATCTTAAGTGTTATTCTTAAAATGTCTCAGTCGAATAATCTAATGGCACACGTTTGCTTCTGATGCACGTCCATAACAGGGGTCGCTACTTTTAGATCATGAATGTATAAGATTAGTTATCACAAAAATGCAATTTGGATCGCCTCTGATCCATTAGGACAGAAAAATAGGAGGCATTACATTTGGATCTGTCTTCGTAATTATAGGTCAACTGGTGAGATAGCAGCACACCTGATATTATATTCAATCATTGGATGATATATGCAAGACCTATTTTACTCTGTACTCAAATAAACCTCGAGTTTTTTCTTATTCGGACGACGAATTTTCCTCATTCTTTGTCGTTTTCAGTTTTTTTTTTTACTAACATATGTTATCTGTTCGTTTCGGTCATTCCTTTTTATTATCTGCTACTGCCATTTTTCTGGGTCGTTTTTTTTTTTTAGTCTAAACTCAATTCAAACATATTTTATAAACCTCTTTTCTTCTCCGCCGCATTTAAGCGTTTTTAATCCTCCAATCTTACTTAGACAAGTTTTTTGTCAGTGCAGACTGGTTCTTATTCGGAAAAAAAAATCTAAAAATATATCAATATATTTGCAGAATGTTTTTAACGACAATATACAGTCTACTAAATTCTTATTGGTATCCGGATTGAGATCAAGACCTTCCAATATTCATTTTTTTATGCATTACTAGCAGTTCAGCCCGGCTTTGCTTGGGCTCTATGTACTGTTCATAACGATACGTGCATATATATATATATATATATATATATATATATATATATATACACATATATATACATATATACATATATATACATATATACACACATATATATATATATATACATATATATATATATATATATATGTATATAAAGTTTGACTCATGTCCAGGTAACCTACATCTAAAATTTAAAGTATTTAGAACTAAATTGACGGAGGACTTTGGTAGAATCTGCAAAGTCAACTCTTCTAACTTTGACCACTTAACAGCCAAATTTACACCCAAAATCTGATTAAAAATCTGGCTGAAATGTATTAATATCATTTATGTAAAATTTCAAATGTTTAGACCGAAAATACGCTGAAAAGTTTGTTAGAGACCGCAAAGGTAAAACCTTTTCAACTTTGACCCCTTGAAACCAAATTTTCGGCCAAAAAACGATTTAAAAGCTTGCCCTATTTCTTAATACATTTTATGTAAAATTTTAAATGTTTAGACCAAAAATTGGCTGAGTAATTTTGTGCTATTTCCCAATTAATACTTAGGGCTATGACATAGGAATATTCTTATCATTGTTTGACTCACGATTATATATTCGATACAGTTAGATACAGTTAATCAATAAGAAACCACATCACTGTATATATCTTTTTTTAGATGGTAGTCACCACTTATCAAGACCTAGAAGCCACTCGGGGATAAGGTTTATTGCGTGTACTATAATAAACGGGATAATATCGTAGAATCATTAATAATGGAGATTTGATAAAGCGTCTTACTTAAGGGGGCGGTTCATCAGGAACTTGTTTACTTTGGACTTGAAGACATCCAAAATCTAGTCAGGTTGGAAATAGGCAAACGGCAGAGAGTTCCACAGGCGTGCACTTCTAAGAAAGAAGATTTGTTCATGGAATGTACGTTTTGATTTAGGCACAGATAAAGAGTGAGGAAAATTATTGACAGTGGTTTCAGCTAGACGGGTGTTTTTTCGTGAACGATTGGCGAGGGGGGCCAGAGATTGGAGCTCAGACGAGCACTTCCCATGGAAATAACGATAAAACAAAGACAGGCTCGCAACGCCTCTTCTGTGGGAGAGAGGTTGCAGGGAAGAGAAAAGGGCATCCCCCACTAAGTCACGAAGTCTATTTTGTACTCTGTCAAGGCAGGATAGGCATTTTTTAGCAGCTCCTGCTTGGACGTACTTGGATTTTATATAAATAGAAAATTGCATCAACAGTGAGATATCTTCTGGAGTGGTAGAATGATCCAAACATTTTTCCAGCGGCCTTTGGCAACGGATTTGATGTACGTGTTCCATTTCAGATCAGGAGAAAATAAAAATATATAATATATTAACTGATATATACTGGAGAGTAAACATAATGAAACGAATATTCACTTTTCATAAAAATGATGTTATTTTGTATTGAATTCAAGTAAATCGTTACAAGATACAGATGAAACTAATACAGAAATGAAGAGTGTTATCTCCATATAAAACCCTTTTAAATGTGTTTAATGCTATAAATAAGTAGAGATTTTGATAATGTATTACGTGATGTCTAACTTATTATACTTTTGACAGACCGGTTTCGGAAGATTACAAAAGTTAAGCACCGCTGAGCTTGGTTAGTGCTATAATAGGAAACAATTTAGAAATTCCAGGTGCTCTATATGCCCTTAAATTATCTCGGCAATTTTCGGTCATCCTGGACGTCTCCTTGCCACTGTACTCAAGCAGTGACGATTCAGGAAAGGTGTGGCTCAGAATTGTACAATTCTTGCCTCACAGTTACACGCATGACTACTGTTAAAGCGTGCCCATATTGTTTTTCGAGACGATAAACCTATTATTCAAATTAAACTAAAAAAAAAAAAAACTTACTAAGTCCAACAAAATCTATAATAATCAATTCATTAGTTTAGGAGTTAATCCTATACATAGGCATAAACATACGTTCATATCCAGCTTCATGAAAGTAGATGTATATGCGTGAGTTTTGTTTGCGTATACCATGTGCAGAATTAGAGAAAGCGTTGGTCTTTTTAATAGACTAGATTGCTCGGTCGTAAAATACGCTTAAATATGATATTTTAATTTGTCTAGATTTCGTATATATTATTATAGTGTCGCGATTTCAAAAGTATAATAAGAATAATATTTGGGTGCCATTGGCTAGACTCGAAAGCGAACGCAAAACTGCAAAATTTAAAGGTGGGGACGTTACACCTATATTAACATAACACGCATACGAACTGATTAAAATTAGAAATAAACTAAACTGAATTTACAAAATACATAACGATCTATTTTCAGTTTTGACCCCTCAAATTATTCTAACCGGCTAATGACCCATAAAAGTTCGTAAAAAATCCAACCATTTGAGGCCCTCGCCCCGCTCTTTTAGCTTCGGAAGGGATAGAGTTTGTAAACTATTAAGACAGACAGACATTTAGTATTTAATATATTAGATTTTAGCATGGACGACATATTAGATCACGTTGCCTTGTTTTAGTCGGAACCACAGTCGTCTAAGTAGAAAGTAAACGAACAATATATTCGCGCTTTACCACCTACTTAAACCAGGCGCAACATTCTAAAATATGCCATAAACATCAACCGCCAATTACGACGTCTTTATTGCATCAAGCGGCGTTAACCGATTGGCTTCGTTACCTCCTCCTGTTTTCACCACATCCCGTTTTTCAAGTAAAAAAAAAGCTATTGATCTAAAAGGGCTTTCATATTATTTGCCGTAACCCTGGGTGTTTGTTTTTGTTTTAAACATGACTGCATTATTTGACAAAAAAAAAATGATGGAGTGATATTATCGAGATGAAGAATAAAACACCACTATCAATAGCAGTTGTCTACTAGTTATACCGGTAACCGCACGAATAACGACGTAAAACGTTTTTAGGACCCTGGGATACGGCATTAAAATTAGTGACAAAATACAGTACAGTATATAATCAAATAAAATTATAAATGTCACCGTAAGGCGGGGAAATACCGTAACCAGGGGCTAGAAAAACATCGTATTCAACACCGTCACTTAAAAAAACCTATCCTAGGGCCACCTTATCTCAGATTTCTTCTGTACAACAAATAAAGACATAATACGGAAAACTTCTGCTGATTCACGACTCATATGATATTAAGACACGTCATCGAGCAACCTGGAAAGCTTAATTTTTTTGTTTTTTTACATAGGCGTCACCACTTATCAATGCCAATAGTCCACGCAAGGATAAGGGTTTAAGAGTGTAGAGTAGTCACAAGGACAATATAGTAATCGATAGTAATGGAAGTTCGGTAAATTTGTTAACTTAAGTGGAACGGCTCATCAGAAACTTGTTCACGTTGGACTTGAAGACAACCATATTATAGACAGCTGGAAAGCAGGAAAACGGAAGACAATTCCAAAGGCGTGCAGTTCTAAGTAAGAAGCTTTGATCATGGAATCTATATTTAGGTTTAAGCACAGATAAAGAGTGGGGAAATTATTGACAATGTTTTCAGCTAGTCTAGTGTTTCTTGTGAAAGTTTGGCGAGGGGGGACCATAGATTGAAGCTCAGTCGAACACTTTCCATGAAAATAACGATAAAGCAGAGGCAAACTCGCAACATCTCTTCTGTGAGATAGAGGTTGTAGCGAAGAGAAAAGACATCTCCCATCAGGCCACGAAGTCTATTTTGAACCCTATCAAGGCAGGACAAGTCTTTTCTAGCAGCTCCTGCCCATATGTGGCAACAGTATTCCATCCTTGGACGTATCTGGCTCTTATATAGATAGAGAATTGCATCAGCAGTGAGATATCTACTGGATCGATAGAAGGATCCGACCATTTTTCCAGCGGCCTTGGCAACAGATTGTATGTACGTATTCCATTTAAGATCAGGAGTAAAGGTCAAGCCCAGAAGCCTAATGCCAACAAGAAGCAACTGGTTAAGTTTAAACCGGCTGCATGATATTTTTTTGCGATAAATCTGCAAGTATAGTAATTTTTTATCAGATTGACAGCCGAAATATATTTGCGAGAATAAAATAATTTGTTAATATATTTCATTGTCATTTTTATAAACATTCGCTATTTAAAAATATCTTCCTACAAATAAAATTTTCGATTTTTCAATATACTTTTCATTTACACTTATGTCTTTCTATTTGTAACTCGTATTTATTTTAAACTAGCATATTAATCCGGTCTTGCTAGAGGGTGTTTTTTTTTCTTTTTAAGGCTTGTTTGATCTGTATCTTTGGCAATTACAATATGTTCTTTTTTTTGTAATCCGAAAATTATTTTAGTAAATTTCGGTTATATTGGCACCTTCCTGATCAACGTAGCCTCACACAATGGCTGTAACGTGCCAGCAACAAGCAAATATATCTGATTCGTCCCCTAAGCAGCTATTCTTCTAGCTCCAAACCAACTACTTAGGCAAGTTTTTGGATGCCATGATTTCTTGAACCGTATGCGAAAGAAACCACAAGATCAACATCGACTATCTATTTGTTGTAAGGATTTATGTGGTTGTCGTTGTATAGTTCTCCAGTAAACCAACTGTGTCGAAAAATTCCTTATCTTATGTTGCCTGGCATACTACTTGTTCTTGATTGTTTAAGCCTATGTTTTGTTAAACCGACATATAAGAAACCTCTGAATAACATTTTTACTAAGTTTGTGTGTAGACTGTTTTGTAATTTCTTCAGGATCAGTTGCTTGTTCAATGGATGTTCAAAAACAGAAACATGATTTACTTTTGCAGGGCTAAAATTTCAAGTCTTATAAAATTCTTTGCAGTTAATCAAGAAAAAAATCAGAAATTTACGTGCGGAGTTTGAACCTACAGACAACGTCATGCAAAAATGAAAAAGCACGCTATCAACTTCCCTACGGTAAGCCACAATAGAATGTTCAATGTCCGTTCTTGTATCATTGTTTCTCAACGACGATATGGAAAAAGTGGCTTCAGACAGATTAATCAAAATAACGGATTCTATTATCAATGATTGGTAATTATCGAGGATATTCGGAGACGAAATTTGACTAACGAAAGTTCTGTAAATTTTAAAGCACATTTGTTCAGCCATTTCTGAGTCTATACGGAACGAACTCACAGACAGAGAGATAAATTTGCATTTTTATAATTGTAGAATAGATAGATGAATAGATAAACCGATAGAGAATAGATATTCCCTCTAGTTTTTTTTTTAAGTGACGTATTTAATAATAATAATAATAATTATAATATTTAATAATAATAATAATATTTAATATTTTATAATAATAATAATAATAATAATAATAATAATAATAATAATAAATATGTCTTGTATTTACAAAAGTTTTTATTGAAAAACAGAGGAAGCAATTTCTTGTGCTCTAATTTGTCGAACCTAAATATCAGTCGAATAGAAAATTAGGAAGAGTAATGTGTTCTGCCATAATTAATTCTTGGCTTGTAAACTCCAAACCTTACTAAGACACATCTTTTGATATTCATATTGAATCTAACTCTAATGAAACCGATAGAATTTTATGATGGCTGGTCTAAAATAATGCATCCTTTGTTAAACTAAAAGAGATGAACACATAGAAGATGAAAGTTGGACCATTAAACTGAACGATTATTTTTGCTCTAGAATTTATTTTCCTACATACGAGGGGCATTACAATTTTAAGTGAACTTTTACCAGTTGTGGCTGTGAATGGGTGCCCGGAGCGCACTTTGTCACTCGCATCTATGTGCCATTCTGAAATCGAGGATCTCATCTCATAATAGTACTAACATAAACTACATCCGCTTGTAAAAATAAAGTTGAGACACGCGTCTATCACAGAGGTTGATGGGTTAGAGTCTCACACCGTCAATATCTTCAACAGAAGGATGGAACTTCCAGGTCATGAATGTGTAAGTTTACTTTTTAAAAATATATATATTAAAAATCCCCTCTAATCCCTTCAGGCGGAATAAAATATAGCCGGCGTTATTTTTGGACCGACTCTCATAAATTTATTCCAAGCTATACAAGGCATATTGCAACTGATACGAGAAATACTATTCTGACGAAAGGTTAAATTCGTAGAGGACATCGGGGTTTGTCGGAAGTGGTGATTAAACTATTAATCTAAAGTAAAGTATCTGTCAAAACTGAAGATGATATAATATCTTAATTTTCTGCATTACGTGTCCAATTCATGTATGCATGTAAAAATTTTAAACTAAATATTGTTTTTACATGTGCAGTATTACTACTTATGTTGTTATACATATGTACATATATATATATATGTATATATATATATATATATATATATATATATATATATATATATAATATTTTATAATATCAAGCTGAACGTATGTGTGTGTGTGTCTGGTCACGAATAGGCTCCTATATAGTTGGCTATTTAAAAAAAAACTGATTACATATAATGACAGAAGATGTATCGAGGATCAGGAATGTGTATGTTTGATCTGGCAGAACGGTGATTCATAAAAATTGTGGGGTCTGCGTTCGCGCCTGACCCCCAAAGTATGGAAATAAAAATTGAAAAAAAAAAAAACGTTTACAAGGGTTTTTGATATAGATGTACATAAGAACACTTTGATAAATAGGTTTCAACTTAAACAGGAATGGTATGATAAAATTGTGGGTCTGCGTTCGCGCCTATACTCCATGGAAATATGGCACAAATTTGAACAAAGACTTTTCATATCTATTTGCGTAAGTATACTTTGATAATTATGTTTCAGTTTGAAGAAATATGGTATAATAAAATTATTGTGTGTTCGTTCGCGCCTGATCTCCATAGAATGTAAATATGTCACAAAGTTTAACAAGGTTTTATTTAAAAATGGTGAGAGTCCACAATAACACCTTATCTTTAATCTTAGTTCATGTTAGCTTTTATTTATTTTTTTAGTTGAATCATATTGTGTCGAATAAATTCACCTCATAAATTCACGTTCTTATTAAAGTGAAAAGCGAAAAAAAAGAAACTCTGTTTTTTCCTTCTCCACTTTCACGTGGCACTCTTTCAAAAATAGATAAATAGATAAATAATAAAAAATTAAAACGTTACTTGTTATCGTGTCTAAAAAAGAAGGAAAAATCCTGCTCATGTGATTACGTGTCTTTTTAAAAACATTTACACAGGTTTTATATTTTTATTTATATATATCTGTTTAAGCTTTTTTGTCAGTGTACTAGAAGGAATTCAGTTGATTACAACCCTTTCTGCGTGTTCTTTACATTACAATAGTACAAACCTGTATCCGAGGGCGCAATACTACACCGGCCAATACTGTAAAAATGAAACGGAGCTGTTCTGCTGGAAAAGGCCACCATTTTCTTTTTATTCATATTTATATCGATTCTTTGCTTTAAAAAACTAAAGTAATTACGTGTGTAATTTTTTAATATCCCATTTTGCTGTTTCTGATTATTTTACTAAATTAAGTAAAGCTTCATTATTTTTCAGAACTGTTTTTGTTTCTTTGTTTTTCGATATTTCGTTGATATTATTTAGTAAGAGTGTTTAGCAGAAAGACAACAAACGACTACACGAGCAAATAAATATACAAGAAATAAATGTTACCATAGTCAATAAAAGTTCAGTTCATGTTTTTTGTTGTTTTGAAATAGTTGTTAATGCTCTTTACTTGAAATAATTTCAGCGAACAGAAATTAAAAAGAAATTTGAGGCGATAACTACTTAAATGAATTTTTATCTAAACTACACATGCCATAATCGAATATTCCTCAAGCAAAAAAATAACGGAAAACATTAAAATATGTGTATAACTATTCCTCACGTTGACGGATCTGTCTTAAATTGTTAACACAGAATGCTTCGAATTGAAAACGGGGCTCCCCATTTCAAAGTCGCTGCCATTTTGATTTTTTTTTAAACCAGTTCTTTAATTAAAAAAAAAATTACAAACTACTTAAAAATCCAAGCCAATGAACTTTTCTA
>NC_136509.1:41592816-41625316 GCF_053919585.1 Euprymna scolopes
TTTGCATGACATAGTCTTTAAGTTCAAACCCCGGATCTAAATTTCTTTGTTTTTTGTGTGTGTGTTATTTTTTCGTTAACTGGAAAGAGGTTTATATAAAATAAGTTTATATAAAATAAGTTTATATAAAATAAGTTTATACAAAATAAGTTTATAAAAGAAAAGATAGGTTTTCAGGGGCAATTTAGAATAACATATATTTTGGTCTAAGTTCCTGAATGAAGGCATGTAAAGCGTCCTCCAGGGCACGAATTTCACGAATTTCGATGCCAGTAAAAAGATAGGAGTGTAAAATATTAGTTGATCATCATTCAAGCTCGGGAAACACCGGGGTTTCCTCTTAGTAGGTAATAAATTTAATTTCCTGAAGACATATATTTAAACCGTAGCTATTTAAAAATAAATTATATAAAAAATGAAACTGTATTAACTTGGAGAGTAAAGTATTACCCTTTTACACAGCCACACATACATATACATACATACATACATACATACATACACACACATATATGCATATATATATACATATATATGCTTGGAGGTGCGAGCGTGTGTGCGTATATTGTGGCATTTTATTGATTTGTAAAATAATTAGTTGGATATTATTTTTTACGGTTAGAAGACACCGAATGTTGTTTTGAAATAATTAGTTTGTAGCAATCTATAATATAAAACTATCCTATCTGTTTAAATGTATGTGTGTATTATATATGTATGTATGTAAAATCACCCCTCCTCAGGTGCATGCCATTATATAAAATCTTGACACTGCAAAAACATGTGGACCTGATCTCATCCCGGCTGTGCTATTAAAAAAGTGCTCAGCCGAAGTAGCTCCAGTTCTCTCCAAACTCTACAACAAATGCCTTAATGAATCTTGCTTTCCTGTCTGCTAGAAAACTGCTTCTGTGGTACCAGTTTTCAAGAATTCTGGCGAAAGAACTGACCCAGCAAATTCCCGCCCATTAGCCTCCTCCCACTTTTTGTCAAAATATTTGAGTCCAAAATTAACCAAGCTCTAGTCCATCACCTTACATATGCTAAACTTCTTACCGACTAACAATATGGATTTAGACAAGTCCGTTCCACAGCTGACATTTTAACTGTAATCTCCGAGCGTATATACCATTCACTTGACAAAGCAGGGGAGTGTAGAGCGGTAGCTCTAGATATATCTAAGGCTTTTGACAGTGTATCGCACGAAGGTCTTCTCAGGAAAATCAGATAATACGTTATCACTGGAAGAATACTTAACATGATTAAATACTTCTTAGATAAGAGAAAAATCCAGGTTGTCCTCGATGGCCGTACATCTAAACAATAGGATATAAATGCGGGAGTGCCTCAGGGGTCTATCTTTGAACCTCTATTATTCCTAATATTCATAAATGACCTCCCGACAAAATTGTTTGTGAGATGGGTAGATATGCTGATGACACCACGCTTTATAACAGACACGACAGGAAAACAATGAACACATATCTAAAGAAATGGCAAAAACACTAGACGATGACCTCCAATCTGTAGTGTAATGGGGACTAAAATGGATGGTCACATTCAATGCTGCCAAGGCTAAACTGGTTTCCCTCAATAACTACAAAAAATCTTCTCTACCACCAATAGCAATGGCCAATACTCTTTATCTGAATGCACATCTTGTAAACTCCTTGGCCTAACGTTCACAGAAAACATGAGTTGGAACAATTACATTGAGTGCATTGCCAGGGCCGCTACGAAAAAGGTAGGTTCTCTCTACCGTGCTAGAAAGCCACTGACCCCTGAAAGTACCCTGTACCTCTATAAGGCCACTATTCGCCCAGGTATGGAGTATTGTTTTCATATTTGGGCCGGTGCATCTGCTACTTGTCTCTCACTCCTAGACAAGGTTCAAAAGAGAGAGTATTATTTTGAAAAAAAATGTTAACACTGTAAAATGTTACGAACTATAATATTAAATGATTAAAAGGAATGTTTCTAAAACTTTCGATTTAATGCATCTTTTTTCTTTTCGAAGAAAACTGTTTGGGTTTTACTTGGTGGCATCTCCGTTCATTGTGAGAGAAAACGATATGGATGTTGCTGTAAGTCTTTAGTTGATGTGCTTGTAAGCGGCTTTCAAAACGTATGGTGTTCTGTTGCTATATTTTTGATTCTTAATTCAGAACATTGTGATGAATGGAAAATTGCTATGAAACAAGAAATAGATGCCTTAAGCGAAAATGATACAAATACGGTAGTGCCTCTCCCCAAACATAAACATGTTATTTCTACAAAATGGGTCTTTACAAAAAAGACTACAGCATCAGGCGCAGAACAGTACAAAACTAGATTTGTTGCTAAAGAGTACTCTCAGATTTACGGCATAGAATATTTTCTACGTTTTCACCGACCACAAACCTAACGACAATCTCGACACGGTAAGAATATTTTGCTCAGTGGAACTGTCTACTGAAAACCAGTCACTTCTCAGGACTTGTGTGTAACAACGAACCATCTATTTCTGTTTTGAATCAAAGTTTATTACAATTTCAATGTTAAGCGTAATACAATATCAAGATAACATATAGATAGAGACCGTTAACCGTACACACACATTCGAGGACATTCATAAAGAGGAAGACACAAAGACACATAATCGAGTTTCTTATATTAATACAGATTTAAGATATATGACAATGCGGGCCTGTCTAAGCAGTAAGAAAATAAGATATTTTACTTTACTGAAAAATCATTAATTTTTGCTTGAACTTGAATGTACGTGGTTGATTAATCTTTTCAGTCTAGCCTTGTTTTTTAAGAAGAAAACAGTAAAAATATATAATTTTGTTCAATACATACACACACACACATATATATACACGTATACATGAACACACATATATGTATATATACAAAAATATATACACATGCATACGTATGTATATATATGTGTATATATGTGTATGTATATGTATATATATGTATATGTGTATATTTGTATATGCATATATATATATATGTATATATATATATATGTATATATATATACACATATATGATATTATTGCTTCCATAAATAGGGATACATATTAAAATATGACGGAGACACATATATAACTATGATGAGGGAGACATTTTAGTTCTTAAATGCTTTTTTTTGGAGACATCATATATAACAGTTCTTATATTTGGGTACTTCGTATTTACAATTCTTATAACACAGATTGTATTATAATGACATTTATATATATATGTTACAACATTACGACTGTGGCAATTCTTGGAGATCATATTAATACCGGACTGGGGAATATATGCAGCAACAGTTCTTAACACAGAGGAGGGGAGATACGTAATATTCGAAGGATTACACAATGTTCATTATAAAATGATGAACACAATTACCTTTCGTTCGTGATGAAGGATGACACAAGACAACAGTTGCAACAAAATGTTGGCTTCTTTATTTATCTGATCGGACAGTCAATGAGGTCAGGAATCAAAATTTTAATCTACACATACTAAATGTTCTCCCATCGGGATCAACTGACCAACTGACTGGCTCTTTGCTATCTGACTTAAATCCGAACCCATAATATGGAGAAATATCTTTGGCCTGTGACGTCAACGGGTGATTTTCAAACGTGACTAATTTCACGTGGCTTTACATATGCTTCTCCAACACACTTTTGACAAACAAAAGAACACTCAATTCTAATCTAACCTATTTTAAACAACATAATATAATTTGCATTGTTTATTCTGTTTCTGGCATATGTAATATTAAGTTTTCTAAGAGAATTAACAATAGATTAATTTCTAACATTCAATTTCTTAACTTTGCCTACAGTAGAGTTCGATTCTAGGCTTATCCTAATTTCATTTTTACTTATCTAATATACTTTTTATTTACATGGAAAGGGAACACCCCTTTTCCACGTAATATATACATGTATATATATATATATATACATATATATATTTGTATATATGTGTGTATATATACATGACTAGTTCATTTAATCACATAAATTAATATACGAAAGTATAATTTTATGTGTAGACTTTAAGTATTTACTTCAACATTGCACAATACATAGGTGGAGCTTACTTACTTACTTACTATATATAATATATATACATATATAACTATATATATATATTTAAGAAATTCGTTTCTTATCGTTGAGCACTTTCAGTTGAATTAAAAAGGCGGTCAACTTAGCTCTTATGCATAGATCATCGTATAACGATTAGATCACCCTCTGACTGACGTAAATGAAAATTTAAAAATTAATATATATATAGAGAGAGAGAGAGAGAAGCAGACAAACAGACAGAGACAGAGAAAGAGAGAATTATTTTTTTCGATTTTTATTGATATCTTTTCCATTTGCCGAGGGGTCTTTTTTAATTTCAGCTGGCGTGATGTATAGATTAGCGCCCGATCGTTGTCGTTCAATCATATCGTCTCAACCGCGTTTTATGTATCTATCTATCTTTATATATATATATATATATATATATATATATATATATATATATATATATATATATATGAATACACTAGGCCTCAAAAGAAAAGAAAAACAAAATGCTGACAAATTAAATATGTCCTGATGATAATCGGCGCACTGATTGAAAGCGCTTGAGACGAACATTGCTGAACAACTACGCCACACTATACAAAAGCCAGCTGAAATAAAAAAGACCGCTCGGAGAATGGAAAATATATACAGAAAAATCCGAAAAAAGAATAACTGTCGTGTTCAATCAGACGTGCTTCTTGCATAATGACTTGCTGCCAATATATATATATATATATATATATATATATATATATATATATATATATATGTATATGTGTATATATATATGTGTATATATATGTATATATATGTGTATATATATAATACAATGGTATCGTCTTTAAAAATGTTTGCCATCCCAATGCTCCTTACCAACCTTACTATAGTTTTCAGGTTAATCATCAGCGACACCAAAATCACGTTCGTGGGACCGATAATGACTTTGCAGACCAACATTTTACTTGCATATAGCAAATTTGTGTGTTGAAACTTCTTTCATTTCTGCCTTCGTTTTTTTCTCCCTCTACTCATGGCATGTGCTTTTTGTGGTTAATATAAGTCGTTGTTGAGAGAATTGAGCGATTACAAGCCTCACATTTTCAATTGTCGAATCCAATGGGCAAATTAAAAACATTGTCTTTCCGAAAGATTTCTTGAATTCAGCATGATCGATTCTTTCTCTCGAAAAACTTCAGATCCTTCTCTGACTAGCTTCCTCCATTCGGGCTGGCATTTTGCAAGGTCTCTCAGTTTTAAACATATAAATACATACACATTTATATATCTGTAAACTACACACACACACACGCACACACACACACCCACACACACACACATATATATATATATATATACATACATACAGGGTGTCCCAGTTCTGAACACATACATACATACATACACTTTTATATATCTGTATCACTACATACACATCTATACATGTATGTATAACTAAATGTATACATTATGTATATACATATATACACATCTACATGCACATCTGTATAATACATTTAAATACAGTGTGGCGCAATCAGTAATAAATTTAACATTTAATAAATTTTTCTATATTTTTTTCATAATTTTACGGATAAAATATTGACGATTGTTCATGGGAAAACTTAGCACTTAGCAGCTAACAAAAATTAAGCTTTATTTCGAGAATCGTCGTTCCATAGTCTTCACTCACACAACTTATCGTCGGCATTATCTCAGAAAGCTCTTAATCAGAGCGCAATAGCTTGTCTTGTGTTACAGTTTCTGCAGCAAGGCAAAATCAGCGATCTTCCATGAACTGGCAGACCACTTTCAGTAGGTTCAGCTGAAAATGTAGCACTCGTAGGGAACAGCATTTCAACTCAAAGATGGTTTACTCAGATGTGGATGCTCAAAGAATTCTAAGGAAATTGCACCTGTTTCCAGACAAAATTCAAATAGTACAGGCATTGCAACCCGACAGATTTGCAGTCTGACTAAGTAATTATATAGGATAACAAAATGATTTCCTTCAAAAACTGACAATGGGTGGCAAAGCCTAGTGTTATCTGATCGACTTCATGAATCAGCAGAACTCTCAAATATGGGCAATTGAAAGTCCAAGAACCTTTCATCTGCGTGAATTACATCCAATAAAACATATTGTATCGAGTGGTGTTACCTGAGAAAAGATTTTTTGATTTAAACCGGCCTTCACGTTCACCGGATTTGACAGCCCCTGACTTTTTGTCTCTGCGGTTACCTTAAAGAAAATGTATATGTGAAGAATCCAAGAACATTTCAAGAATTAAAAACAGCATCAGACATGAAATTCGAAGACTACATACTATTATTTTAAGAAGTGTAATGAGAATTGCTCTAACTACAGCCAGCATTTGTAAAGCCGAAAAGAATGCCCATTAAAATGATATAATTATAAAAAACTAATGTAAAAAAAATACAGGTTAGATGCATTATTTATAGGTAAACAGTAGTAAATTACATTAAATGTTTAAGTTTATACTATCTAAACAAACCAATGCGTTAGTTTCGCGCCACTCTCTACGTACACATAGATATACGTTTATATTTATCGTTCTATACGGAGCTATATTTACTTATCTATCTATCTATCTATCTATCTATATATATATATATATACATGCATACATACGCATTGATATATACATACGCATGCACATATACACACATGTATACATGTATATATAGCCTTGTATATATACATATCACGTACACACCATTATATGTATATATATGCATATAGATATATGCATATATATGTATATATATATCACTTTGATCACTATATCATATATATATATCATATATATATATATGTATATATATATGTATATGTATATATATATATATATATATATATATATATATATATATATATATATATATATATATATATATATATATACTAGCATTTCAGCCCGGCATTGCCAGGGTGTTTGGAGGTGTGTGTTAAGCAAAAAAAAAGTGGTAGGACTTTTTCGAACCCGTGCCGCAAAGGTGGAAAGAACGGGAATAAAACGTGATGTTCTTGCTGTTACGATCATCGCCAAACCGGAAGTGACGTAGGATTTTATTAAGGCTAGGCAATTGAAAGGAGAGTATGACTTTTGAAAATATTGGCGAAAAAGAGACCTCTACTATAGAAAAGAGCCCAGTTGAAGGAGATGTTAATGTTTTTAGCCAATTTTTGTTCTTTTCTCGTATATTTGTCGTCTGAAAGATCGAACTTCTAAACTATACTGATCTTTTGAAAATCTGTCGCCTCTGTCGAAAGTTTTAGGCAGACATGCAAACATACATACATATATTTATATATTGATAGCTCAAATTTTCGAGCCAAACCGATTATAAAGCTTGCCTATGCCTGAATTCTCTTTATGTAAAAGTTCAAATGTTTAGACCAGAAATTGTCTGAGTAATCTAGTAGAGACCGAAGAGGTCAATTTTTTTAAAAACCTTGACCCCTATTATGACCCCTTAACATTCATTTTTGTGGGCTCAAATTCAAGTTATAAAGATAAATCCATGGCCATGAAACCTATATCTAAAATTTCAAGTGCTTTGACCCAAAATGGTCGGAGGAGTATGGTAGAATTCTCAAAGATCAAATCGTTGAAGTTTGAACCCTTAACAGCCAAATTTCTGGCCGAAAACGTATTAAAACATTTTCCCAAACTTCCGTACCCTGTATATCAAATTTCGAGACTGTAGACTAAAAATTGACAGTTATTGCGTAGGGAAATGTACACAGAAACACAGACACGTTTACTTTTATATATATACAAGCATGCGTGCTCGGCGTGCCCGGGTGTTTGGAGGTGTATGCTGAGCAAAAAAACAAACAAAAAAAAACAAACAAAAAACAAAAAAAACGTCATCTTTTTGTTACTTTGACCCCTATTATGACCCCTTAACATTTATTGTTTTGGGCTCAAATGAAGTTATTAAGTTAGATCCATGGCGAAGGAACCTAAAGCT
Source organism: Euprymna scolopes (assembly GCF_053919585.1). Taxonomy (NCBI): domain Eukaryota; kingdom Metazoa; phylum Mollusca; class Cephalopoda; order Sepiida; family Sepiolidae; genus Euprymna; species Euprymna scolopes. The sequence continues at coordinate 41,600,883 of NC_136509.1, forward strand.
AAAATTTCAAGTGGTTAGACCCCAAATTGTTGGAGGAGTTTGGTAGAATTCTCAAAGGACTAATCGTTGACCTTTGACCCATTAACCGCAAAAATTTCTGGCCGAAAACCGATCACATAGAATCTCCCAAATCTTAGTACCCTGTATATACTATTTCGAGTTTGTAGACTAAAAATTAGCAGAGTTATTGCGTAGGGAAATGTACACAGAAACACACACAAACAGACAGACACACAGACACATTAAATTTTATAGATATACAAGCAGAGGTGCCCGGCATTGCCCGGGTGTTTGGAGGTGTATGCTGTATACCAAATTTCGAGTCTGTAGACTAAAAAATGAGTTATTGCGTAGGGAAATGTACACAGGCAGACACACAGATACACACACAGACACACAGACAGATACACAGACACATCCACGTTTATAGATATACTAGCAAGGGAGAATCAGCGTTTCCCGGGTATTTAGATGTTTATGCTGAGCAAATGAAAAAAAAGCGGTCAATTGTTTTAGCTTTGACCCCTATTATGACCCCTTAACATTTATTGTTTTGGGCTCAAATCAAGTTATTAAGTTAAGTCTATGTCCAAGGAGTGTATATCTAAAATTTCAAGTGTTTAGATCAAAAATTGTCGGATGAATTTGGTAGAGTTCTCAAAGGGCAAATCGTTGAACTTTAACCCCTTAACAACCAAATTTATGGCCGAAAAAAAATCACATATATTTTCCCAAATCTCAGTACCCTATGTATCAAATTTCGAGTCTGTAGACTAAAATTGACAGAGTTATTGCGTAGAGAAATATACACAGACACACAGACAGACACACAGACACTTTCACTCTATAGATATATAGATAAATATACTAGCATAGGCGCCCGGTGTTGCCCGGGTGTTTGGAGGTGTATGCTGAGCTAAAAAAAGGTCAATTTTTTTTAATTTGACCCCTATTTGAACCCCGGAAAATTTATTGTTTTGGGCTCAAATGAAGTTATTAAGTTAGATTAATTGCCAAGGAACTTATATCTAAAATTTCAAGTGTTTAGACCCCAAATTGTCGGAGGAGTTTGGTAGAGTTTTCAAAAGTCAAATCGTTGAACATTGACCCCTTTAACAGCCACATTTCTGGCCGAACCCCGATCACATAGATTTTCCCAAATGTCAGTGCTTGTATATCAAATTTAGAGTATGTAGACTAAAAATTGATAGAGTTGTGACAAACGAAAATGTACACAGACACACAGACAGACAGCCACACAAACAGACACATAGACACACAGAAAGGTTCACTTTTATAGATAGATAGATAGATAGATAGATAGATAGATAGATAGACTAGCATTTTATCCCGGCGTTGCCCGCGTGTTTGGAGGTGTATGTTGAGCAAAAAAAAAAAGGTCAATTTTTTAAATTTGGCCCCTATTATGACCTCTTAAAATTTATTGTTTGGGGTTTAATTGAAGTTATTAAGTTCGATCTATGCTCAAGGAACCTTTATCTAAAATTTCAAGTTTTAGACCCAAAACTGTCGGAGGGATTAGGTAGAGTTCTCAAAGGTCAAATCGTTGGACTTTTACCCCTTAACAGCCAAATTTCTGGCTGAAAACTAATCACAAATATTTTCTCAAATCTCAGAAACCTGTGTATTAAATTTCGAGTCCGTAGACTAAAAATTGACAGAGTTATTGCGTAGGGAAATGTACCCAAACAGAGACACACACACAGACACACAGATACTTTCACTTTTATAGATATACAGATAGATTAATCAAAAATATATGCATATACATAAATATATATAGAAGAAACATAGAAACAATTTTGTGTTTACTGTAAACTTTTTACGCAAATATTATACAAGTATAAATCATGTAGAATATCTGCATGAATATAATTACACATAATATTGAACTAAATATGATTATCCCATAAAAACACGGAAACAACTAATAGGGAAATAATTAAAATTAATGTTTTAAAAAATATGCAAATTTGCTAGATCTTTTGCTAGTGAATGCAATTCTACAACCAATATATAAGAAAATTGTACTTTCTTTTTAAATAAATAGAAAAGAGGGTTTTTATGTGAATATCAATACACACAAAAGAAAAACGAATTCATAGGAGTATAGATAGATAGATAGATAGATAACACTTTGCCCATGAAAAATTTTAAAATATTTTTACTGGGGTTTTTGTTTTATTAATCTCATTCAAAGGAATATACTGTTCATATTTATATGCCGGACCTTTCTAATTTTGCGATGATAACCGTTTGCACAAGTTAAAAATGCAAAAGTCCAGTGTCATGTCATCTCAAATAACCGCTATATGCCGATCCTTTCTACTTGTTCGGTAACAAATATTTTCAAAATCAATTGTGATGCTAGTCTCTATAAAGCGTGAAGTTTAGAAAAAAAATGTCTGTTTTGTTGGAGTTTTCGATTACCAATTATTGATACTTATCGATGACTTTCCGATACTAAACCCCTATAAGAACACTACCTGCCACAAAAAAGTGCATTAGTGTCACATATCCAAAAAATCGGCCCAGCTTGTTAGGAGATCACAGGGACTCTCTCTTTTACACACACTCACAAAGTTCCTTTTATATAATAGTAGATATAAAGATACATACTCTCCCGTATCTCCCCTTTCGCTGTTTTATTTTTGGCGCATAAATTCCTTGGGGTTTCTTTCTGTAAACCCCTGTTCACCTCTATAAGCGTGTAGGCTAAACCAGTCAACTGGCTTCTCTTTTGTCTTTCTTTTGATCATGAATATAAAAAATAAGTTTCCCTTCGTAATTGCAATACATTTTTGTGTAAATTTCTATTATGTACAGTCTTTCGTTATTGTACCTCATTTAATGCTTCATATAATTGATGTGTAACTAGTTCTAATTACTTGTGCATTACATTAGTTTAATACTCTATATACATTTCGGTTGGCTGTATATTTGGTATTTTCACAATAGTTACGATACTATATTTCGACTTTTAATCTTGTACTAATTCCTTTTGTTCGTTATGTGATATTTATTACAATAAAATAATCATATTGTCTCAGAAATGAGCGTACACAATTAGTTTTATATTGAGTTCTTGAAACGTACATTAATTATTGTTTCTTACACCTTATATTGTATCCATCTATCTTGATGTATAAGTATAAGATATCCAGACGTGTTGAGTATAAATCTATAACATGCATGATCGCAAATGTGAGCGCTTCAATACAGATAAAAAAAAAACAAACTATATGCTTTATATTTCAGAGATGTAACCTGGTTCTATTAAAGTGGATTTATCTTTCATTATATAAAAATCGTTAAAATCCACCCAAATCAGCGAAATATAACATTAAAAATCTAAAATAGAGTTGAAAACGAGTGAGCTGTCTAATCCTAACGATGAATCAGCACAGGTGTTTTGTTTGAAGAAATTACCGTTTAGGTGAGAGATAACCATCTTATTAATATGGGTTTAATTGTAACTAAGTATTGTTTCATATATATATATATATATATATATATATATATATATATATATATATATATATAGTAATTTATAAAATATATATGGCGATTAAGCTACACTGAATATTCTGCGTTTCATCCACTATAGGATTCGTCAGGCTTATATATATATATACATATATATATATATATATATATATATATATATATATATATATATATATATATATATATATATATATATGAAAACATTATACAGGACCTATAACAAACTTAGATAACAATTTAAACATACGCATATAAAGGTTAAGAATTGTACAGTGAATAGCTGAAAACAAACGTAAAATATGTACAAGTAGATTATAGTATTTATTTGCTCTAAAGTCTTTCTCAAGGGTTTTATGCTAAAGTCATTCCAATATTAAACATTATTCATTGTCATGCCAAAAATGCTTTTCTTTGTTTTCTGATAATATTTTATTCCTGCTAGTGTTATCTCTTCTTCTATTTATCTTCTTCTATCTATCTATCTATCTATCTATCTATCTATCTATCTTCTTCTTCTATCTATTCTTTCTATCTATCTTTCTATATTATATATATATATATTATATATATATATATATATATATATATATATATATATATATATATATATATATATATATATATATATAAATAAAATGAACTCATTTTTTCCCGCGGATTTTGACCTTAATAGGATTAGAAATCAAGATATTTCATGCAAATATAATATGCACAAACGGCAGAACAATATCTGAGGTGTGTTATAGACTTATTATTTCTCAAATTCCTCGATAATCTTAGATTTCTATACTTTTTCTGCTGAGAAGTCACGGCCAAAATCGGTTAAGATCAATGGAAGTGGTAAAATATTTTCTCTCTAATAAATTCCTCCTCCCTCTGCCACCACTTAACACCGTTCGAGGATCGTTCCCAAGGAACAGTTGAGAAGAGAACACCGGTTTGGCTTCGTAGTTCTTTCATTTGAAGTTATTTTAAATCATTATACTAAGCTGCAGTGCTCTGTGGCGTAGTGGTTAGCGTGCTGGACAATTCACATTATATTTTCACGTTCGCGCCGACCTACCGTAGTCGTTTTTTTTGTTTTTTTTTTTCCTAAACAACTGGAATGGACTTTTCTTGGTGGCCGAACTGTTAACGTTGCAGATGTTTTTTGTTTTTTTTCACACTTTATTTTCCTACTTTTACTCATGACTCCGGGTTTGATCCTTCGTACTTACCTACCATAACATTTTTTAAAACTACCCCCCGTCCCGGAAACAAACACTCGGGCAACGCCGGGTATCCCCGCTAGTGATAGTATATTTAATTGTAAATGGCTTTCAGAGATTAAACGGCCACTAATTGTTGCTTTATCTGGTGAATAATATCCTCAGGTAGAAATTCTCAGGAAGATGAAATGTTCAAGGAAGTAAGTTGAAGCAATGATTAAAAGGTACAAGAAAACGAAGAATTTCATAAACAGAAAAGGACAAGTCCGTTATAAGTCTACAACCACAAGAGAAGACAGATATTTGAAAAATTTCCCTTGCAGACAGGAATGAGAGTTCTTCAAATCTTGCTACTGAATTTAAAAAAAGAATGCAAACAAATACATATCAACTGGAACACTGACAAGAACGGTTATTAGAAGTGTGATTTAAAGAATGCCAAGCAAGGAAGAAAGCATGCCGTTCTCAAGGCAACAACAGCTAAAGGAAAATATGACTGAGGTTCAAAAAAAAAATTGAAAATTGGACAACTGATGTTGAGGACAACAGTGTTTAGTCTGACAAAAGTAAATTTGAAGGAAGTTAACATCTTTTATTTCCTAAACATTGATAAGAAAAAATGGAAATATTTATGTGAATACACATCCATAATATCTATTCAAACATAGTAGCAGATTTTATTATTTTCATCAGATATTTGGCACCTGAAACGGTTTATGATCGTAATACGGAAGGTGAGAAATTTAATCTTGATTGCCTGGTTCCAGCTACCAAATTTGGAGGAGAAAGCGTAATGGTTTAGGGCTGAATGGATTATGCAGGCACTCGACGGTTGTACACAAGACATTCGTGTGTAATCACATTTTTCTTTGCCATATTCCCTCTGCTTCACTTTTTTTTCCAAGTAAGATATTTGACTGACTTGTTGTTTCATCAAATACTTCTGCATGCAAAATCCGATCCCGAATTTTGCTAATTCCTACCCTCTGATGAGAAGGAAAGTATTTCTTCGAAACTCCGCGGATCAGGGACTATCCATTTATCTAGTGTTTCCTTTTCAGATTAAATATATTTCTAACTCATTTCAAAATGTTTTTAACATATTTTATTAACTGTTTGCTCATATATATATATATATATATATATATATATATATATATATATATATATGAAAATTATACTTATTTTTAATACCTACAGAGAGTAATGATCGGGCTCCTGCAATCATCAGTGTGAGTGCTACAATTTCTACCAGTCAGAAGGTTCTAACACATGGACAAAGCAGCCTTTTGTTCCACTTGTTATATATATATATATATATATATAAATATATATATATCAATATGACTAAAATATATTTTATAAAGCCCCCCTCTTAGGTTGAGCACTATCGTAAATAATCTCACTCGCCACTTAATTTAGCTGAAAAAATGCGAAGCTCGCGGTTTGTTTACAAACAAACGTTTGAGCCCTCTACGAGCGGCGGACGGATGTTTATTTATATAGACATTCGGACAGATTAATTTGCGGCCACCACTTCCGTAGTCAGGGGGTAGAACTGCCGACTGTCATCACGACGGTTCTGGGTTAGATCCTCGGCTTGGTATGGGTGGTGGTCTAGCGGCACTGATGAGTTGTGAAACAACGAAACAGATCTGTATGTCGATGACTAAAATATATTTTATAAATCCCCCCTCTTGGGTTGAGCACTATCGTAAATAATCTCACTCGCCACTTAATTTAGCTGAAAAAATGCGAAGCTCGCGGTTTGTTTACAAACAAACGTTTGAGCCCTCTACGAGCGGCGGACGGATGTTTATTTAAATAGACATTCGGACAGATTAATTTGCGGCCACCACTTCCGTAGTCAGGGGGTAGAACTGCCGTCTGTCATCGCGACGGTTCTGGGTTAGATCCTCGGCTTGGTATGGGTGTTGGTCTAGCGGCACTGATGAGTTGTGAAACAACGAAACAGATCTGTATGTCGATGACTAAAATATATTTTATAAATCCCCCCTCTTGGGTTGAGCACTATCGTAAATAATCTCACTCGCCACTTAATTTAGCTGAAAAAAATGCGAAGCTCGCGGTTTGTTTACAAACAAACGTTTGAGCCCTCTACGAGCGGCGGACGGATGTTTATTTAAATAGACATTCGGACAGATTAATTTGCGGCAACCACTTCCGTAGTCAGGGGGTAGAACTGCCGACTGTCATCACGACGGTTCTGGGTTAGATCCTCGGCTTGGTATGGGTGTTGGTCTAGCGGCACTGATGAGATGTGAAACAACGAAACAGATCTGTATGTCGATGACTAAAATATATTTAAATATATATATACAAACAAGTGTAACTTACAATATATATATATATATAAATATATATATATATAAATATATATATATATATACAAACAAGTGTAACTTACAATATATATATATATATATATATATATATATATATATATATACATATTCAGCCTCTCTGATCAGTCATAGACGACGAAACACGTGCCAATGGATAATTATATTAATATATATATATATATATATATATATATATATATATTAAGTGAATAAACCTGGCATCTAAAGAGCATAATTTATTTTAATATACTAGCAAATGTATTAATACTATTTACAGAAAACTATGATATATATATATATATATATACATAAATATATATATATATATATATATATATATATAACGAAATATATACATATATATATATACATAAATATATATATAAAGACCTAAATATATACATATATATACCTACATAAATATATATGTATAACTAAATATATACATATCTATATAAAGATATATATATATAAATATATATATAAATATATACAAATATAAATATATATATATATGTATGCATATACATTTATATATTTATATATTTATAGTCATATATTTTATATATATATATATATTTAACTGTATATATTAATGTATATTATATATATCTATATATACATTTATATATATGTATATATTCATATATATTTATATATGTATATATTGAGTAAAACAGTTTCATCTTTATCAGAGTTAAAATAAACAGTTATACATGTTTACATCCCAAGTTTTATGTGTTGATATGCGTTTGTGTTGGCATTTACATTACAATTCAGATATATATGCTTATACTTATGCCTGCGTAACTGAGAATCAGAATATATGTACATGTGTACGTATGCAAGCATTTCCCTTCATTGCTTTGATGCTGAAATATTCACCCACTTGTCAGTTTCACGTCATTCATCATATTTTTCAAAAAAATTATTTTCATCAAAACATTTTTGTTTATTGATTGCGATTGATTTTGCTGATTTTGTTCAATTCTGTTTTTTGTTTTGTTTTGTTTTGTTTTGTCGAATCCCAAACGGAATCAGTGATTTTGATTTTTCTTTTAAACTGTTCATCGACCGATCAGCCCTTTTCTAGGCCCGGATTTATGATTTATCGACTTGGAATGCGTTTCGTTATATCAAGGCCTTTCGAAAATAACAGAGAGACGACAAAGATAACGGCAAAATGAAAATAAGAACTAAGAATAGACTTTATTACTGGTAATAAATGGCATTTATTTTAATAAAAAATGAAAAATAAAAGTCGCAAGCAAAAGTTTATTCGTATTTTGACATATATACACTACGTTTAATGTACGTTGATGATCATAAACCCCAGATCATTATATATATATATATATATATATATATATATATATATATATATATATATGTTTATCTATGCATATATATTCATATAAGTTTATTTATCTGTGTATATAAACATGTATATACATATGTATATGAAATAAACATACGTATGACATAGGTTTAAAAGCCGAATTACAACGCAATATTATGAAACATAAACACATATTTATTTTGTTTAATTAATATTGCAGTTTTATGCTCTTTTCTCAGAATTTAATACATTTTACTATTTTTTATCTTGACATCATATCAAGTTGAAATACAAAAATCAGTTAGTAAAAAGTCCGCCTGTGGTCTTTCAGTAGTGTTATTTATAAATGCCGGAGACATTGCGTTGGCTAACGCGATATAAAGATCAATGTTCTGAATTACGTGATAGAAGCGTGAATTTACTTTTAAAGTAAAATGCATATTAAATATGTTTTAAGATCAAATTGCAACGCAATATTATGAAAAAAATATTTTTGTGTTTTAGGATAATATTTCGGAGTTTATACATTGCCCTATTTTTTTCCTTTCTTGGTATGATTTTTAGTTGAAAAAAAAAGTCAGTTAATAAAAAGACCGCGCGTTGTCTACAGGAAATATCCGAAAAATTCCTCGGCTAAGGCGATATTAATGTAAGGTTTGTGAATCCTCTGCTAGAAGCGTTGACTTTAAAATTAAATGCATACGTGATACGTTTGAAAGCAAAGTTACAACGCAATATTATGAAAAATAAATAAATAGTTATTTGTTTCATATCAATACTAGCAGTTCAGCCCGAATATCTCGGGCTGTGTATACTGTCCTTAACTTTACGTGATTATATATATATATATATATATATATATAATATATATATATATACATATATATATATTCAAAGGGGTGGCTCACGTCTAGAGAATCTACATCTAAAATTTCCAGTGTTTAAACCCAATTAGGCGGAAGAGTTTGGTAGAGTCTGCATGCAACGGCCAATCTTTAAACTTAAATCTCTTAGCAGTCAATTTTCCGCCCAAAACTGATTAAAAAGCATGCGGCATGTCTGAATTCCCTTTATGTAAAATTTCAAATGTTTATACCGCAAATTGGCTTAATATGTAAAATAGAGACGCAAAGGTCAAATTGTATGCACTTTGACCCCTTGGCAGAAAGATTTCCGGCTAAAATCCGATTAAAAAGCTTGCCCTGAGTCTAAATGTACTTTATATAAAAATTTCAAATATTTAGACGTAAAACTGCCTGAGTAATTTGGTAAAAACCACAAAGGTAAAATTTAAAAATTTTATCCCAAGTAGTTTCGTACACACACAGACGCACACACGCGCGCACACACAGGCGGACAGTTTCACTTTAATATATATATATATATATATATATATATATATATATATATATATATATATATACACACACACTGAATATATGTATACTCACAATCTATATATATATATAGGTAGTTGCCTGTCTAGCCGCACTGATGAGCTGTGAAACAGCGAAACAGTACTGTATGTGGATGACTATATATATATATATATATATATATATATAACCACTTCATTTACTCACATAAAGTTTATATACGAAAGTATAAATTTATGCGTAAACTTTAAGTATTTACTTCAAAAGTGTTCAATGCGTAGGTAGATCTAGTATGTATATATATATATATATATATAATATATATATATACATATATATATATATATATATATATATATATATCTAAGAGTTACGCCGTTTCTTCAGAATTTTATACATTTTTTTACTTTTTTTCTCTTCTGTCATGATGGTAAGTTGACGAAAAACAGTTTATAAAAAGTCGGCATGGGTTTCTGTCTGTGGTGTTATGTTCTAATTCCGGATAAATGTGTTTGCTAACGCAATATTGAAGCGGATGTTGTGTATTCCGAAATAGAAGTGTTAAATGGCTGTTTTCCTCAATTTAAAATCATGCTAAGAAAGAAAAATAAGAAAAAAAAATGTATAAAAATGTGAGTACCGTGTTTAACTCCGAAATATTAATTTTAAACTAATAAATATTTGTTTATTTTTCATAATATTGCGATGTACTTAGGCTTCTAAACGGATTTAATTCGTGTTTTATTTTGAAAATTCAATCAACGTCTCTATTACGTGATTCACAAACCTTAATATACTATCGGTTTAAAAATACCACCGCAGACAGACACCACGCAGCTTTATAATAACTGTTTTTCTTTCGACTTAAAACAAGAAAGAAAAAATTTATAAAATTTTGATAAAAGAGCATGACTTCGAAATATTAATTTTAAACAAATTAATATTTTTTTTCATGTTATTCCGTTGTAATCCAGGTTTTAAAACGTATCTCAGGCGTTTTTTTTAAGAATTAAATAAACGCTTCTAAAACGTTATTTAATATATTTACTATAATATCTCGCTATAATAAGGTTAATATAGTAAAAAGAAATCCCTTAGACTAGATGAGAATTTCCACAAAACCTTGAAGTTTATATTAAATTTGTTTAAAAAAAATAATAGAAATTAGACGTTACATTTAATAAAATCGCCCCATACGATAAATAAGGTGCTTATGTCATGAAACGAGAGTTAGATGTGAAATCGCAATGTATACATATGTTAACACTTCCGGTTATAAAAGAAATGATTATTAGTTTAAAAGAGTTTGATATGTGTATCTAAAACGGTATCTTATTATCACATTTTAAACCGACGGTAATGGTGACGTATCTCATCTAAACACTCTGTAAACAAAACACCCACACACACACACAAAGACACACACAAAGACACACACACACACATATATATATATATGCAATTATTAAATGCATTTAAATAAGAAATATAATAATGATTCATAAAGAATATCACAAATGAGAAGTTAAATAAATATATTAATAATTACAAATAAATAAATATATAATACTAATGATTCTAAATTACAGAAATATACTAATATTTACAAATGAAATAAATATAATAAGAACAATTCCAAATGAAATAAATTTAATAATAATTCCAAATAAATAAATATAATGATAATTCCAACAACATAAATATAATAATGCTAATTCCAAATAGAATAAGTATAGTAATAATAATTCTAAACGAAGTAGATATGATACTAATTCTAAATAAAACACATATATTAATAATAATTGTAAATTAAATAAATATAATAATACTGTCAAATTGAAATAAATATAATCATGCTTCCAAATAAATAAATACAAGGATCATAATTCCAAATAAATATAGTAATAATAATTCTTAATGAATTAAATATAATACTAATTCTAAATAAAATATGTATTATACTAATGAAATAAATATTTTTTTTACAAAGGAGTCACCATTTATCAAGGCCCAGAGGCCACTCAAGGATAAGAGTTAATAAGTGTACAGTGGTCAATGGGACAGTGGCGTAGTAATCGTTAGTAGTGAAAATTTAGTAAATTGGATTACTTAAGGGGATGGTTCATAAATATCTTGTTTACGTTAGGCTTAAGACAAGCATATCGTTATCAGCTGGAAAGCTTTTTATTACATGAAAGTCACCACTTATAAGGGCCCGGAGGTCACTCGGGGATAACAGTTACTGTGTGTACAGTAATCAATGGGACAATATCGTAGAAATCGTTAGTAATGGTGATCTGATAAAGTGTCTTACTTAAGGAGGCGGTTTATCACGAACTTGTTTATGTTGGACTTGAAGACATCCAAGTTGTAGTCAGACGGGAAACAGGCAAACGGAAGAGAGTTCCACAGGCGTGAACTTTTAAGAAAAAAACTTTGTTCATGGAATCTATGCTTTGATTTCGGCACAGATAAAGAGTGGGGGGAAATTACTGGCAGTGGTTTCAACTAGACGGGTGTTTTTTCGTGAAAGATTGGCGAGGGGGACCATAGATTGGAGTTCAGACGAGCACTTCGAATATAACAATACTTTCAAATTAAATAAATATAAAAAATAATAATAATAACAATAATATGTATAATGCACTACACCGAAAGGATGATATTGACAGACTACGTGAAAAGGAAATACGGCGGGAGAGGACTGATCTCTATAGAAGACTGCGTGAAGGACACAAAAAAGGAACTAGAAAATACATAATGCAAAACACTGAAAGGATAATTATGGCAGCGAGAGATATGGAGAAAACCAACAAAACAGAGAGACAAAAGACAAAACGAGAAAAGAGAAATGGGAAGAGAAACAACTCCACGGAAGATTCGTAAGAATGACGAAAGATGAGAATAACGAAAACACCTGGACATGAATGAGAAAAGGACATATAAACCGAGAAACTGAATCCCTCTTAATCGCAGCACAAGATAACTCGATAAGAACCAACCATATCAAAGCAAGGATCGATAAACCACAAGAAAACAGCAAATGCAGACTCTGTGGACAAAGAGACGAAACGATAAACCATATAGTAAGTGAATGCAGCAAACTGGCCCAAAAGGAATACAAAAACAGGCATGACCAAGTGGGGAGGGCAGTGCACTGGGAATTGTGCAAACGGCTGCATTTTGAGCGTACAGATAAATGGTACAAGCATAAACCCGCAACAACACTCGAAAACGAGAACCACAATATCCTATGGGACATGGACATACAGACGGACAAACCCATCCAAGCAAGAAGACCAGATGTCGTAATAATTGACAAGAAAGAGAAATTCTGTCAAATCGTAGACTTTGCTATCCCAGCTGACCACAGGGTGAGTATGAAAGAAAAAGAGAAACGAAGCAAATACACAGAACTAGCCAGAGAGTTAAAATGGATTTGGATGATGAAGAAAATCAAAATAGTACCGATAATAGTAGGAGCACTAGGAACAATCCCAAAAATCCTGGAAAAAAGAATGGCAAACATTGGAATCAGAGGAATAGCTGCAAAAATACAACGGTTAACGATAATGAAAACGGCTGAAATATTAAGGAAACCCCTTGAATGCGGAGAATAACACAAGACAATATAACAAAGAAGCGTTACAGGGAATGAAGAACACCGAAGCTGCCGATTCACATGTTCTACACCCCCCCATCATGCATCTCTCCATTGTTTCACCACCGCCCCCCCCCAAAAATTGATAACAAAGAGCCGAGAAGGGTAAAGGAGGATGGTAAGACCGAGGAGTGAGCACTGGCCAGACCTCCGCTGGACAAGTGCGAAGAGAACTGGGATCTTGGGGAAGTTTAGTGCCACTCAAATTCCAGTATAAACCAATGGCCACTGCCAACGAGAAATCAATGGTAAGAGGCTGTTGCGATGATGCAAATTTATTTGCAAATGCTATCGAAGGAGGAGGAGAGAGCTAGACGTCTGGGGAGACTTGTTGTCACTCAGCTTCCAGAGAAAACCACGTCTCCAATCAGATCGTTTGCTGACTCGTGTGAAAGCTCTAGGTGAGCCAATAATAATAATAATATAAATTCCAAATAAAATGGTCCTGAATATGACCTCAAACTATATGGCGAGGCCTCACCTTCGGTCTTTGAGGTGTGTGAAGCCACCCTTTAATAGCCATTGCTTCCAGGTCCTCTCTGACCCGGACTGGTAGTACCTGTTAGGGTCCCAACTATGGGTTAAATAGAAACCGACTTATATATATATATATATATATATATATATATATATATATATATATATATATATATATACTCTATTAAACAGTGTTTTTCACAATCACTGGATTCTGCATTAGGTAATCTGAGAAGGGTTTATATGCCGTAAAACATTATCAGCCAACCAACCAATCCAAATAAAATAAATAAACACGCATTAAAATGTGTGTGTTATTTTAGGAGAAAGAGATTTATATATATATCTTTTTATTTATTTAGCAAATAATAGAAAGGGACAAAGAACCATGTATAAATACACTTACAAGATATTCTATCTACATAACGTCTTATCCTAACTGACTTTCAAGCTAGATATGTTAAGTATAATTATGATCCGCTATCACGCGTAGTTTCAGTAAGAGAAACGCAGTGAGAGTATAAGACTTCACGGTGTTAAAACAAAAACGCCTATGGCATTATTCTGAAATTAGACGAGATTACTGCGACAAAGTGTTAGGGTTAGAAAAACCTGGTCTAAAGGTACATTTATATTCCCGTTGATTACACTGTATTAAAAGACAAGCTACCTCGATCTATGCTACTTTGAAGTGTGGGTAGATACATGTATTTTGGTTTTAACGCAATTTGTTTTTCATTCATAGAATTTGTTTACATTTTTACTTATTGCAATTTATTTCGTATAATGTTCGACCTTAACATACTTCCTACAATGAATAAATGATTAATTTTACTAGCTATATTTATACTCTTAAACGGATGTCTATTAACGAACACAATTTTGTTTATTGTCATTAATAATTAATATGAGATATTTCTTTAATTTTTGTTACGCTACTTTTCCTTTTATTACCTATATATCTATAAAAGTGAATGTGTTTGTGTGTCTGTGGGTGTGTCTGTGTACATTTCCCTACGCAATAACTCTGCCAATTTTCAGTCTTTAGACACGAAATTGGATAGACATGGTATCAAGATTTGGGAAAATCTTAGTGATCGTTTTTCGACCAGAAATTTGTTGTTACGCTAGCATGTCTATATTTGCTGAAATGCTATTATATCTATAGAAGTGAAAAGTGTGTGTGTTTGTATTTCTTTCATTCTGTGTACATTTCACTCCCAAATAACTTTGGTCTAAAGACTTGGTATTTGACATTAGTGATATTGAGATTTGTGAAAATCTTTCTAATCGGTTTTCGGCAAGAATTTTGGCTGTTAAGTGGTCAAAGTTTACCAATTTGACCTTTGAAACCTTTACTAAACTCCTCCATCAATTTTTGGTCTAAACACTTTAAATTTTAGATATAGATTACTTGGACATGGATCTAACTTCATAACTAGATTTAAGCCCAAAACAATAAATGCTAAGTGGGCATAGTTGCGGTCAAAGTTAAAATAAAATTGACCTCTGCGAACTCTACGAAATTACTTAGCCAAGTATTGGTCTAAACATTTGAAATTTTACATAAAGTGTATTCAGGCATAGAGCAAGCGTTTTAATCGGTTTTTGGCCGAAGGGTCGGCTGCCAACGAGCCAAAGTTCCAAAGATTTTACCTTTTCCGTCTCTAGCAAAGTATTAAGCAAATTATTGGTCTAAACATTTGAAATTTTACATAAAGGGTATTCAGAAATGCAACAAACTTTTAAATCAGTTTTTGGGCGACATTTCGGCGCCAATAGGTCAGAATTGAAAGAGCTGACCTTTGCAGTCTTTACCAAATTCCTCCGCTAATCTTGGGTTAAAACACTTAATATTTTAGATGCAGGCAACTTGGACATGGGTCAAACATTTTAATTCGATTTGATTCCAAAACAATAAATTTTAAGGGGTCAAAATTCGGACGAAAGTTTGAAAAATTTGACCTCTGATGTCTCTTTCAACTTTTCTCTATTGTAGTTAAGGAAACCTAATATATAGAAGACATTACGGTGCATATGCACACTTTTTGATATATACATATGCACATAAAGTTATGAACAGTACACAGGGCCCGAGCAAAGTCGGGCGGAACTGCTAGTATATATATATATATATATATATATATGTATATATATACTTAGAATAAGTATATCTGATGAACGTTTGATCGATACCAGTCTGAATTAAGTATGAAAGGAAAATGGAAAACCATTCTTTTAAGGAATATTCATAAATGCAGTCCAATGCTTGCTGTTCCTATTTAATTGCCACTCCACTAGGGTGGCCATTTGCTCCATCAGGTGGCCTTTTGCTCCTAGGCCAGCCATTTTTCAAATCCATTTGTGAGTAAGCCCTGATCTTGACCTGCTACAATAAGCTTTTCCTTATCAAATATTAGTACCCCACTCTTAAGCCATTGAAGTGAGGCATCCATCTTCTGATTAAGTTCCTCCAGAATCTTCCCGGCTTTCTTATGTTGATTCCGTTCTTCTTTTCTTGTTTCTATATCCATTTTCATGTATTTCTTTCTCTTCCTTCTTGCAATCTGTGTTGCTGGTTCACCATGTACCTTGGCAATATTCTCCAGTATGAAACCAACAAAGTTTTCAGTAAGATTTTCTGATTGATGTTTGTTATGAAAGGTGTTCATGATAGACCATCATCATTCCCAATGTCAAATATGTCGAGCTTCTGATGTACTACCTATGCTTACTATGGTGGCTCGATATGCATGCTTAATTTTTGTGAGACCTGTACCAGCTCCCTTCCGTGCTAGGTAGATTCTATCCATGCATTGTTTTCCTTATATTATCTCATGTAAGAATAGTAATTTTCTGGACTTTGTATTGAGCTTATTTATATTGGTTTAAGTCCCGAAACCATATGAGATGAGAGGAATTGCAAGCTGATTAAAAGCAGTTACTTTGTTTAGGGGAAATATAATTCTGATTTGAGGATCTTTTAAATGCGCACTGTGTGTTCTTGTTTGCCCTTGTGTCTCATTTTTCATGCTCAGCAGTTATATTTTACCCGATACCGAGGTATTTGTATGTGGCATCCTCTCCCAGATATTCAATAAAGTCCTCATTGAACCGAAAATTTTCGGATGGCAATTTTTTCCCTTGTTTTATTGAGCGTTTCGCGCATTTATCAAATCTAAACTTGACGCAGACGTCCTCTGTGAAAGATTTATGCGAGTGTGGGCATGTCTATGCAGTTACTAATATAAATAGGCTGATGTCTACACTAAGACATTCGGCATTCACTGGCGGAGTCAATCATTTAATTAAATATCCGAGAGAAAACGAGTGTATGTGTTTACGCTTGTCTACGCTTCGGCTCGTCGGCATCAACATAAGCGACTTTTTTTGGCGGAAGTTAACAAATTATTTGATTAAATGTTATTCTAAATAGAAATGTGTGAAGTAGATTAAAATAGAGATGTCTACGACTACTTCAATGGTGCGCAAATATAACTATAGTTGCATGATATATAGGCACACATATATGCACACGCAATACATATACATATATATATATAAGTGTGTGTTTGTGTGTGCGTAAAGTAGTAGCGTTCGCGCGTGTGTATCTATGTTTGTTTGTGTGTACAACTCTCTACAGATCACATCACTCGACCGATCATGAACAAATCTAGCATGATGATGGCCACATACCCACGGATGGTACACGAGGTTAAAGTCAAACGTCAAAGTGATAGCCTACGTATATACACTCTCCTAAAGCCCACACTCGATCGATCATGACCACATAATGATGTTCACTCACTTCGGGATGTTACATACAATCCCCCCAAAAAAGAGTAATATTTTAATGTCATAGCCTACGTATATATAATCTTTAACAGCCCACACTACTAGACTGATCATAACCAAACATTCCATGATAATTTTCTCCGGCCCAAGGAGGGTGCAAACTATTTTCCAAGGTTAAGGACAAATGCTAAAGTCAGGATTCAATATGAATGATTTTGCGCATGGACAAAAGAAATAGAAATCTGTCGGACAGTTTAAATGTACATTTTGTATTGTAACTTGCCAGCATATTTTTGCGTTATTCATCCAAACAATTTTTTACTTGTTATAAAGTAAACTTCCATGGTGTATGGTAACTACGTCCTGTTAATGTCAATGTTACGAATCCAGTATTTTACAAGTTTATTTGTTAATCTTTTTCACATTGACATACAGACACACGCATTCACCTGTATCTATGTTTTATTTATATAAATAAGCAAACTACTCACGAATTATATATATAAATATTTACATTATATATATATACATATATATAATATAAATATCTATCTATATATATATATATATATATATATATATATATATATTTTTACTGATCTCTCATTTATTTAGTTCACTTTTAATCTAACTCATAAGAAGCACTTTTATATGTGTGTGTCTGTGAGGGGGAATTTGCTTCTGATGGATTCTGACAGCATCCAAATCGTGAAGGTAATCTTCATCAGATCCGGACGATCACCTATGTTTTCAAGCCTAAACAAATGAACACACATGCATATTAATATTCACTTACTAGGAGTAATCATACAAGGCATCAAAGATTGCTTTTGTAGAACCACTGTTGGTGTTGCCTGGAGTCTGAGTGACAGTAGATCTCCCCAGATTTCTAGTACTCTCCACCTCATCCAATAACCTTTTCAAAAGAATTTGCGTTATCGCAACAGTCGCTTACCATTGATTTCTCATTGGGGCTACTCTATGATAAGGAGTAAATGTTAGGTAGATTGTGAAACAACACCGTCTATCTTAAAATTAGGCAGGGCCAGATTATATAAGGAGATATTTCAGCAGGAATTTAATCACACTGGGTTTGAAGACAACCATGTAATTGTCAGCAGACGGACAGTTCTAGAAATAAAAGCTCTGCTAATGGAATCTTCTTTTAGGTTTAGTGACAGACAGAGAATACGAGATGTTGTTGCGATTTAATTAAATTACTACCAAAATTATTTGAGATATCGTCCTCAACTGATTTTTATAAAATCCACTGTATGTTCTTTAATATAATATAGGCGCGTTCGAAATATTTTTTTCTGTTTGAAGCACAATTTCATAATAATGCTTGCCTTTTCATTTTAAACTTAAATCCAAGCCATTAGCAGAAGAAGTAAGTCCATGCATAAAAAAAATCAACTGGAGGGTCTTTGATATGACGAAAATATGAATGTTTCTGTTTAAGGCACAACTGAACCATGATACTTTACTTTTGCATTTTAATCTGTATATGAAATTTTTTTTATAAAATCAAGATTAGGTTCTCTACAAAACAATGTAGATTACAAATATTGTGAACTTAGTCATTGAAAGAGGCATATGAAGCTTCCGCCAGGTGCAAAGCAGCGGGTCCTTTATAAGACAAGCATTCATATATATTTTATATTATTATATAAACAGAAATATACTATTTATATAATCAAAGAAAAGATAATATACATACATAAAATGGTAAAAGGAAACAAACAAAATAATAAAAAAGGATTGAAAATAAACTTGTTGATTATTGTGATAGGTGCAAAAGACCTATTCATTTATATGTGAGGTTTAAAGTGTCGTTTTGGTTCGCTATCGTGTTTGAAAGTTAAAATACAAAATGTTCAATCAAAAAAGATACATCCTGCCATATAAAATGCAAGTAAATCGATTTTATTAAGACTTTGACTGGGAAATGAATATCTGCGCAAACCGTGTAACTTTTAAAACAAGACACACATATACTGAATGATTTATTATTTACAATGTTTCAAAATGCGTATTAACGTATTATACACATAAACACACTAGACCCGCAGAGACACATGCCCCCCAAACACACACACACATATATATATATATATATACATATATATATCTATATATATATATACATACATATATTTATACATCAATATATCTATATACATATATATATATACATATATATATACAAATATATCTACATCAATATATATATACATATATGCATATTATATGCATATATATACATATATATATATATATATATATATATATATATAAAATAAATACGTATTATATACGTTAGAAGAAAAAAACAACGCATTATAACAAAATAAACAAACATTGATTTACTTTGGAAATTATGTTGAAATTCACAAATATATTTCGAGACATCATCAGTATGTCTTTCTTTCTTTTTTTTGCCATGTTGTTGCTGGGGCAGAGAATCAGAAAATAGAAGTCCGTTTGTTGTTTTTATAGAATTTTTTTATATCTCGGAACGATGCTTTAGGTCACGCGGGATTCACATTAAGATGGTTTGTGTTCTTTAGAAGCGCCGGTAGAGTTTGAATGAAATAAATACATATAATATACGTTAGAAGCGGAAAAAGCGCATTATTACAAAATAAGCAGACATTTACTTTGTTTGAAAATTATGTTGAAATTCGTAAACATAATCGAGGCAAAATAGAAATATATTCATGTATTTATATATATAGATTTATATGTATATACATACATATATATATGCATATATATGTGTATATATATGTATATATGTATATACATATATATATATATATAGGTATATGCGTATGTATATATATGCATATATATGTATATATATATTATATATGTATATATATATGTATTAATATGAATATATACGCATATATATATATATTTATATATATATGTATATTTATGTGTATGTGTGTATATATGTATATATACGTATATATATATAAACATGTTTATATACATGCATATATATGTGTATATATATGTGTATATATACATGCATATATATGTATTATATGTATAAATTTATATGCATATATATGTGTATATATTTGTATATATACACATATATATGCATATATATATATATATATATGTGTCTGGGGGGTGTTACAAGAACAAGTCCCCTGTTCTTGTAAGTAAGTAAAAATTAGATAGGATAGACCACGAATTCGGACCTGGAAAGCTAGGTTAGGAATTAAGAGTCAGGAGAATTCCGATTGTTAGTTTTAAAAGAAATACGAGATACGTTTGTTTGAAAAGGAATTCGATTGTTTAGAAATGTTATTTTGAGAAAGGAATTTGATGATTCTATTCTGTTTATGAAAAACATATTGAAAAATATATTAGTCGAAAAATATATTAGAAGAATGTATGTGCTAACAGTGCACGTGAGTTCAGGATCACGTGAGCCAAGCACATTCTCGGACAAGGGGAAGCGAGACACGGTAAGCATGTCCAGGTCATGGAATCGATCATGCACCTTTTTGGTCATGCGATGACGTCACAGATGGGAGATGAGGTCTCAATATAGTTGGCTAGTTTTATTGAGACAAAGAGATAGGGTCGGAGAGAGTCGACAGACAGGGTCAGACAGGAAAGTCGAATCAAAAGAAATTCCCCTTTGGAAGCGAAGGGTTAGAAGTTCAAATCATGTAATGACTTGAATTTCTGGAGTGTCTTCATTGACCGGTCGAAGAAATAAAACAAATATCATCATTTTGTGACTGCGTCTTGTGTTGTGTCATTCTACCAAAACAAATGTAAAGTGAAATTGTATTTATAATAAATATTGTATAAACCCCATCCTTAAAGTAAGGAATGTGTCTCCCTCAGTAATAATGACTGTCCTCTCCTCTGTTAAAAGAACTGATAACTTCTCCTCTCTAAAATATATGTTATAGAAACATTCACAGAACTGTATAAATGGCTCTCTACTATCGCCCTCAACTCGTGTATTACATGTAACTTTAAAATGTACTTTCTCTGTTCAATATGAACAA
Organism: Euprymna scolopes; assembly: GCF_053919585.1. NCBI lineage: Eukaryota > Metazoa > Mollusca > Cephalopoda > Sepiida > Sepiolidae > Euprymna > Euprymna scolopes. The sequence goes on from NC_136509.1 coordinate 41,622,676, forward strand.
ACAACTATATAATATAGTATTTCTCTCTAAATATTACCCCTATATGATATGTATTTATATGACTATAGATATATATATATATGTATATATATATATATATATCTGTGTGTATATATATATTTATATATACATATATGTGTTTATATACATGTATATGTGTTTATATACATGTATATATGCATATATACATGCATATATACATGTATATATATATGTGTGTATATATATATACGCATATATACATGTATATATATATATGTGTATATGTGCGTATATATACATGTATATATACGGATATATACATGTATATATATGCATATATATGTTCCAGGTAAATTATATTTTAATTAATTAATTCTAATTTTTCTTGCCTGATGAGATCTATTATATTCGAAAAGCTATGCACATCTAAGCAAAAGAGGAATTTTTAAACATAAAGAATAATATATATATATATATATATATATATATATATATATATAAAATTACAATAAGTTTACCAAGGTAATCAAAATGGTAAACTTAAAATATATTATAAATATACAAGAGTTAATATTTACAAGTAAAATAAACTCAGCCAGATGTAAAAGATGTAATATATTCATGCACAATTACAGAGCTCCCACGCAATTCTCCCATAATAGACAATAACATTTTGCCACCCAATTATCCTTCCTGCGACCCTCCCTCTGATATAATTATTAACGGAACAAACGAATCAACCAGCCCCTCTATTTTTAATCATAAAACCAGCTACTATAATGATAATAATAATAATAATAATAATAATAATAATAATAATAATAATATTTTTCATAGCAGTTATCCTAACACTGATAACACTAATTATCCCCTCCAAACCAATCCTGCTACAATTACTGTCCTACCCTCTGTTCATCAAAATGAACAAAATTTAAATTCTCTTTCCAATATAAATCAACAAATTAATATTAATTCTCGACCCCGAGCTATTAATAAAACATATACATATATAGGTGCTACTTCAACTTCAATAAAGAAAAGAATTTCAAACCACACTTCTTCTTTTAATTACCAAAATTCAAATAATAACCAGGGAAATTCTCTAACTACACTGGTTAAAAAGCTTTACTCTGCCAATACCCACTTTTCAATTAAATGGACCATCTTAAAAAAGTTAAGTCTTACACTCCAGGATCAAAGTCTTGTTACCTCTGTACATCTGAAGCTATAACTATTATAACCTCCCCTCAAAGTAGTAATATAATAAATTCTAAAAACGAATTGATCTCCTATTGCAAACATATGTCCAAGTTTAAATATGGTAAATTTTAAATCACATAGCTATTAATTTAACCCTTCAAATATATATCTTTTCCCATATTTTTTTTATATTATCTTACCTTCTAAGCTTTTTATATTTTTAATTTTATTTGCTTTTTCTTTATTTCTTTGACCGGTTTTTCATCTGCTGTCTCCGTTTTATGGTATAAGTATACCTATTAATAAAATATATACATCAACCTACTCATTTTTATTCTATGTATTTGTTTACTTATATTTTACTACATGCATTTACATACACATATATTTGCCTTATTCAGGAGTTTGTAGATACCGGCCTATCCCTCCCCTTATTTTGTATGTAAGTATGTATGTTTTTGTTTAACTTGTATATGTTTTTGGATAAGTGTATATATTTATGCATGCGTGTGTGTTTGTATATATATGTGTGTGTGTGTTATTGTATATGTATATATATTTATATGCGTGTGTGTATGTATATACATGTATGTGTGCATTTGTGTGTCTGTATGTATGTATATGTATATATATGTGTGTGTATGTGTGTATATATATAATTTTCTATTATTTTTTTATATAACAGACGCCCCATTTCATAAATTTAGCCATTTATTTGTTCTGATCAATTTTCTTAATTTAATTCTGGGACTTTCACGTGCATATCTAAGCTGACCTAATTATTAACGCTAATTTTCGCGCTTCTTGTCTGGGTCAGTTTGACCTTGCTTTTCAAATTTAAATCCTCACCGCTTTTCGGGTGTTTTTTTTTTTAAACCTTAAATTTTTTTGATTCATCCAGCCTTGACAGACGTGTTTTTAAATATTCTCTCCAGTACTTTTCTTTTAATGATTTGGAATTCATTCCATTTGCGCCTTTTTCTAAGGAACTCTGCCTTTTGGATTATGTTGGACCATTCGGAATTTACCCATTGGATTAAAATTTTAATTCGACCGTTTTGGATTTTACCATTGTTGGATTTTTACCCTTCACCGGACTGTCCATTCATGTGAAATCTTTTTATCAGTTTTCTTTTGCCTCCTGTTCCCCTTACCTCACCCTTTTTTATAGCCAAGTAAGATCTGTGACTTACTTGTAGTTTCATTAAATACTTTTATATGCAAAATCCGATCCTGCATTTTGCTAATTCCTGCCCTCTGATGAGAAGGAGAGTATTTCTTCGAAACTCCGCGGATTAAGGACTATCCACTTATCTTGTGTTTCCTTTTTTAAAATTAAATATGTTTTAAACTCTGTTTCAACATGTCTTTTAACATGTTTTATTAATCAATTGTTCATATATATATATATATATATATATATATATATATATATATATATATATATATATATAACTCT
>NC_136509.1:41630316-41645316 GCF_053919585.1 Euprymna scolopes
GTTTAAGAGGATTTTTAAGAACCATTTCATATACTAGAAAGTCAGGGTTGGACGTGATTGCCGTTTCACAAACAGACAACTTGCAGACGTTGTCAATATTCCTAAATCTTGCGTAGTAAGTAATTTACAGTAAAAATAATGAAACCAATTCTTTTTATAACAACGCAATACATTTATTTTCGCTTCACTGATTAGAACCATCTCGTATACTCACTGTGTTTTTTCCGAAATATTTTATCGAGAAAATCTAATAAAGTCAACTGATTCGTTTTTTTAACTTCCTTTATCTTGAATGTTATTCACACAATGCTAAGACAAAAACTAATCTCGCGTGAAGTTTGTAAAAATATAGAATCTGTACGTAATATGGAATAGAATAATTTATTTAATCACGAGGATAGTACCTGTCATCCAGTCAGTAATAACATGTGATACTATTCAGTCACTTGTAAGAGTATCCTTAGTATAATCCGAACAGTGGATTGTAACTCCGTAACCAAATAGACTTTAAGAACTGATTATTACATAGCAGTTACACAGGCTATGAAAATGACTAATATATATATATATATATATATATATATATATATATATATATATATATATATATATATATATATTTATATATTCGATTTTTATCGAATTTAATCCCAATATATTTTTAGAGTATTAGAATAATTTGGGTGGGTGTGTTTTTCATCAGACTACGTCTTATAAATATCGAATATCATTTATTGATAATCAGAACATCCGATTAAAGAAGAAACGGCCCGATTTAGAATGTATATATATATATATATATATATATATATATATATATATATTATTTATATGTATATCTATATGCATATATTACATGCATATACGTGTGTATATAATATATATGTACGGGTGGCGGGCAATAAGTAATGCTCCTGACCAACTTCAGATAGCAGTACAACAACGAAACTTTATAACGTTATTATTATGCTCTACATAGGAACCACTTAGAGTTATGCATTTCTCTTATCGTTTGACGCAACTCTGAAGACTGTTTTTGTAGAACACCCCAGGTTGGACCTTCAACTATAACTGACTTCAGAAATCAAGCCTGCATCATCTGGGAAACGTTTTCCTTTAAAAAACAACTGGCTGGGAAGAGTTAAGAGTCAGAGGGTGCAAGGTTAGGAGAGTAGGGAGGATGGGGAAGGATTTCATAACCACACGCCCGTGCTTCTGATTTGGCGACATGCGAGTTGTGGACCGGAGCGTTGTTCTGCAGGAAGAGGGTACCTTTGCTGATCTTGCCCCGCCTCTTGATTTTGATAGCTTCCCTTAATTTTCTCAAAGGTGAAGCATAATAGGCTCCTGTAATTGTGGTACTCTTTGCCAGGATATATGTCATCACTACTCCGTCCTGGTTCTAGAAGATTGTGAGCATGACTTTGCCAGAGGAGGGCTGCACCCTTGCCTTCTTTGGAGGTGGTGAGTCCAAGTTCTTCCATTGCATTGACTGGGCTTTGGTCTCTGGATCATAGTGATGGACCCAGGTTTCATCCTGTGTAATCAGTCTTTCGAAAAACGTTGACTCATCTTCTTGGCACATCTCCAAATTCATCCTCGAGAACTCGACGCGTTATTGCTTCTGGAACGGTGTGAGCAACCTGGGAATCCATCTGACAGACACCTTATGCATATGCAAATGGTCATGAATGATTGTTTCCACAGACCCTGTACTAATCTTGGCATCTTGGGCTATTTGGCGAATAGTAATGCACCGATCTTCCAAAATGGCAGCCTCAACTTGACGGACAGATGCCTCATCAATGGCAGAAGGGGGCGACCAGGTTTGGGAGCTGTTGACACAGAGTTCCGGCCATGTTTGAATTCACGATGCCAACGTTTTACAAGGTCATATGATGGGGAATTATCACCATCAGTTTTTTTCATTTCATTTGGTGTGCGTATTTTCAAATACAAAAACCGGATCACTGCTCGACATTAAACAGGCTCCATTTCACACCTGACTCAGTTCAAACACCTGTAAAACAGAAACCACAAGTAGTTCAGAGCTGTAATTTGCCACATAATACATAGAGCTATAAGTCATTGCGCATGCAAAATTTCAGCTAGATCAGACAACTGGAAATGGGTCAGGGACATTACTTATTGCACGCCTCTAGTATGTATATATATATTAATATATACATATGTACATATATTATGTACGCATATATATTTTGCTTGTTCAGTAATAAACTTTTCCAATAAACTTGTGCTTTATAAGGTGTTAATTTTTTTTCTAAATCGGACTGGTTCTTCTTTAACCGGATGTTTAGATTATCAATAAATGATGTTCGATACGTATAAAAGGTATTCCGTTGAAAAACACACGCAAGCTCATTTAATACAAATAAAGAATACGAGCGTGATATCTAATAAAAATCGAATTAGCCGTTTTGAAGTACAGAGAAAATAACTTACAGATACAAAACTAAAGTGGAGATGAAAAACTATATACATATCTTTATACATATATATTACATATTATATTTGCATATTTATACATGCACACAAACAAACACACACACACACACACACACACATATATATATATATATTTACATTACGATATGATGATGCAATATATATATTACAAGCAGGTCAGCCTAACTTTGCTCGGGCCCTATGTACTGTTCATAACATTATGTGCAGATGTATATATATATATATATACTAAAAATGTTGACTCATGTCAAGATAACCTGCATCTAAAATTTCAATTGTTTAGACCCATAATTGATGGAGGACTTTGTTAGAATCTGCAAAGGTCAATTCTTTCAACTTTGACTTCATGGAAGCCAAATCATCACCCAAAAATTTATTAAAAGCCTGCTGAATATCTGAATACCCTTTGTGTAAAATCTCAAATATTTAGACCAAAACTTTACTTAGTAGCTTGCTACAGACCGAAAAAATAAAATCTTTTTAACTTTGAAACCATAGAAGCCAAATTGTTGGTCCAAAACTGATTAAAACACTTGCCCTATGTCTGAATACACTTCATGTAAGATGTCAAATATTTAGACAAAAGATTGGCTGAGAGGTCAATTTTTTAGAACTTTGACCCCAATTTTGACCAATTACCATTCATTGCTTTGGGATAAAAATCGAGCTAAACTTTGCTTTGATTCATGTCCAAGAAACCCACATCTAAAATTTCAAGTGTTTAGGCCCAAAATTGCGGGAGGAGTTTTGTAGAGTTTTCTAAGGTCAAATCGTTTAACTTGGCCCTTGCTGAACACCGATTATAAAGATTTTCCCAAATCTCAATATGCCTTATGTCAAATCTCTCGTCTGGAGACTGAGTATTGACTGAGTTACTCTCTCTCTCTCTCTCTCTCTCTCTCTCACGCAGACACACACACACACAAGCATTTCACTTATATAATGGTTTGAATTATAATTTAAAATGCAAAACTCCAGTATTATATTTTTATTGTGCTCTAATAAGAAACATGTATTAAAGGACCCAAAATTAATTTAATAAAACCGGACATTTCTGCTAGTATGAGGATAAGAAATCTAAAGTGCATTTGAGAAGTTTAACTTAAGTCAGACTCGAATTCTTACTTTTTTAGTTTTCGATTATCGATTTCTGGTAGTTATCGGAGGCATTCTTTAATAAAAATCAATACAAGCATACTCACAGAAAATGGATTTGTGTAATTTTGAATAAAATCGGTCAAGTCGATTTGAGATCCCTACGAAACGAACTCAGATACGCAGAAATTTTATATATATATATATATATATATACAGGTACACCCACATATATATGTGTATGCGTATGTGTGTGTGTGGAGATATCATATACTTTAAACAGTACGTGTAGTATATATATATATATATATTATTTATATATATATATATAAATATATATATATATATATATATATATATATATATAATGAACGTGTGGGTGTGTGTACATTTCCCTACGCAATAACTCTGTTAATTTTAACTGTACGGACTCAAAATTTGATGTACAGGCTACTGAGATTTGGGAAAATCTTTTTGATCGATTTTCGGCCAGATATTTTGCTGTGAAGCGGTCAAAGTTCAATGATTTGTCCTTTGAAAACTCTACCAAACTCCTACAATCTTGGGTCAAAACACTTGAAATTTTAGATATAGGTTCCTTGAACATGGATCTAACTTAATAACTTAATTTGATCTCAAAACAATATTAGTTAAGGGGTCATAATAGGTGGCAAAGTTAAAAAGATTAACGTTTTTTTTTTTTTGCTTAATATACACCTCAAACACCCGGGCAACGCCGGGCTGAAATGCATATATTATATATTACTAGAACTTGTCCTGATTTGAATTACGGTCGACAAACGATCCACCATACCATACTTTATTGTCACTGAAATCGGTGAAATGGCCAAGATTTGAATCAAATCAATTGGTTATTTATTCGAGTAAGGACCTTTCCCAGTAGTGTACCGGAAAGAAACTTCATATGCCTCTCTGCAATGACTTAGTTTCTACTACGTTGTAGTCTTCATTGCACTGAGGAGAATCTACTGTTTATTTTATAAACTCATCTCTAAATAATGGCTTCATTCAAAATGTAAAATCAAAAGTCAAAGGTCCTGGTTCAATCGCATTTAAAACCGGAACTTTTATTGAAAACGCGCCCCTGTCTTTTCAAAGAACCAACATTAGACTTTATAAAATTTTGTTTACATAATCATTTGAATTTAAGTTGAACGCACAAATCTTAAGTATCATGATCGATGTGTTCTTCAAAAATAACCATTCATTTTGAAGCTTCCCCTGACTGATAAAAAATGTGCAGTTACTTTTAAAGGTTGGGTGGTGCAGGTTGTGCGTTGATAAAACTCAAATACACTTATGATGTTAGGTTGTATGGAGGGGTTAACATTTGTTGTTTCTTTTTCTACTATCATTCTCCGTTAATTGTAAGACTCCTTTAGATGCAAAACCTACGTATAAACACTCCCAGACTCGTCAAGTACATGCCCGTGAAAAAAAAAGGCCCAGTCTTTTCGGAGTCAATAGTACAATTAATATAAGTAATGGTATAAATTGTGATTCAAGCAGACAGACACGAATCTCTATTGGGAATAGATATTAGCGAGGTTTGACTTACATGTTTATATCTGAGAACTTGCCATATTTTCTTCACTTGTTCAATACGTTCACGCTTCCATATATCTAATTATCATGAACGTATAATTCTTTGTAATGATATTTTGTATTTCAACTGCTCGTTTCTAAGTAATTTTCCGATGGAACGTAGATGTAAGAGTAATTTAAGCTGACGATTATCTCTGCAATCTGTTCAAGTATTACGCAAATTTATCTAAATAAACCTATGGTATGTTGGTATACTCGCATATATATCTGTATGTGTGCGTATATATATATATATATATATATATATATATATATATATATATATATATATATATATATATACTGTATGTTTACAAAGGGCCCGTACGTATGTTTATGGTTGATTGCTAAAATATTCTCCTGAACTATGCTGAAGATTTCACTTGAAACAACATTGCTTTTAAGTACAATTTTTGGCATATCTATGTTTTCCTTATTTGAAGGCAATTGTTAACTCGATGTTTATTAATCGAAATCAGCAGATGATATTCTACACTACAAATATCATATATATGCATATTCAGTCTATTTCCCGCTCACTATATAAAATATACACTATAGAGTCAATGTTTACATTTAAAGTGTGGTGTTACTTTCTTAGTAACAGTTATAACCCCATTCTTATCAGTCATTGCTCATTCGTAAGGTCTAATCCTGTTATACAAAGTCTGGATGACAACAATTTTCTGCAAATTTCCTTTGAAATAAATCCAAAGTCTTTGGCACAACAGCCGTTTAAATTGGTGTCACGATTGGTGGGGTTTTAATTAAATAATCAGCCCAGACAGTATATCAAAGTTATAATTATCGTAAGGGGGGAGAGCAAGAATATAGATTAAAACTATGAAAAATGATTCTCGAAATTAGTAACATATCCGGGAATAATAAACAATGATTAAATGTGAGTAAATTAGTTGGTGTGTTTGTAATAAAATAACTAACATAGACAATATATTAAAGTTATTACTTTCGCAAGGGATGGGGCGACATTATGGCTTAAAATTTAAAAAAAAAATGTTTGTCGAAATTAATAACATATCCAAGAATTATAAAAATGATGAAATATGAGTTTATTAATTGGTCAGTTTGTAATGAAATAACCGGCCCAGACAATATATCAAAGTATATATTTTAGTAAGAGGTAGGCGATAACGAACGTTAAAAATATAAAAATTGATTTTGGAAATTAGTAACATATTCAAGAATTATGAAAATGATGAAATATGAATTAATCGATTGGTGTGTTTGTATAAAATAACACACCCAGATAATATAATTTTTTTTTACGTAAGGTGAGGGCGAAACTGTGGGTTAAATGTCGAAATTAGTAACATATCCAAGAATTATAGAAAATGATTACTGATGTAATTGATTGCTGTGTTTGTAATGAAAGAAATCAACCCAGACAATATTACAAAGTTATCATTTTCGTAAGGGGGGTCATAATGTGGGTTCCAATTATGACAAATGATTGTCGAAAGTAGTAACATATCCAAGAACTATTAACAATGATGAAATGCGAGTTAATTGATTGGTCTGTTTGTAATAATTTAATCTGCCCCGTAAATATATCAAAGTTATTATGTTAGTAAGAGAGGGAAGCCATAATGTGGGTTAAAAATATCAGAAGTGATTGTCAAAATTAGTAATGTATCCAAGAATTATGAAAAATTATGAATGGCGATTTACTTGATTGGTCTGTTTGTAATAAAAAAATAAACCCAGGCAATATTACAAAGTAATTATTTTTGTTAGAGGGGGCGATAATGTGGGTTATAAGTATAAAAAAATGATTGCCGAAATTAGAAACATATCCAGGAATTATGGAAAGTGATGAAATGTGCGTTAATGTATTGGTCTGTTTCTAATGAAATAATCGGCCCAGACAATATATCGAAGTTATTATGTTAGTAAGGGGGGGACGATAATGTGGGTTAAAAATACCAAAAATTTTTTTCGAAATTAGTAACATATCTGAGAATTATGAAAATCGATGAAATGTGAATAAATCCATTGGTGTGTTTGTAATGAAATAATCACCCCAGACAGTATATCGAAGTTATTATTTTCGTAAGAGGGGGAGGGCGAGAATATAGATTAAAATCATGAAAAACGATTGCAGAAATTAGTAACATATCCAATAATTATGAAAAATGAGGAAATGTGAGTTTTTTTACTGGTACGTTTGTTATGAAACAATCAGCCCAGACAGTATATCCAAAGTATAATTTTTGTTACGAGGTGGGACGATAATGTGACTTAAAATTATGAAAAATGATTGTCAACATTAGTAACGTATCCAAAAATTATGAAAAATAATGAAATGTAAGTTAATTGATATGTGTGTTTGTAATAAAATTATAAGCCCAGACAATATATCAAAGTGTTTATTTTCGTAAGGGGGAGGCGAAATCGTTTTTTTATAAATATAAAAAATGGTTGTCAAGATTAGTAACATATACAAGAATTATGAAAAATTATGAAATGTGAGTTAAATGATTGATATGTTTGTAATCAAATAATCTGCCCAGACAATTTATCAGTTTCTGTAAGTGATCAACAATATTTTTTCTGAATTTTCAATGTTAACTTCGGGGAATTACGTCACAGTTGTTGTGGTGAGTAGAAAGACACATGATTATGTCGCTTTTTAACGTGATGTTGAGTTCTCTAGCAATTAACAAGCCTTCACTTTGGTGGTGGGGCTGGAGGGAGTAATGTCCATTTGGGGCCACTATGCAATCTCCCACAATGTCATATTCCCAAAATATGGAATAACTATAGAATTATATTCCGGAAATGACAGCGGGTCTCTTACTAATGTGTTGTTGGCGGTTGTAGAAGTAAGGCGGGGGGAGAACTATATCAATATTGAAAATTGTGGTAAAGTAAAAGTTGTCTGGTTATAATTCGCGCCAACGCATTTATGTAATTATTTTGAAACCCTGCTGAGTTGCGTTCAAGAACTGATATTATTTCACTTAAAATGATGCTGCCAGTAGGGAGGGAAGGAACACCAATGTGGATTTTTGTAGTTAAGCAAGGGTTTCCTAATCTTTACGCTTTTCAACACGTTTGTTTATCGTTTGTAAAGCCTGCTGAGTAATCTTCTGAAAATCACGGCTTTCTTCCAAAAAATATTGTTGTCAGTATTGGGGAAAAAAGTAAACAGATTAATGTGGAATTTGATAATGAAGCAAGGGTGGTCTAATCACTTGACTGTGTCAATGTATTTATGCATTAATTTTAAAATCCTGCTGAGACATCTTCCAAAAAATGACATCACTTTTCTTAACGAACCAACACAAAGGAAAGAAACACAATAATGTTGAAATTTATAATGAAGCAAGGGTTGCGAACTCATTAACCAACACAATGTATTTATGTATCAATTTAAAAATCTTTATGATCCATCTTCTAAAAATGATTTCAATTTTCTTAAAATTATGGTAGTCTTGGTGGGAAGAGAAATTATTTCATATATTTTGTATAATACCTGTCGAGAGTATGTTAAATTGTTTCATATATGTATATAAATTATTCATCCGAAGGTAGGTAAACATATTTAAAACATATGTTGTAAATTACCCGTTCAAAAAGGCAAATTCATTTAATATACATTCTGTAAATTACCTGCCCAAGGAAAGGTACAATTATTTCATAATGTGTAATAGCCGTCTTAGGGTACGTAAAATATTCTTTTGCTCAAAATAGCAAATGATACATAGATATTAAAAATAACTCTCTCCAAACAATAACAATAACAATCATATTCAAAATCACTTTAAATTTTTTCAATGTTTATACGGTCTTGAGGAACGCCTGGTAGCTCTGCTAGGTAAACGAATAAACCTGTAGGCAGTGTCATGAATAAGATACTCTGGACCGTTTATAAGCTGGACAAATGAACTAAGGAATTTCGACCAGAAGACCAAGAAACTCATGACAATGCACAATGCAGTACACCCAATGGTATTGACTGACTCAAAAAAAAAAAAAAGAAGGAAAACCGGAGAAAGATGGCTGGTTTGTATAAAAGACTGCGTAAATAACAAAACGGAATTAGTAAATACATAATGCAGCACACCGGAAGAATAATTACCGCAGCAAGAGACACTCAAGAAACAAACAAGATAGCAAAATATACGAAGAATATAAGACGAGGAAAGAAAAAGTGAAAGAAAAACAGCTGCCTGGAAGCTTCATAAAGATTACAAAAGAGGAGATTAATCAAAACATTTAAAAATGCTTACAAAAACGGAATTAAAACAAGGAAATTAAATCACTAATAACATCAGCACAAGTTAACCCATTATACCCAACCAAATCAAAGCAAGCATTGACAATACACAAGAAAGCAGCGAATACAAACTCTTCCGGCAAAGAGACGAAACAATAAACCACACAATAAGTGAATGCAGCATAAAGTATATAGAAAATAGACATGATGAATGGGGAAGAAAGTACATTGGCTATTATGAAGATAATTAAATCCCGAACATTTAGACAAATGGCACAAGCAAAAACTGGCAGCAGTATTGAAAACGAAAGTCACAATATCCTATGGGACATGGATAAACACATTGAAGCAAGAAAACCTGACATCATAATAGTTAGCAATAAGGAAAAATCCTGCCAGATTGTAGAATTTTCCGTTAGAGCAGATCACAGAGTGAAGATCAAGGATACAAAGAATCATGGCATATACACGGAATTAGCCAGGGATCTGAAAGATGAAGAAAGTCAAGATAACACCATTAATAGTAGAAGCGCTATGGAACGACAGCGGAAAACTGGAGTCTGAGTGACAACAAGTCTCCTCAGATTTTCAGTACTCTCCATATTTCGATAACCTTACAAAAGAATTACTGTGATTGCAACAGCTACTTACTGTTGATTACTCGTTGGCAGCGACTATTGGTTTTCACTAGCATTTGAGTGGTAATAGCCTCTCCAAGGTCCCAGTTGTATTTGCACTCATCCAGCGGAGGTCTGGCCAGTGCTTTATCTCTTCTGTCCTTCTATCTTCTATGACTCTACTCACTTATTTGGTATGTTGCCGAATTATGTGGATATACACTAAAAAGGTGGCGTGTTTTAGCCAGTGATTGTCTAATTGAAAAAAAGACATATAGAGTCTGACCAATAACTTCCATAGATTATTTGTATCATCCACTATTTTCAGTCTCCATGGCAAGACAGTCACTTATAACTGTTACGAACCTAACACTTTTATCCGTTGCGCCATTAATAGGAGAAGGGGTTAAAGATACAATTCCGTTTACAGAATACACTAATACTACAATTACAAATTATTTAAGATGTGTAGTCGATCATGGCTGATGGAACGAGGAAAACATACCACTCTGGAATAAATATAACGTTCAATTCAAAATTTCAAACATATTAGTGAGGTCGACTTGAACACAGACGCAGCTGAGGAATGTGAATGGTTACATTAAAACCTTGAGAGAATAACATACAAGCTTAAAAGAGTCGCTGGAAGAATCCGAATAATAAAAATTTTAATTGCACTTGTATTTCTAAATGAATTTACTATGTAAACACATCAAACTAATCGCTATGTCTGCTGCTAATGTATATCTGCGGACGATTTTTCTTTCAGACAGGAAAAGTTCAGTGGTTTAATGAAATGACGATATAATCCTTTCTCTGTTTTTTTTTCACGTTATAATATATATTAAAATATAAAGAACGTTTTGATCTAACAATAATTAATTAAATTATTTCCTTTGTAATATTCAAATATCAGTGAGAGGAATAATGAAATTGAGAAATGTTACAGAATGTCTAAAAGTAAAAAAAAAAAAAATATAGAAATAATTTTCATTGATTTTATTTTTGCACTTTCAATATGCAAATATTTAACTTCGTGAAAGTAGGCCAATCGCAGCAAAACAAGTTATGCGTACATTTACAGACAAACACACACACACCCCACACACCCATACAAACACGCATATATACATATATATATATAAATTACATAGCCTGCATATATATATATGTATATATATATATATATATATATATATATATATATATATATATATATACATGTATATGCAGGCTATGCAATAATTGTGCAAAAAATATGTTGGTCGAGTTAAAGCAACAAACCAAAAATCTTCCTTCGTCAGAGAAGTGTTATTCAAAAAGTCACATCATTAAATATACATTTATTAAAAAAGTCTGGAAAAACAAGTAACGCGTACATTTACAAACACACACACAAACACGCATATATATATATATATATATATATATATATATATATATATGCAGGCTAGGTAATATTGTGCAAAAAAATATGTTGGTCGAATTAAAGCAACACACAAAAAATCTTCCGTCGCCAGAGAAATGTTATTCAAAAAAGTCACATCATTAAATATAAATTTATGAAAAAGTCTGGAAATACGCAAGAATAACAATATGATTACACAAAGGCAAACTCTAAATATTGGCATTTTAAAGGGATTTACAATGAATCAGATTCGAATAGCTTGAATAGATCCGCTTGCATATTGAAAGTTGCTCATATGGCCGACTATTAAAAGAAAGTACAGATTCGATTAGAAAAAAAAAAGAAGAAAATATGTATAACTTTAACACTTGTCATTTGATACCGGACACTTACCTGCATTGGATAAAGTTTTAAAAAATCGTTAGATTTTAAAAAATAGTCCAGTTTGCTTTGAAACTTGATTGTTATAAAATCCAACTGAACTATACTGTAAAAGAGCGTGTAATAAGCACGTGTCAGAAAATTCGCAGCAGCAGTAGGATAACTGGCTGGCAAAAATATTAGCAGCAGCAGTTAAACACGTGTGCAAATTTGCAAGTGTGCGCTAGCTTGCGTCACAACAAAAAGAAAAAAACACACCACGTGGTCAAAAAGAAGTGCTATCGGGCAAAATGAACGGCGAATAGGAGTGCAAAAGTGCAAGCGTTAGCGTCAGATGGCGGAGACAGAGACTTTTAAAAAGCACATTAATGTGCGAAAAGATCTGGGAAATATGAAGTGCGTTGTTTTGGAAGAACTACTAATAAATGCATTTAAAAATAATTCAGAATTCAGGTGACCGTTCATCCCCCTCTCAGTACAGGCCAATAAGTCTCCTGTGTATCATGAGTAAGCTGCTGGAATCCATATTAAATAGAGAAGTAGTCAACCAGCTCAGCAAATATAACCTTCTTAGTAACATGCAATATGGTTTCCAGTCTGCCAGATTTACAGCAGATGTGCTAACGGTTATATCTCATAGGATTAGCGAATCTCTTGACAAAGGCTTTCCTCTCTAGGGCAATAGCTCTTGACATATCAATGGCCTTCATAAGGTATGGCATAAGGGCCTAATTCACAAGATTTCCAGCTACGGTATTACTGGAAATGTTTTCTCGATCATAAAATCATTTCTCTCCGATAGTAGTAGTTGATGGGCAGAAATAAGGGACCATCAATATTAATGCTGGATTCCCTCAGGGGGCGATCCTAGGCCCAACTCCCTTCCTGATATACATCAATGATCACCGAAAACACATACTAAAATCATTCGTTGACATCTATACTGATGACACGACCATCTATGGCAACACATCAAAGACCGTAAATGACAAAGTTCTCTCAGATTATCTCTCCTCTGATCTTGGGCGCGTGGTAGAGTTGGGGAGGAGGTGGCTGGTTACTTTTAATGCATCTAAAACCAAGCTCCTATATTTACATCATAAACGCTCTGATCCCCATCTGGTATCAATTGATATGGGTGGCTCTCGCCTAGGGGAAGCTCTATGTTTTGAAAAGCTCCTGGGGTTGACCCTTACCCCTGACCTGAAATGGAATGCGTACATCAAATAAGTATCCAAGATCGCTGGGAAAATGGTAGGATCCTTCTATCGCTCCAGAAGATATCTCACCACTGATGCAATTCTCTATCTGTATAAAAGCCAAGTGCGTCCAACAGCCTATCCCGCCTTGACAGAGTACAAAATAGGCTTCGTGACCTTGTGGATGATGCCTTTTTCTCTTCCCTGCAACCTCTCTCCCACATGAGAGACGTTGCGAGCCTGTCTTTGTTTTATCGTTACTACCATTGCAGGTGCTCGTCTGAACTCCAATCTCTGGTCCCCCCTCGCCAATCTTTCACGATAAACACCCGCCTAGCTGAAACCTCTGTCAAAAAATTTCCCACTCCTTATCTGTGCCCAAAAGGAAAACGTAGATTCCATAAACAAAGCTTCTTTCTTAGAAGTGCACGCCTGTAGAACTCTGTTCCGGTTGCCTGTTCCCACCTGACTACAACCTAGATATCTTCAAGTCCAATGTGAACAAATTTCTGATGAATCGCCTCCTTAAGTAAGACACTTTATCAAATTTGCACACACGTACACACAATAACCCTTATCCCCGAGTATCTTCCGGGCCTTGATAAGTGGTGACTACCTTGTAAAAAAATGCGGAGTCGGATTTTACTTCTTTCCTTGGTGTGTTTGCTACAGGAGCAGACGTACGAGACAGTGCAATTTCTTTTTTATGTTATACACGTATAAACACATAAATATATAAGCTAAATCAAATAATAAAAACTATATGTTTAGAAAAGAATACGCGTGAAAAAATGGATGAGTAAATATATATGTACATGAAATCTAAAATACTGATGTGTGAGCATATAAATAAGTAACTGCGTGTGATCGAATAATACTTTGCCTTCCCAACTATCCCACCTTATATTCTCCTCGAAGCAAGATATGCAACATTATCTATTTCTCTTAGTTTAGTTTTTAAACATGGCCGCAAGGATCTTTATTTGGAATTAAATTACCGATGAAGCTTTTTTGTACATATGTACTCAATTATATTAGTTTAAATAAAAACAAGTCAAGCATGCATGGCTCCCCGTGATTTCAGATTGAGCAATGCATAAATAAAATGACTAAGTTCAGCATTTGCCCCACCCATTTTGCCCCAAAAGCCCCTAGGGGACATCAAATTCTGATGAAAATGAACAAACTGTGCAGTTTTAGGCTTTAACATATGTAAGATTCAGTTCTGCACCATGCAAAAACGGAAATGACTAGGTCCATCATTTCCTCCCCCCCCCATTAAGCCCCAAAAGTCCCCAAGGCCTTTACATATTTAAAGTTGAGTTCAGCAACATGCAAAACTGCTAACTAGACATACACAGAAAATTTTAGACAAAATGGTAAAATAGTCCCAAAAATTTAATGCTTTTATAAGCCCTAAAAGAACCTCTGGGGCACACCCAAGAGTAATCGCGAAGTATGGACAAACAAAATTATATAAAAATCAGTTATAACTTTTCAGAAAGTTTTATAAAAATCCAAGACATCATTTTTTTTTTATTATATATATATATATATATATATATATATATATATATATTGAGTCGAAGTTTTTCTATATAAAGGTTAGACTCTACTTAGTTGTCATTTTAAAAATCTAAAGCCAACTCAAACGCAATTAAGACTATCGATTACAGATGTACTAATTCATTGGACACTTGTATGTATTTGATCCCAATGCAAGTTAGGTTTTTATACTTTTTGAAACATATTTACGTTCTGATGATTGAAATCTTTGGAATTGAAAGAACCCAGGATTTGTTGCAAATATTCGTCGAATAAATAATTTTATACCATTCGAATATCTTCTTACTAAGACAAACAATATTAAAGAAGTCTACGCAAACGTGAGTATATGATACTTATATCAAATTTGATGAAAGAAAGAGTGGGCAGAATTTGAACCATAAAACAGAATAGAAGATGAGA
>NC_136509.1:41655316-41710316 GCF_053919585.1 Euprymna scolopes
AAGCCTTGTGTTTCACTGAAGCATTTTTGTCAGTAATCCATACTTGAAGGGTTTGATGCATGTTATTAAGCAGTGGGTCGGTAGTTGGATCATTTTCATCAAACCAATCTTGCAGAATGAAGCGGGGAACATGCTGGGTGATTATTTATAAATTTCAATGTCAGTGTGGTGCCGTCTATATAGGCAAGACTACCCAGCGTCTTCAGGTCAGAATCGCCCAACATGTTCTCCGCTCCATCTGAGACCATCAACCTACCACCAGAAAGTCCCAATTGATAGAATCGTCAATCGGCCAACACTTGGTCGATAAAACGGAGTGCTGTCTTGCATTCTCTCCGGAGTGTTTTCTGTTTTATACCGAGGACGTACAAAGTTTCACCTGCCTATCAACAAAGAACTTGCCATCATTTCCAGCCGTTTTGGATTCCCTAAGGAACCGACTCATATACACGATGTGGCTGTATATATTATATTTTGTGTCTCTTTCTCACTCTCTGTCTATCACTGTCTGTCAGTAAGTCTCTAATTTTCTCTCTCGTAATAATATATATATATATATATATGTATGTGTATATATGTATGCATTTATGTATGTATTTATATATATATATATATATGCGCGTTTCAGATACAAAATATAATACTTTAGATATTTTACTTATATTTATATATATATATATATATATATATACGTATATATATATATCTATATATATACGTATATATATATATATATATATATATATATATATATATATATATATATACGTATTTATATATTTTTTCATAGGCCCCACTACTTTTCAAGTCCAGAGGTCACTCAAGGAGAAATGCTAGGAGGGTATAGTAGTCAATTGGACAATATAGTAATAGTTAATGATAGAAATTCAGTATATTTTTTAACGTAAGCGGAACCGCCCATCAAAAATTATTCACATTGGGCTTGACAACAATTAGATTGTAGTCAGCTGGAAGGCAACAAAAGGGAAGACACTTCCACAGGCGGGCAGTTCTAAAAAAGAAGCTTTGTTCATGGAATCTACGTTTAGGTTTAGGCGCAGATAAAGGGTGGGGGAATTATTGATAATGTTTTCAGCTAGACGAGTGTTCCTTGTGAAAGTTTGGCAGCGGGGAACCAAAGATTGAAGCTCAGTCTAGTACTTGCCAGGAAAATAACGATAAAGCAGAGACAAAATTGCAACATCTCTTCTATGAGATAGAGGTTGCAGGGGAGAGAAAACGAATCTCCTACGAGACTACGAAGTTTATTTTGAACTCTATCAAGGCAGGACAAGTCCTTTCTATCAGCTCCTGCCCAGATTTCGCAACAGTACTCCATCCTTGGACATACCTGGCTCTTATATAGATAGAGAATTGCATCTGCAGTGAGATATTTAGTGGATCGATAGAAGGATCCCATCATTTTTCCAGCGGCATTGGCAACAGCTTTGATGTACGTGTTCCATTTCAAATCAGGAGTAAAGGTCAAGCGCAGAAGCTAGTCAACTTTATGTGGGTTCCCCAAGACGAGAACCATTCATTTCAATTGATGCCAGATGGGGACCAGAGCGTATATGATGTAGAGATAAAGCTTGGTTTTAGATGCATTAAAAGTACAGTTAAATGGAGTTATGCATTTCAATTCCTATGAATACCAGAGAATGATGTTTAACATGATATAAAGCAACATAATTTCATTTGGTTTTCATTTAACATGCTTTTAATAGGAGTATTGATTTAAAATAGTCTGTTACTTTATGTCCGATTAAAAACAAACTAGACTTTTTGGGTTTTGGGTGTAAACTCTCATTCCTCCTCCCTCTGTACCCCTCACCCCTTTTTTACTCTTTCTCTCTCCCTTTATCTATCTATCTATCTATCTATCTATCTATCTATATATATATATATATATATATATATATATATATATATATATATGTGTGTGTGTTTGTGTGTGTGCGTTGTTATTGATATGTTTGCTGGTAGACTATTCTGTATTATTTTTGAAAGCACCGCTCCTTCTTATATATATATTTATATATATATATATATATATATATATATATATATATATATATATATATATATATATATGTGTGTGTGTGTGGGTGTGTGTGTGTGTGTGTGTGTGTCCTATATATCTCCATTGTTAGGAAAAGAAGCAAAACTACCGAATCGTTTATGTAAGTTGTTCTAAAAACGACCGTATATTTGTAATTTTATGGCAGTGACTTTTGTTTAAAAAATGTCGCTAGAAAATTGAACACATGCTTCGTGTTTTATTTTTATTTTCCCTTAGTTGTTTTATGAATAGGAGTGAACCACTTATTTGCCGTCGATTTAATGGTTTTGAGTATGAAAAATCGATTATCGACATCGTTCTGTCCTTAATCTACGTGTTTCTATAAACACACGCGTTGCAACAAACATTGCTTGGTGTTTCGAATAATTCATTCACTTTTCGATTTGGCAGCCGTGTTTGTTTGCTTGATTTATACTTTGAATCTGTAGGGGTTTTTCAGCTTTGTAGAAGGTAAAATTATACTTCAGATATTTTACGTCTTCTCTTCACACTCGAAGATGAGCCCACTTAAAATATTTTATTCCAAATATCGACCCAGAAAAACATTAATACATCTACTAGCCTCTTTTACAAAGCAGTGTTTTTTGCTATTCTCTCTCTACGTTATCATTATCTTGTACATTCGTAGCAAGAACTCGATGAGATATATCTGCAACAAAGAATCTTTTTTTTCTTTCTGGAAATTTATTGGATTCTTCTACGGCTCTAGTAGATATCTCACTGCTGAGTCAATTCTCTATCTATATAAAAGCCAAGTACGTCCAACGATGGAGTACTGCTTACATATCTGGGCAGGAGCTTCTAAAACAGCCTATCCTGTCCTGATAGAGTACAAAATAGATTTCGTAGCCTAGTGGGGATGCCCCTTTATCTTCCCTGCAACCTCTCTCCCACAGAAGGGACGTTGCGAGCCTTCCGTTGTTTTATCGTTATTTCCATAGGGGTGCACGTCTGAACTTCAATCACTGGTCCCCCCTCGCCAATCTTTCTCGAATAACAACTGTCTAGATGAAACCACTGTCAGTAATTCCCCCCCCCCCCCACACTCTTTATCTGTGCTTTAATCAAAACGTAGATTCCATGAACAAAGCTTCTTTCTTAGAACTGCAAGCCTGTGGAACTCTCTTCCATTTGCCTGTTTCCCACTTGACTACAACTTGGATGTCTTCAAGTCCAATACAAACAAGTTCCTGTTGAACCGCCCCCTTAAGTAAGACTCTTTATCATATCTCCATTACTACCGATTACTATGATATTATCCCATTCATTACTGTACACGCAATAACCCTTATCCCCGAGTGGCTTCCAGGCCTTGATAAGTGGTGACTTCCTTGTAAAAAAAGTGTGACATAGAGAAAATTCAGTTTCAAACCCCTAGTTTCAGAATCTAGTCACTGTATTCTATTATTTTTACGAAGACATTAAAATCTATTAAAAGACGGTTTAAAAAACACGTTGAGAGGAGGCGAAAGTTCTTTAAACGACAAACTGTTCCTTAGTTAAAATAATATATATGTTGATCGATTTATGACTAATTCTAAGTAAAATGCATTTATTAAAACACAATTCAATCCATAACCAATGTGCCAAATGTACACTCAGAGCTGGGATAAATGTGCCAAATGTACATTCAGAGCTGGGAAAAAGACCCACACAGAAAATATGCAGCTTAATGAAAACATCGATATTAGGGATCTAGAAGAGCATGAGCCTAACAAGTACCTTGGCATTGAGGAAAACGAGAACATACAACATGCCAAGATGAGGGAGAAGATTAGTAAAGTATATGTACGCCGGGTGAGGAAAATATGCAAAACCCAGCTCATCAATAAAAAATTAAATTACTGCCATAAACCAGCTTGCTAAGCCAGTAATAACATACAGCATTGGTATCATGGACTGGCCACAAAAATACATCAACCGGCTAGATGTAAAGACACGGAGGCTACTAACGCTTCATAAAATAATATACAGAAATCAGTGTCTACCAAGGCTGTATTTGCCCAGGGGAGAATGAGGTCTGGGACTCTCAGAGATTAATCATCAACATAGGGCAACTATTGTGAGCACCAGTCAGTATCTGAGAAGCTCCCAGAATGACACCCTCTCAATAGTATATGAACATCAAGAGACAAGAGCTAGCAGAACAACATCAGTCACCCAGCTGGCCAAGCATTTTGGTCAGAGTTATCTCTCAGATGAGGACGAAACACCAAACAAGTGTGCCCCAGAAATATCAAGAAAGAGCCGGCAGAAATATACCGAGACCTTTCAACAGATGAACCTTAAATAATGGGAACAACATCAGCGTGCAAAGTATTTTCTGGGGGAACTCTCTCAGGAATACATATATAAAGAAGGTTCTTTGGACTGGCTAAAAAGAGGATCCCTCCACCACGATCAGGAAAGGGTCATAATGGCTGCCCAAGACCAGGGATTGATAACTAATGCATTCAAGAAGATGTCAGGGATCAGTAATGAAAATAAATGCAGGTTCTGCCATACAGAAATGGAAAGTGTTGGTCATCTGATATCAAGTTGCAAAGTTCTTCTAGGGGACGGCTACTATACAGCGAGACATGATGGTATATGTAAGTACCTCCATCGGACCATCTGTAAAAAATTAAACATCCAGTGTAGCAGCAAGTCCTGGGAACATCAACCTGAAAGTACAGTTGGAAATGACTTATATACCATACATTACGACCATGTAATCCCTACAGCCACCTACCTTGAAAATGCTGCTGTGAAACCTGACATAGTTATATGGAATAAGTCAGAGAGAGTTGCAACCTTGATTGAAGTGAGTGTTATTAATTATGGCGGTCTTAACAGAGCTGAAAGAGAGAAACGGACCAAATACCAAGGTCTCATGTATGATATGAAAAGAAACTGGAACCTAAAGGGGATATCAATAATACCAGTTATCATAGGTGCCACAGGACTTATGAAGAAGAACCTAAAGTCCTATCTAACTAATATTCCTGGTGAACCATGTGCAAAAGAGATTCAGACAATTGCACTTAAGGGAACAGCGAGGATACTAAAAAGAGCTCTGGGTTGGTTACAATAAAAAAAGCGGGGCAATGTTGGCAGCTGGTTTGGCTGCCCCATACTGACCATTACAATCTTCAAAGGAAGAAAAAAAAATGAATAGTATGCATTATTTTTCATTATAGTATATATGAAAAGGTTTATGGACTTTAATTTCTGATAAAAAACCTTATAAGATGCTGTCAACCGCGTCAGACATTGAGATTAGAGACAGGCAGATATACAGACTGACTGACACACACACACACACACACACACACACACATGTATAATATTTTTATATAGAAAAATATTACATAGTCGCTATACTGAACATGCTAAGGTTTCGGAGAATTGGTTGGCAAAAACTAAAAGTCCTCGTTAAGCGACGTAATATGGCTAATATGCTACTGAAGACGTCTTGTTCTCAAATAGAAGAAGAAAAATGTATTTTTATAAACATAGAATGTTAAATTTTAAATTAAAAAAGAGAGAGGTGGTAGCTTAAGTGCTATTAAAGACTTCAAATATAGGAGACGGTAGAGGAAAAGAGGACGCCAAGACTTTATAGGATAAAAGGAAGAATAAAAAGAAAAAGAAAAGGAAGATAAAAAAGAGCTAAAGAAAAGCACGAAAAAAGAAAAAGGAGAAATAAAAAGAAAAAAGTCAAAAAGAAAACGAAAAGTACCGAGAAACAGAAAAAAAGGTTAAAAGGGGTTATCGAACACATTTGAAATCATGTACAAAAAAAAAAAAAGTAGGGAAATTGTCAAAAACTTGAGTTTTGTCCAACGTAGACGGAACATTAAAAAGATAAGATATGACTTGTGATAAGAACTTATAGATGAGTGCTGCCGCGTCAGTAGGAATGGTAGTGTACAGACAAATACAGAAAAACCGACAGACACACAGATTCAGACACAGACACACACGCGCGCGCACACATACACACACTCTCACACACAGATATATATATATATATATATATATATATATATATATATATATATATATATGTATATAAATAATTGCCCATTATACAGAGCTAAACAGTACGAGACCACCCTCATTGTCGATGAAACTACTAGGGAAAATGCAATGAATCAGGCCACTAGCTTAATTTGTCAGCTTGATACATAGAAAGAAAAATGATCGGCCAAATATCATTTAGTTTCATTTAATTTTACTGTGAGCTCACCTGTGATCTCTAATATTTTACATGAGCCGTTTTATCTCAAAGTTATTTAAATGACTTATCGGCTTTTAATTTAACGAGCGGGAGATACCCGGCGTTGACAAGGTGTTTGGAGATGTGTGTGGAAACTCCGGGTGGGGGTTAAAAAAGTAAGTATGGGGATCGAACCCGAACCGTTGAGGCAAAGTTGTAAATTAAAATGTGAAAAAAAAAAAAACGTGCGACGTTAACCATTGCCCCATCGCGAGATTCTAACGGAAATACGTTTGAATTTATGCAATTACTTGAATTTGGCAGGTGCCCGTTTTAATGGGTTAATGAAGTCAAGTTTGACTGCGGGATAGTATTCATTTACTGTGGAACGTTTTTTTTCCCCCAAGATGTTATAGGAAAAAGACTAACCTACATGCGGCGAGCGACAAATGTTGAACTTTTATCTTCCCGAAATCGAGCAAATTAAATAGACGGGCGAGCTTCGTTGTTAACCGTGACATATTACGATTTATATGTGATATAAAAAATTCTTAAAAGTTGTGAAGCGGCCGACCGCTTCTCTGAAGAAAGCCTTTTGTAGACATACAGAAAAAGCGAACACACATACATACACACATTTTTGCTTTTATATTTTTTATTTATAGATTATAACCTGAATAGTTGACGTGCTAAATTAATAATCATAGTCAATTTTTCGTGTGATTTCTTAAAAACTACCACTAATTTTTTTTTGTCATCTTTACTGTTGTAAAATTTTGAATCCATATTATTGAAAGAACCATCTGACTTTTTATATGTTTATAGAAACAAGGGATCAAATCTCGTGTATATGAAATCAGATTCGACATTAACATGCCAAAATTGATCAGGTAGTTTTATTCAAATACTAAAATGAAAAAATCAAATTACTTAATATATTTAAATTTTCACTACTTCTTTAGAAACATGTAGCAAATTCCATCAACAAGAACTTGCCCAATGCTATTAGTTTAATATTTTCGTAAAAATATAGGCGTTACAAGTATTGCCTCGATTTATAATTCTATTCAAATAAATTTCTTTATAAATTTATCAACTCTTACATAAAAATTACGTTGTGTGCATATATATATATATATATATATATATATATATATATATATATACATATATATATATATATACTAGCAGGCCACCCGGTGTGGCCGGGTCATAATATACGCATAAATATTATACTTTAACTCATACAGAAACGGAGAAATGTGCATGCGAGGCTTATGTTTTTTTTCTAAAGTGTTCCCTTCTTGTAAGTAAATATTAAAAAAAAAACCCGAGTTGAGATAGAAACCAAACGCTAAAGAGGCTGAGACAAGTACGATGGCCACACGGCTAGCTTTACACAACCATTAAAATGTGTTTTAAAACTTACGTATTTTTAACATAGGAAATCTGTAATGTGAACGGTTCATGTATGCGTATTCGTGAAACAGTTGACAAATATAAAAATCCGACGACCCACATGTACCAATTTTTTTTTTAAATTACTACTTTGTAGCAGCCCTTTTCCGGAAAAAAACATTACAAAGTTTTCCACATGTTGAAATACCATATATAATATTTCAAGTCTTTCTATTAAATATCCGTTAAATATGTATCTTGGAATAGTCCTTATACAAAAATTCTCATTAATATATATATATATATATATATATATATATATATATATATGTGTGTGTATATATATATATATATATATATATATATATATGAGATTTTTTATGGTAAAAATAATAATTGCTTTCAACAAGATGTTTGCAGTCATGCCAATTTGGGAAAACAGTTATATAAAATATAAATTGTTAAATTTGTGGGGAAGGTAAAACTCCGTTAGTAAAACGATTAAAGAGTAAATGGATAAATTAGCGATGAAAAACATATTCAAAAATACATCGAGACTTTTTCGACCGATACACTATCAAGAGACAACATCGGCGAATATGATTAAACACGTAAGTATTAGTAAGTACCGTTCAGTTTTTTTTCCAAGCGTATTGTAGGGAAATGGAAAAAAAGAATAAAAATTGTCGCCAATATCAGCATCATATCGACGGTAGTTCATATATATATATATATATATATATATATATATATATATATATATATATGTTATCGACATAGACTCCTGTTCCATTGTATCACAACTCATCAGTGCCGCTAGACTAGCACCTCTCAAGCCATTATCAAACCTAGAACCGTCGAGTTGACAGTCGGCAGTTCTATCACTCGACCACAGAAGCGATACAGAAAATAACCCATCCAAATGTCTATTAAAACAAACATCCGTCCGCCACTTGTACAGTACTCAAACCAATACATGCATAAAAAAGAAATACGTCTATGTATTAAATACTGTTAAAATCTCTAATTTGTTGGACAGCTCTTTCTGCCTACAGACCGACAGTTTATGCCGCGTACCACACAAGGACTCCGATGTATTCAGTATGTGTTTAGAGCGAGCTCTGCGTACGATACGGAAACAACTATCCGAACAGGCATCTCCACAAAATTTGTTGTCGAGCAAATGTTGATCGATCGCCCACTCGTGGATGAGTGAGTGCCCGGATGTGCAACGTGAAGGTCCGGATGTATTTCGTTTAACACCTAGATGTGCTCGGCGATATAATCCTGTTGGCCATACACGATGTACGAATTTGTGCTGGACCAGTCTGACCTCCAGGCGCTGAAAAGTTCGACCCACATACTCAACACCGCACTGACATTTGAATTCATAAATAACTAAACTTTTTTCCAGTGTAGGAAGAACATCATTCCGAAAAACCCGGAAAGCCGTTCTGGTACAAAATACAACATAACACATACTAACAATGGGCCACCACAGATTAAATTCTTTCAAAGAAACCTTTACTGATGGAAGCAATAAAGGGAAGCTTTAAATAAGCCGGACATTTAGGTGTTCAAAAGAAAATTTCAGTATTCGATTTCGCAAGTTTTTTTTATGAATAAACTTCATTCTAAATGAGTGTATTGGTTATAATTTTCAATAAAGCTTCTAATTTGCTAGCCGTCCAAATCATAAGAGCACGATGAACTAAAATTCTTATCAAGCTAATTTTTCTTATTCAGGGAGGCAAGGGAATCGCAACTAAAACACAGGTTCGTGAAAGTCAGTTTCGAGTATATTGTGGAAGAGAAATTGCTCCCTGGCCTTTCTACCAAAATATCTAAGAACTTCAGAGAGTCATTATGCTCCTCCTCGATAGTGAATTGTAGTGCTTAATTACTTAATTGCAGAAAAATGAATTGCTTTATGGCGGGACTTGAAAATGAGAAAAATGTCATGCTAATAAAGAAAAGGTCAGAAACACGAGTAAATAAAACAGGTTCCGAAAGATATTCGCTAGGATAACACCCAAAGGACTGCCCATTGCTACCGCATCAATCTAGTGATATATTCCATTGTTAAAGTTAAAACCGATCGACTTAATAGCCAGTTCAACGAGTTCCAGAAAATATTCTCTGGAACAGTAGGGAATTAGCGTACGACGATACATCTCATAACATATTTGTATGGTTTCGTCGAAAGGAAGTTCGTCAATAGGCTAGTTACATTAAAAGAACAAAGACTAAGTTTGCGGACTACATTCTATGTCAGGCATAGTCGCGGAAAAACGGAACCAGTCCGTAACACAATTACTTGACAATTTGTTCAGCACAGTGTCAAGATCTCGGCCGAGAAGAGGACGACTATCTTATATATTGCTCTATTTTTATATATTGAGCTTTACCTTTTTTGGCTAGGATCGTCCTAAAAGTATTACCTCAATGAATTATCTGGCAGGATAATTCACGTGATCTCTAATCTGTGACTTTGCAAGTTCATGTTGAGCTAATCTAATTATGGATACGATGGGCATTACGGAAAAGAGAACACTCCCCTTATGGATCTTGGGCAGCCCGTATTTTTGTGGTCGCTGCGAAATCACGAGATCCTATCATAAGTAATCTTTCTGATAAATTTATTTCCATGTATCTGAAAAAAAACGTTCTTGAAGTTTTACTTCAATACTCAAAATGTTGCACTTGAAATGTCACCTAGGTTTTTGAACTTAGTACAATCATTCGGAATATTTAACATTTTCTGAGTGTAATCATTATTGGTAAGAATCATCACACCGGTACTCTTATCCATTTTAGTAGCATAAATATCATTAGTAGGCTTTAAAAGGTTGGAGGCCTGGCAGTAGATATTGCTCCATGCAAATTCTTGTGTGTTGAAAGGAGAATTTGCCATCATATAAAGGAAATTATAATTCGACCCGGGCTTATACTGTTTGACTTGAGAATGTAGTATCTCAAATTAAACAAAAATATTTTCTTTATTAATGCGAGGAGGGGGGATAACCACACCCAACCTTCTGGCTGATACTACTTTATCCGTGTGTGAGAGAGAGAGAAACATAAGATAAATTAAATACATCCTTGCTTCTAGCACGTATAAGCATATCAACATCTCTGATGTTTTTATCAATGGCATTTACACCTCACCTCAAATTAAAAAAAATTTTTTTTAGGTGATTGTTTTGTCAACTCGGCATGACTCGAAACCTGGTGTAATCGAATAACAATCACAGAATTCTTTTGAATGGTTGGAAAAACAACTTTACAAAAAGAAGAGAAAAAGGTTCGAGTTGTGTAAACTACTCAAAGCATAGTAGCTGGAAAACAACGTTGAGTAGCAGAAGAAATCCTTTCAACAATATGAAGGCCAATAGGACCAATAATTCTGTTGTTTATAAATGGGTTTTTCAGTGTGGAGCTGACTACGTTGGTAAGACATCCCAAAGATTGGAAATGAGAATATCCCAACACATCCCTCGGGATATTCGATTACACCAGGTTTTCTCATTCGATTCTTAGTTTTTAATTTATCATTCTGACGTTTCCTCTTAGAGGGTCAGACGATAAGGCCTTAAGGCAATTTTAACAATTCCACCTGCTCGTTTTTTTTTGTTTCTTTGATCTTTTTGATTTTAGATTTAAATAAAATTATGTTTCCTCTGAAATTTCTCCTTCCATTTTGCTGTACTAAGAATTTACTTATATATATATATATATATATATATATATATATATATATATATGAATATATATACGTATATATATATATTTATGTATATATGTGTATCATATCAGACATATATATATATGTTTTTACATATATATATATATATATATGAATATATATATACGTATATATATATTTTTATGTATATATATATATATCAGACATATATATATATGTTTATATATATATGAATATATATACGTATATATATATTTATGTATATATATATCATATCAGCCATATATATGTTTGTATATATATATAAATATATATATATATATATATATACCATATCA
Organism: Euprymna scolopes; assembly: GCF_053919585.1. Lineage (NCBI taxonomy): Eukaryota > Metazoa > Mollusca > Cephalopoda > Sepiida > Sepiolidae > Euprymna > Euprymna scolopes. The sequence goes on from NC_136509.1 coordinate 41,667,043, forward strand.
TATCATATCAGAAGGAACGTTAAAGGTGTTGCCCTAGAAAAAAAGAAAGGCATTTTATTTCTGATTAATGAAAACAGTCTTTTTGTCGCCGACCATTTACCAGTTGTGTATAAATCCCAAGTGCCATAAAGGCGTTTTATTATGTCTGAAAGTGAATGCTACAACTTTATACCTTTCTCACAAAATCCCCATCCTCCTCCCACCTAAACCCGCTGAACTACTCATTTTGGTTATCCGATGATAACATCGCCAACATGAACTCCCAGATCACGAAAGCCAGCCTGATCGCGCCCATCCCTTGAGTATTCGCCGTGATGTTATCGGCGTATATGGAAACTGCATGCTCCCAGTTCCTACCTGTATCGAGGCGATGATTGAGATTGAAAGCGACTACATTGAATATATGTAAACTTTACTACACAATCAAGTCACTTGAATTGATTTCTGTCAATAGCTAAGTTAAAATAAAGGCGTAGTGCTATTTTCATTTGGGCGAAAAATTTATCGTGATATATATCTATATATATATATATTATATATATTATATATATCATATATATATCATATATATTATATATATTATATATATATATGTATTATATATTATATATCTATATTATATATATTATCTTTATATAGATTATCTAGATTTCTCGATAAATACGTCGATATAAGAGAAGACCATCTTGATAAAAAAATCAGAATTATCTTCCTTTTTTCATAAGATGGGCCGAAAATCAACAGCCTTATAAGGAATTGATACGTTTAGGGTACATCTTTTTTGTCAACTTTACTATGTACTAAGACTATGACTAAGAATATACTAACTTTGAGTTTGTTTACTTTGTTTGTTTTGGTTGTTTTTGTTTTACTGCATATCAACCCTTTTCAGGTTATTTATTGCCGAATCCAGTGATTTTGAAGAACAATTTTTGAATAGAGTATATTTGTTTTTTTGAGTCGGTTTCTATTACCCTCATAGTCTGGACCCTAACAGGTACTACCAGTCCGGGTCAGAGTGGACCTGTGATCAATGGCAATTAAAGAGTGGGCCCACACTCCACAATGCCCGCAAGCTTGGCCCTTACCACCGGATATAGTTTAGGGTCATAGCCAGGACCTTTGTTTACTTTCGTAGATTTTTACTTTTAACTACATACATACATACATACATACACACATACATACATACATATGTATAACTGTCCATTACGTAAGACAACAGAAAACAAAATATTTATAAATTAGAAGCGGTAGAATTTGCAGAAATATCAATATTAATTACTTACTAGAAGGGACTTCCGACGTTGTCAAGAATTGAATGAAGATCAACAAATTTTTAAGCTTGCATACTTTTTTAATCATTGATATCAGTGGCATCACTAATTTTTTAGTCAAATCGATTGATTTTCTGCTCTAGTCCGAGACCTCCCCTCGCAGTCTACCTATAGGAATCTTCACATGGGCCTCATAGAACCGTAGTCAACAATACATTGTAGTCTTCATTACAATGTAGGATGTACTTTTGATTTTATAAAAACTATTTCTAAATAATGGCTTGACTTAAATTTCAAAATGCAGGAGTCAAGTATCGGGGCCCAATTATACTCTGAATAGAAACATTCATTTCGAACGCAGCCCTGTACTATGCAAAAATTACTTCTTGATTTTATGATTTTGTTTTTAAATATTCACTTGAATTAAAGTTGAAGATACTGTTCATTTTATAAAATTATGTTTACATAGTTTAAATTAAAGTTAAACGTGCTTAAATCAAGTAGAATATTTCAGTTGTGCTCTAAAAAGAAACATTCATTTCGAACGCAGCCTTGCCCTATTGACAATTAGATTTTATTTGTTGTGATTTTCTACTTGTGAAGTGTTTAAACTTTTCATATTAACGTGTATGATATGGTGTCAAAAAGTGTTAACTTTGGTCAAAATTGGACTTCCTTTTTCAATGGACTTTTTGGAATATCGATTTTCGTATGTAGGACACATTTCGATACTAAACATACGTCAGAAGACCCCACCAAGTACATCAGGTTTCTTAGTGTAAATCTCATAAAAATCGGCTCTGCCGTTTCATATTTTATAGACAACTCTCTCTTTATTTCTTTCTCTCTCTCACACACACACACGCGCGCGCACACACAAAGTTCCTTTGATATAATAGTAAATATAGAGATTCCGATTAGTTTTTCCATTTATTTATAAAAAATAAATTGGTTGAAATAAAATAGATTTATAGCAGTTACGTTTAACGACAACCTGAAAATTGAATACTAAACAATTGTATCTTATTCATATGCACAGTTACTCATGTACGATATGAAATATTCGTATGAAAAGCCACGTATCAATAGACACCCTTTTTTTACATGAAAGGATCCACTTACCAAGGCCTGGAGGCCATTCAGGGATAAGGGTTATTGCCTGCAGAGTAACCAATGAGAAAACATTGTAGTAATCGTTAGTATTGGAGATCTGATAAAGTGTCTTACTTAAGGGGGCGGTTTATCAAGAACTTTTTATGTTGGACTTGAAGACATCCAAGTTGTAGTTAGTTGGGACACATGCAAACAGAAGAGAGTTCCACAGGCGTGCACTTCTAAGAAAGAAACTTTCTTTATTGAGTCTACGTTTTGATTTACGCACAGATAAAGAGTGGAGAGAATTACTGCCGGTGGTTTCAGCTAGACGGGTGTTTTCGTGAAAGCTTGGCGAGGGGGAACCAGAGATTGGAGCTAAGACGAGCACTTCCCATGGAAATAATGATAAAACAACGACAGGCTCGAAACATCTCTTCTGTGGGAGAGAGGTTGCAGGGACGAGAAAATGGCATTCCCCACTAAGCTACGAATCTATTTTGTACTGTTTCAGGGCAGGATATGCTGTTTTTAGCAGCACCAGCCCAGATATGTCAGCAGTACTCCATCCTTAGACATACTTAGCTTCTATATAGAAAGAGAATTGCATCAGCAGTGAGATATCTACTGGAGCGGTAATTTTTCCAGCGACCTTGGCAACAGATTTGATGAATTACATGCGATAATCGATAAGTTTCCACCGAAAACACACAAGTACCTGTTTAAAAACAAACGTTGTTTTTTTTGTAATTATGAACGATAAACGTGGTTATCATTATCTCTACTAACATATAAAAGTCACGTTATCTCTGTGTGTCTGTGAATTAAGTTCTTATGGACTCTATGAAGGATGTGTTCGTTTATGTTAAATTTCACACAAATGTACATTTTATGTCATGGAGTTTTCGTAGATATGTTTCGTATCAGAATGCGTCTGATAATTATCAAATATCGGTAATCTTATAATTTGATTAAAAAAGGAACAGTTAGATTTCGACCAAATTTATACAGGCAAGTGTATTAATGAATTTTATAACCGCACAAGCAAAACAGGAAAGCGTAAAAAATTAACCCTAGTTTTTTTGATGAAAGAATGTCGCATTCAAAATAGATACTCTGCTTTAGAGCACAATTGCACCGTAGTATTTGAATTTTTGCATGCAGGATTTATATATAAAAATCTAATATATATACGTAGTTTTGTTGTTGTTGTTGTTGATTTTTAAGCGATATTGAGGTTAGAATCTTCACCTTAAAGATCGGATGTTTTTTTCTTTTTTTTTTTTTAGAAATTGCCTATTTTTTATTTTGGACGTAAATAAATAATATTTTTTATTTATTTTTAAAACAGTAATCTACGTACGTGCATGTTCTGAGGTCCTAATCCCTCTTCAGCGTAGCTTGACTGTTATTAGGACTCGAACCCTGCACCTTATGTATTTCAGTCCAGCGTCTTATCTATTACTCTATGATACTTTTTTTTTTTTTAGTTTTTATCGTTTATATATTTACGTAGTTTTTTTTGTTGTTGATTTTTTTAAACGATATCGAGATTAGCGTCTTCACCTTGAAGAACAGATTTTTTTTTAAAGAAATTGCCTAATTTTTTTTATTTTAGATGTCAGCAAATAATATTTTTATTTATTTATTTATTTTTAGATATAGATATAATTGCTACATTTGGTTCTCTACAGTGCGGTGTTAATTACAATACAGTATTGTAGATTAAATAATTATTGGAAGCTATGTAACGATTCCTTTCTATGCACTGCGATGGGTCCGCGATTTGAGCTGGCAGTCAATCTATTTGATTGGAAACGAAGGATTTCAGCGATTTTCATGACCATAAAATTATTGGAAGTGTAAGATATCCATTGATATTAAACTAACCATGATCAACGTCGGGCACTCATGCTAGCCCCTTTTATATATATATATATATATATATATATATATATATATATATATATATATATATATATATATATATATATATATGTGTGTGTGTGTGTGTGTGTGTGTGTATGTGTGTATACATACAATTATATACATATATGGATAATATACATATATATATATATATATATATATATATATATATATATATATGACACCTCGCTATGATAAACCACCAGGCCAGAGGATGAGTGGGCAGAAATCTGGTTAAGCAGCAAATGTGAAAATGAGCATAACAATCCACAAAAAATGAATGCACATTGTTTTCTGTCCTTGCGAAATAATTCTCACATACTTTATGTGTCTAATCTCAATCTTTTTTTTATAATTACATGATTATATTACTACTTCATAATTATTTTATCTCATTCCAGAGTCCTATATTCCAACTCGTTCGATTTGATTTAGTTTTCTTCACCAATTCGCTGCTTTATACATCGTTTTAATGCAGCCTTTTATTCAAGTACTTACTGTCCAAAAACTACAAGCTTGTGGAACTTTCTGCTTACTGACAGTTTCTTCTAGTTATATACTCATAATCATCTTCAGGTCCTGGATATGACCTAAAACTATATCCGATAGTGAGGCCCTACCTTGCGGCCCTTGGGGAGTATGAATCCACCCTTTAATTGCCATTTCTCCCAGGTCCACTCTGACCCGGAGTGGTAGAACACGTTAGGATCCCAACTATGGGTTAAATAGAATCTGACTTTTAAAAAAATATACTCCAGTAAAAATCGTTCCTGAAAATAACTAGATTCTGCATTAAATAACCTGAAAAGGGCTGATATGCCGTAAAACAAAAACAACCAACCAATCATCTTCCGTTTCCATTAGTTCGTTACATGATGTCGATCCACACATTATTTGTAGAGACATCTATTTAAAGATGAATCATGGTTTCGTTTTTTTTTTTTACAAATTATAGTTTAATCAAAGTAGTTTTAAAATATAATCAATTATAAACAATTCTGTTAAAATATAAGGTTCAGATATTTACTTTTGCCCATGCAGGATCTCAAAAAAAATTATATTAGCCGCCTAGAGTATTCCAGTTAAGAGATAAGTTTATATACATGTAATTATTAAGCAGTATACAATCAAAAATACGTAAGTTTCTACCCTGAAGTTATCAAGATTTTGATCGTATTAAATTTCAAGGAATAGTGTTATTTATATGAATATGGAATATAGTTGTTATAACTGTGAGAGATTTGTTTTCAGATTATTTATAAATCGTTTTAATACCCTTCGGTAAAAGAATATTATTGTGATTCTGGAATGCGCCACTGTGCAATGCGATTCCGAAGAAACTGAACGAAAAGGAATCATTTTTTGATGTTCAATTCTTTCCAAACGATTATTCAAGTTTAAGCGTAAATCTTCTGCGAATGCAAATTACGGTAAATATGCCCCGGGAAAAATCAATTAAGCTAAAGTAATAAGAGCAACCTACCGAGAAACTAAAAAGAAAAACAATTAAAAAAAAAAGAGAAGGAAAAATAGAATGTACAAAGGCAGGCGAAATGATGATTGATAAAGAAAATTGATAAAGATGGCAACTCTTGTTGCTATGGTGATGGAGATGCTGATAAAAGGCGACATTGAACAAAAATAAACGTTCGAGATGAAATTGACAAATTCTTAAGCGAATGATTAAAAAATGATAAGGATCAAAGTTAATAAAACAACAATTAACGGACGAGAATAATTATATCGACAACAACAACAATACTAATAAAACAATGATGATAACGTAAAATATGAAAACACAAAAAACGGGAAATATGGAATCAAGAGAGAAATAAGTTAATTATTTCTGATTATGATAATAATATTTCGCATATTTATCATTATTACAATAAATATAATTAGATCTAGTAAAAATTCTATGAAATAGTTTTTTTTTTAATAATTATATAATAACCTACAAAATATTCAATATAAAACTAATAGCATTATAAATGGAAGCTTCGTCTTTCATGTCAGGATCGTATAGCATCCTATGAGTCAAGTCCTAAACTCTGGCAAATGCAACCTTTCTAGTGACACCGTGATCTTTTTTGTTTTTAAGAAGAATCCTAGGTCCAGTGGTAGATAATAAGTTATTTTAACAAATGAAAGGACATCAAACTAGACACAATTAAATTTATTTACAAAACTACAATTTTAACAAATCGTGTAAAATATGTGCGTTTATATACAGTTGCATGTTGTCCAAGGTGATTTTAAACATGTATATGATAGACATTGCCACAACTTTTAGTACGGGCATTATTTCAGATTTTTTTCAGATGATCGATTGTGGATAATTATTGAGCACATTAACGGACACAGAATGTTGCTATAATTCTGAGGTGACGTGGACTCAATTACACTGTCGAGAACCTTCTGCTGATTTTATAAAATTATATAAACTATTGCAATATTTTTGGTTTATAGATATTTGTTTGTTGCTCACCATAGCAAATGGTTAAACAAGGTCGGAAAGTGGGGAATCGGCAAGATCCCCTAGAGAAGGGACACTCTTGGCAAAAATTGCCTGAATATTCCCGTCAGCATTAGCTGGTAGGGGCGCCTCAGGCGAAAAGCAATCAACTAGGTCTACCCAAAACCCGGGTGGAAAGGCCTGGAAGGGTGGACCTCCTGAGAAATATCCAAACTGTGTACCTCAGTCCCACAGTAAGGGTGAGTGTAAAGAACGAATCCTTGATGAACACTCTACCCAGTTTCTAAGCCGTCGAAGCCGCTAGGAGACTTATTCCATCATGACCAAGAATAGAATAACTCCCCATCGGAATTTTGCTGAAACTAAAACATGATTTACAACTCAAGATATATATATATATATATATATATATATATATATATATATACATATATATATATATAAATATATGTATATATATATTATATACATATTATATATATATTATATATATATTATATATATATATTATATATATATATTATATATGTATTATATATATTATATATATATTATATATATATATATATATATATATATATATGGGCTTGAATTACAATTAACAATGCAAAAGTCAAGCATAAAGCTTCAATTCTGCTCCAAGTAGAAACATTCATTTCGAACACGTCACTGCCATACCCCCCCCCCCTAAAAAACTACTTCTATTTCTATATACCTTGCCTGTATACTTGATTTAATATTAAAATGCAAGACTTTACGTATTATGGCGCAATTGTGTTTCAAACAAAATCAGACATTTAAACTTGCCCCTGTTATGCCAAAATATTTACTGTTTATTTAATATATCGGACCTTGCAGTTTATGTAGTAATAACACATCTCAAATGCACTGCTATGTAAGGTGTTAATTTTGGTTAAAATCGCCTGTTCTTTCTTTTACTGGATTTTTTCAGATGATCGATTATGGATAATCATTGAGCACATTCCGATAAAAAAACATATTTAATAATACTGCCCAGCACATGAAGTACCTTCCTGTACAATGTCATAAAAATAGGCCCAGCCGCTTTCGAGTCCATAGGGAGCAAACTTACACTCATACAACGTTATTTTTACATAAGCATATATATATATATATTTATTAATACATATATATATGTACATACACATTTATATACATACTTATACATAATTACTTACTATGATAATTAAATATATATATATATATATATGAAGAAAGACACACACGCATATATATATATATATATATATATATATATATATATATATATGCACACACACACACGCACATATATATATATATATATATATAAAGAGATTTATTAATTGAATTAATAAAGGTATACATCCATTTTACGTGTTGAGTAAGTGGGAACCCTTTATTCCATGGTATTTCGAAACATAATGCTTCTCATTAGAAGAATAGAGAAGATGCTAGGTAACGTAATAATGATGCGACGTCATGGAATTAAATTAGGATCGAAATAAATTCTTAGGGTATTGGGGGGGGAACCATATTGATCTCTGTGTAGTGGGTCATATATTATACAGGTAAGTGTTGACGGTGTGTGTGTGTGTGTGTGTGTGTGTGTGTGTGTGTATACTCTCCGGGAGAATATAGGGTAATTACGTAAAAGAAGTTTCTTATTTAACTATATGTCTAAATGTATTGTAGCTATGGTGGGTCGTTATATAGGATAACGGGTTTATGCTAAGTCGAATGTTTTAGCAGGGATATCGTACACCATAACAGCTCATTAAAATAGATATTAGTTATGAGGCGTAATAGCATGATAATTAATGTGAGGGAATGAAGTATACGGGCTGCAGTGTACAAAGTTTTTAATTAAGATAGAGGATAAACAGATGGAAGAACAAAGGGATAAATATCAACGGGTACGGGGTGCATCTTTGTAAAAATGTAATAATTATAGAATAATTATAGATACTAATAGTTCTAAGGGGTGTGTAGTTATTAAATATAAATGAATAAAAAATATAGGGAATTTAAAATTAAATAATATGAAATAGAGATAGAAAAATTAAATAAATATAGAAAATAAAAGACACAAAAATATATATATATATATATAAAAGGATATGAAATAAAATGAAAGTTCGATGCATGAGAGTTTATCAAGTTGGAGAAAGTTCATTAACGCCAAGTGAATAAACGTAATGGCAGGCCTTTAATCAGGTCCTTTTTGGATGCAAAGCAAGTGACATATTATTTTTTATATAAAAAAAAAACAAAACATATAAATAAATTAGTATTATGTTACCTAGCCTCTCTTTACACTTCTAATAAAAAGCATTAGGCTTCAAAATACATACAGATAGGTAAAAAGCGCTCCCACTTACTCAATTGCGCTTATTGATTATACTATTATTAAATAAATGAATAAATCTCTCTCTATATATATATTACCATACAGAGTTTATACTTCCACTTTCTCTCTTTACTGACCAATATATATATATATATATATATATATATATATATATATATATAAGCTTAATTGTCATATATATTTTCCAAACATACTACCTAGTTCTACATATGTATTGAGCATTGTTCAATACATACTGAAAATTTATGCATGGAATATCTTCGTATATTACTTCATATGATTAAGTGAAGTAATCATATATATATATATATATATATATATATATATATATGCACGTATACTACGATCTAATGGTTTTGATTAACAAACGATACAAAATAAAATAAGAAAGATTAATAGAGATGTATTTAAAGCACTACTAGCAATGAAAAGTATGTTTTAATAAATCTCTAGTTCAATTTAGGCTCACCGGTCTTACTGAATGAGTTAAATGTTGGTGAAACATTTTGTATTAGATAAAGTAAAACATATCTCCACTAAATTACTTTGTTTATGTTGCATTGTTGATATTTGTATACTCAATGTATCTGGCCAAATTGTGTATATTTCTAAGTTATATATATATATATATATATATATATACGAAGTGCCTTCAAAAAATTGCAAGACTTTGTACATGCATTGATTAGTTTCACAGACTTTTCAAAATTCACTATCATACTTTTGCATACATAAACACATATATACGTACACACATACACACACGCACACACATATATATATGCATATATATATATATATATATATATGATGTGCTGCGCACTTATATATATACATACTTTTTATATATATATACTTTTTATATATATATATATACTTTATATATATATATACTTTATATATATACTTTATATATATATTTATATATATACTTTATATATATATATATATATATATATATATATATATATATATATATGTTGTGCTATGCAATTTTGCCACCGCGCTATTTTTAAAAAGTTTTTTTTTTCAGGTAAAATTCAATATTCACGATATCATTATTTTTTTAGTAAATTGTTAGGTGGATACACAGGATAGTTACAAAACACCCTCCCCTTCTAATGTTAAGAAAACCCTTCAAAATAATAACATTATTATTTCAGCAAAAGTGCACAAGTATTATATATATACATATAGTCGCTTAAATATGATTAGCATATACAGTTAAAAAATAATACGCGGTTTGTAATATTCGAAATTTTATACATAATTTTCTTGCGTTCTACCTTCGAACTTGTATAAATAATTGTTGACATGTCTTCGCACTTGGGCTTCGCCCTTTGTAGGTGTTGACTTTTTAAGTGGTATCTATATTTTTAATGTGTTTTGCCACACAATCAGTTTGTCTGTCACAATGCTTTCAGATCGCAAAGAAGAAAAACAACATATCTCATACATCATACAGCTGCAGTGTTGAATTACCCGCAGGGAAGACAGCGCAGCACTTGATCTGAGTAGTGAACTGATTGAAGATTTTAATAATAATAATAATAATAATAATAATAATAATAATAATAACAATATTAACAATAGCATTAATAATAATAATAATAATAATAATAATAATAATAATAATAATAATAATAATAATAAGTCTGATATCGCTTATGAACGCCTCTCTGGAAAGGGATGGAATTCATTACCAGAGGGGTTCCCTTAAGCCCAGCTTCAAACAGGAGCTTCAAAGATCAAGGGTTTTCCTAAGGATGTTGGTGGTACCTATAATTACAGGGGTTTGAAGGCTGCTAAAACATCGGGGATTTGTAGTTTTTTCAATTGTCCTTCCAGACGACTTGATACTACTCCTAGTGTACCAACTATGACCGGGATTATTTGTGTTTTAACTCCGTGTATACGCCTTATCTCCAAGGCCAATGGAGCATAATTGTTCTACTTCTCATTCTCCTTCTCTCTCACATTCCCGTCCAAGGGTACTGAGAAGTTTACAATCTGCCAGTTTTTTGAGACCTTTTCAATGACGACCAAATCCGGACGATTATGTTCCAATTGCTTGGTCGTTATGACACTTTTGTCCCACCATACCTCTACCTTGTCATCCTCATTGTTCACACTTCATTAGGCACCTCCTCGAACCATTTTCCAGGGCACTTCACCCTAACTCTCTTACACACCTCCCAATATATCCGGAGTCCCATGCGATCGTGTCTTTTGCGGTACTCTCTCTGGGCCAGTCCACTACACGCTGCTGCAAGGTGCGCAATTGATTCTGAGGTTTTACCACAAATCCGGCATTCTGCAGCAATTTCCTCTCCTAGAACAACTTTTTTTAGCAATCGTGTTCCTAATGCCTGCTCTTGTGCTGCACAAGCAAAAGCTTCAGTACTCTTCGCCGGATACCCAGCTCTAAGCCATTGCCATGATCTTTCATCAGCCACTGCTGCAATATCATGGAAGAACCTTCCATGCATTTTCTTCCTAGCCAGTTACTCTGCCCTTTCTCTATCCATACGTTAAACATAATCAGCCTTGATCTCACATACCTCCACTTCATTGGCCACAACCTTAAGCATCCACTCCCCACTTCTAACCACATGCTCCTTCAACGACATTTCCTCGGTTCTAACAACAATCTTTTACACTTTTCAATCCTCTCCCACCATCTTTCCTCTTTTGATACAGCCTTGCTACGCTACTTCGAATGTTAAATATACGAAACATTGCTAAAACTTTTCTTGTTTTGATATCCATGGCATGCAAATACTTGTCAGACCATTCTAAAATTTCCGCATTGTATCTCAAATCACTGACTGCTCATGCATTTACTGCTTTCATTAGATTTCCTCCATACAGTTTCGACTTTGCAATTAGTTTCACTCTAAGATACTCCTTCCTGACTTTTTCTTTCTTTTCTCTGTTCATGATACATACACCCTCCAGGACTCCTAAATACTTATATCCTGTATCTTCTATTTCTTTCATGATTTCTCCATTTGGCAGCACTATTTCATTCGAATGAACCTTTACTCCCCTTTTCATCACCAGCACCGCACATTTACTAATCCCAAACTGCATCCCAATGTCTTCTGAGTATGTCCCCACAAGTTCTAACAGCTTCTCTATTTCCTTTTCATTTCTACCGAATATTTTCAAATCATCCATAAATAGTAGATGGTTGAGGTGTCTGTCACCAGATCCAAAGTTATACCCCAGTTGTCTCTCTTAAAGAGGATATTCAGTGGCATCATTATCATTACAAAAAGAAGTGGCGGTAACGAATCTCCTTGAAATACCCCACGTTTATTGCCAACCTGTCACATCTCCTCTCTCTTTGCTGTCAGCACCGTTTTCCATTGAGCCATACTTGTCTCCAAAAGCCCTCTCACACCTCAGCAACCTTCATCATCAGTAGTATTTCACGTATCCATGAATGAGGAACCATGTCATAAGCCTTTCTGTAATCAATCCATGCTACGCTAAGATTTCTCTTCTTCTTCTTCGCATCCTGCATTATTGCTTTATCAATTAGTAGTTTCTCTTTAGTACCTCTCGAGCATTTCCGACACCCCTTTTGTTCGTCAGTAAAAACACCATTACGCTCTAGATGTTTATAAATTTTCTCCGCAAATATTCCAGTTAACAGTTTCCACATCAATGGCAGACATGTACTTGGTCTATAATTATTGGCATCTGTTCCTTTTGCAGGATCTTTCCTAATCAGTGTTGTTATTCCCTTCACAAGCCAATCAGGGAATCTCCCGACTCTACAACCCTTTGCAGAGCAGCAGCGATAGGTGGATAAAGGCATGGGAACTGTTTAAACCAGAAGCCCATCACTCCATTTGGACCCGGTGCCTTCCAGTCTGTTATCCTTCGTATGCCAGCTTTAACGTCATCGATGGTTATCTCAACGTTCTGCATCTGCTGCATTTCTGATAGCCTTTCTCTGACCTTTCCCAACCAGCTAGCCTTCTCATTATATCGCCTTTCAACGGACCAAATCCCACTCGAGAACTTCCTTGCATCTTTTGCATTTTGAGTGTTGTTATTTCCCACCTGTTTACCACCATTTAATTCTTTATACAGCTGAACCTGATTGTTCCGGAAAAGGTTGGTCTGCCGAAATGCAACACTTTTTTTCCAACAAAGTTCCTAATTTTCATACCACCAGTGTGGACCTTCTCTTTTAACATTGTTAGAACGTTCATCGTTCCCTTGTCCAGCAATCTATACCTCCTTTTAAGCTCGTTCTTAGCTTTCTGTTCTAGTTTAACTCCTTTTCTTATTTCTTCGATTCTACCAATGTCTTTCCGCCACCATTTTATACTTTCTTCAAGCCGTCTATTCCAGTGTGGCGTTCTATCCTTCATTTTTCCCTTTTTCTTCTGTAATAAGCCAAGACGATTCGCAATAACGTATGACGCTGCATATAGAAGCCTGTTAAGTTCCGTAATCGATGTGTTCTTTCTTATGGTGCTGTGAATTACTCCTTGAATTATTTTTACCTCGTTTTTTACCTTCCGCCTATCACTACTCTTCATACTTTGAATCTCTATGATATCGTCTCTAAGAAGAACCTCTTTACTTCTAGAGTACGTATTTTTCTACAGAAGTCAAAGTTCGAACTTCATCACCACTTCTCCATAAATCTGCTCCTTTCACTGGCTCCATTGCCTCAGAGTCAATGATCTCATCTGCCTTAGATCCTTCAAACTTTTTCTCATTACTTCCCCTAACCATAGGATTCCATACCGCCTCAGTTGTCCGCCTCTCATCATCGTTTCCATTTTCCTTCTGCAATTTCACTCTCTCAGTTCTTTCATCAGAGCTAGTTTCATCAATTTTACTTTCGTTATTCATTTCATTCGTAACCATCCATTCAATCTCTTCTCTTGCAATCACTGAAAGTAGGTTGTTATTTCTAATTTGCTTTAACTGGGATACCAAACTCGCGACACTTCTAGGTCCCTCTCCTCTCATTTCACATTCTTCCTTCATTTTTCGGATATATCCACCAGATTTATACTTCCACTTCTTACGAACATTCCCACAGGACTCTTCTTTCCTCATCCGTCCATGTTTTTTTTACATTTCCTTTTCCAACTCCCTTCGTGTCTTGGTACCCTCTCTGGCAATTCTCACTCCCCCCTATATCCATCCACATCCTCAGAATTTCGAAGAGTTGTATGATGACGACAGGACCTACCCTGTTGACCAGTGGGACACCTATCTGACGTGAGACCATCACAAGTTGTTCTAGCCTCATTTACGTCGTTATTTTCAATATTTTTATTTGACATTCTCCCATAAATGGGGTTAGTGAATTTAAGGTTACACCACCACCGATAGTTTTATCGAGACATTATCTCTAGGAGGGTTCCAACCAAGGTCAAATATCCCCTCCCGACCTTTTTCCTTCATCACCACAACTATGCCAATTACCACCACCAACAACAATAGAAATAAAATCTACAATGATAATAGCAACACTAATATCGGTAGTAATATTAACAGCAAAAACAACAATAGCAATGACAGCAAAAAACAACACCTACCATTACAGTTACAGTAATAATGAAAAAATAATAAAAACATACCACCATTACAACCACCACCACCACTAATACTACTAGTAATAATATTAGTGGTAATAGTAATAACCAATAAAGTAAATTTGTTTTTTGAAATAATGATAACAATAATAACGATAATGATAACATTGATAATAATAATGATAATGATAATAACAAAAATAAAATAATAATAATAATAATAATAATAATAATAATAATAATAATAATAATAATAATAATAATAATAATTTCAGTTAGAAAAGCTTACTTTGTTCGTTTTTTTCGGCCAAAAACGACAACAGCGACGGATTTTAAAAAATAACAAACGAAACAAGAAAGCGTTTCTAATCGAAATTTTGATTGAAACTTGAAATTTATGGTTAAACAAGGAATTGTCTTACACATGATCGGATGTTTTATGTTTCTGTCTTTGTGTACATTTTTGCGGTCGTCAGCAAACTCAGCGGCGGAGTTAAAAAAATAGCAGAGGGAGAAAAAAAAAACCTTTCTAACTGAAATTAGTATTTAAAAATTGAATTCACGGTTAAACGAGGAATTGTCTTTCACATATTTGGATGTTTTCTGTTTCTGTTTTTGTGTACATTTTTCTGACCAAAAGCAACATCGGTAGAGGAGTTAAAAAAATAAAATAATAATAATAATAATAATAATAATAATAATAATAATAATAATAATAATAATAATAATACATGAGTGGCCTTAAACTGTTTTCAAAAACCGAGAAAGAAACTTGAGGCGCTAATTAACACACGCAGACTCTTCAGTAAGAATATCCGAATTGAATTTAGTATGGAAAAATGCGTACTAATGACAATGAGAAAAGGGAAACCCGAAGCATCGGAAGGTATCATACTACCACATCAAAGAGTGATGGGGGCATTAGATGAACAGAATAGCTACACATATTTGGGAGTTCTGGAAGAAGACACTATCAAAGCGATAGAAATGAAAGAGAATGGATGAGTGCAAAGCGGACTTGGACATAGGGGAGCCTTATTGCCACTCAAATTTCAACGAAGACCAATAGTCGCCGTCATTGAGAAATCAATGTTAATCCGCTGTTGCGATAACGCAACTTCACCTTCATAGGTTACCGAAGGAGTTGGAGATAACTGGAAATCTGGGGAAACTTTTTGTCACTTAGATTCTAGGGAACACCACAAGAGCAATCTTTGATGGCGGCATGTGTGGCTACTCTTAGTGAGTAAATATTAGTAATAATTACGACACAAATCAGTCACATGTAACTTAATTTAAAAAAATAACGGAATTAAAACAAAGAAAAATGATAACTGCAACAGAAGTAAAAGAAAATGGTTTCAAAAATCAATATTATCACAAGGAAGCTAAAATTGTAAGCCCCTTTAAAAGCTGTACACTTCAACAATGCAATACTACCACACAAATTGGTGCTAAGTGGTCAAGAAGAACGTAAGAAGCGAGTTTTAGAAAAAAAAAACATACATAGACTGGGTGAATTAGAAGCGTACCGAAAACTTGGCGTGACTTATTACCGCGCCAATTCCAGTGAGGAGAAAAGGTCATTGCCATCGAGAATTCAACAGAAAGCGGATGTTGCTATAAGGTAGGGTGAGTTGAAAAGTTACTGAAATTAGTGGAGTATAATATAAAAATGGGGTGTGTTGTTCTCATTCAGACTCCGGAGAACCTTACCACTTCTTATGAGTGAGTGCTCTCTAATAGTGTTATGTCATAGTTTAACTAACAGTACAAATAAGAAAAAAATAAAAGAACATCTTTAAACTGTTGATATTCCCCTTCACACCGCTTTATGTGTGGTGAAATAATCCTAATTTCGTGTTAAGCTCCGAGTTTCCTTATGTTTCTTGATATGACCTTAAACTATATCCGATTGTAAGGCCCCAGCTTGCGGGCTTTGGGGAGTATAGAACCACCCCTTTATTACCATTGCTCCCAGGTCCAATTTGATCCGGAGTTGTAGTATCTGTTGTGGTCCCCAGCTATCGGTTTAATAAAAACTGACTTGAAAGAAACAAAACATTATATCCTATTTAAATATTTTTCATTAAAATCACTGGCATTAAATAACCTAAAAAGGTTGAAATACCGTAAAACAAAAACAACCACACAGCCAAACAACCAACTGTGTTTCTTGAAAATCAATTAGTTTTGATAAACAGAAAAATAAGTGCAGGGGAAGAAGAACATCTATTTTTACAACAGGGATGCGCAAGCCAGTACACTGCACTAGGGCCTATAAATATCTAGGTGTTCATGACTATCAAAGTTTAGAATCGAAATGTTAATTATGCTTGCTTGTTTAGTGTTGCTTTGAATAATATGTATAATAACAACAACACAAACAACAATACAATCAACAACAACAAAAAACAATAACTACAACAGAGGTATCGTTATTTCCATTGCAAGTGCTCGTCTGAGCTCCAATTTCTGGGCCCCCTCGCCAATCTTTCACGAAAAACACCCGTCTAGATGAAACTACTGTCAGTAATTTTCCCCACTCTTTATCTGTGCCTAAATCAAAACGTAGATTCCATGAACAAAGCTTTTTTCTTAGACGTGCACGCCTATGGAACTCTCTTCTGTTTGCCTGCCTTCCCACCTGACTACAACTTGGATGTCTTCAAGTCCAACATAAACAAGTTCCTGTTGAACCGCCCCTTATAGTAAGACACGTTATTAGATCTCCATTACTAGCGATTACTACGATATTATCCCATTGATTACTGTACACGCAATAACCCTTATCCCCGAGCGGCCTCCGGGCCTTGGTAAGTGGTGACTTCCTTGTAAGAAAAAAAGTACTTAAATTTTTTACGCAGGGAGTGTTGAGGCACACTAACATTAGTCAACGCCGGTTAGCGGATCTTGCTAGTATCTAATACTATGTAGTGTCCCCGGTTGTAATGGTCCACTCGGAATTCGCTTTTAACTTCAAAGCAACACTAGACAAACTGGTAAGATATATTATCGAAATAATCAGCATGCAACACATCTGCTATTTTGTCAGGAAGTAATGAAATGCATGTTCCGTGTAATTCAACGCATAGAAACTTCAGAAAATTTAACAAAGTAATCTTCAAATATAAAATAATGAATATTTTAATTACAACACCGAATAGTAAAAATACATGTTTCTTTTACTTCTATTATATCTGTAACGGGTCTAGATTTATTTATTCTGTTTTCGTAGTAAAAATTGCTATAATCAGGAAAATTAATAATAAACGAAGTGAATGAATTTTCTATTTATTGTACTATGAAGTTGTTAACCATTTCTGATATGTAATGTTACTATTATTCAGAACATACAATACACAGATCAATTACATATAATTTAATGTAACATAGTGCGGACGACTATCTGAAATTTCCCAGCAGTGAGCGAATTGACATAACAGTAAGGAGAAAGTCGACTATAAAAATGAAAGAGGAAATTCGAGTGGACGATCATGTTAGAGATGTTGATAACGTTCGAGAGCATGTTCAAGAAGACGGCCACGCGAGATACGTCACAGCCGTAACGTGAAGTCGCGTATGGCGGAATAATGAGGAAATAAATATCATTGTTGTAAGAAAAAGTGAGTTCGGCTTATTCTTTTTTTCTGGTCTCTTTTGCGACGGAGACTGCTACAGCGTATCTGATCTGTGTGTAAACGTGTTCATAACGTTACATTAGGCCGAATAAGTATACAAACATCCACGTACATGTGTGAATCATCCTGAGAGAACAGTTGGAAATGACTTTTATACCATACATTACGGCCATGTAATCCCTACAGCCACCTATCTTGAAAATGCTTCTGTGAAACTTGACATAGTTATATGGAATGAATTAAAAAGAGTGGCAACCTTTGTTGAAGTGAGTACCCCTAGTGATGAAGGTCTGAAGAAGGCTGAAAGATAGAAAGAGACCAAATATCAAGGTCTCATATATGAAATGAAAGGAAACAGGAATCTTAGGGAGATATACGTTCATACCAGCTATTATAGGTGCTACAGGGCTTATAAAGAAGAACTCGAAGTCCTACTATTCCTTGTGAACCAAGTGCAAAAAAGGTCCAGACAATTGCACTTAAGGTAACAGCGAGAATACTAAAAAGAGCTTTCGGTTGGATTCAATAAAAAGCAGAGCAATGTTAGAAGCTGGTTTGGCTGCCCCATACCCAGCATTACAATCTTCAAACAAAGAAAATGAAAAAAATACGAGTATCTTCTTAAGCCGGCTTCATTGCAATAAATAAATATTGCCGTTACTATTATTTTTTCATAGAAATATATCATCAGGAATTGATTTAGGGAATCGTTGAAAAATACAAAAGTCTAATATACCTTTCACTTAAATATTCTAATATATAACCTGGGATGTGTTTTTTTTTAATTTTGTGGAAGTATTTCAATTTATATGCAATGAGGAATGTACATTTTCTTGTTATCTACTGAAATCACAAATACATGCCATTCATTTACCTTATGTGTGATGACTGAATAGTAAGCCTCGTTTCAGCATATTCATATTTTCTCTTGCACGAAAAGACTTACCTGAAAAAAGAAGAAAAATAAATATAATTATTAATTTCTACAGTAAAAGATCTAACGATAAAATTCGCACATACAACAATCAATATTAAATGTAAAAATAAAAAAAAAACAATGACATTAACCACTGACTATATCAAAAGTCTTTGTCAAATAATAAGTAACGTTAACGTCTGCAGAAAAATGTACGTAAATTCAAGGTATTAGCATCCTTTGAGATGAGGCATATATATAAAAGACTAAGGGACAAAATTTTAAAGCCTTATGTTTCTTAGAAATAACAACTGTGAAAAGCTGAAATTTTGACAACTGGTAGTTGCTATTATCCATAATAACATATTAAAAATTGAATCATTTGCAAAGGATAGATAAAGAATTCTAATAATTAGTTATTGTAAAGAATGTACGAAAATTCAAGGTACAAATATTTTTGTAAATGAAGCATATATACATATATTTAAATATCCTTTTGGGGTACAGGATTTTTTAATACAGAATAAACTCTGAATACAACGGCCGTAGGATAGTTTTTTTCAGGTTACGATGTTGGATACGATGTTTTTCTGGTCACTGTTACAGAATTCTTCATCTTCACGGTGTTATTTATAATGTTATTTGATTATATATATGTATATTATATACTGCACTGTATTTTGTTACTAATTTTTATGCCGTATCGCGGGGTTCTACTGTTGTTATATACAGACCAAATATTTTTAACACAATGAAATTAAAACAGATAAATGACAAGGCTCGCTAACATGTTACGAACTTCGCTGAATCTAAGTAAAAAACAAAACAAAAAACGATTAAATATAATCTGAAAAGGAAATAAGGCGGGGACAACGATAACGAAAATGGAGGGAAAACGTGAAGGAATCAAATAGAAAAAATATCAAATCCTAAAAACATGTTTATTTTTTTTATTTTGCTTGCAAACCATCTCAAAACTTCATGTAGATGGTTTCTAAAATTATCAAGTAACAGTTGAGTGCTATTTACTAAGATTTCAGTATAAATCGTCATTTATATTGACACATATACAGTAATCTATGAGGTGCGAACAGATATCTGAATTGTAGGTATTATTCAGACAGTAGATAATTTAATAGTAATCATTAGTAGATAATTATATCTGCATGGTCATTTATTGTGGTAATGGATAAAAGAAGTCACATGTATCAATTCGATTCACAATAAATGAGGATTCATATTTAATGCGCAAATCAAATCATATTCATATTCAACAATCAACTTGGCATACAGAACCCATTCTAATTAAACATTTTGTTAACAGTTAAGTTAATATAATGTTAATTTTTATAAAATCATAGTAGTAACACTACACTTTTAATTGGAATGTTTATATATACGTACGAGATGTATTATCGTAAAGCAGTTTTATATAAGGAAACCAACCACCTAATTGATCCCAAACAATAACGAAGTACTCTTACTCGAAGGTTTTGGGAACAGCATACTCCACCAATAAAGACACATACATGCTATTATAAACCTGTGTCTATATATATCTTCTGGAAACCTATCTCTATAACGAAGCATATAAACCTATAAAACCTTAAAGATAAACAACCCAAATAAAAGAATGACGACAACCGAAATAAATTTATACAGAGATACAAAATCATTAGCCGTGGTAATTACTTCAGACACTGCGGTAGAGTGGAAAATATAATTCACAGTATACCACCTTTATTTTAATTATATAAATAAACTTGTACTTCTGTTCACTAGCTGTGTATTTGACCATAATGACATATCTTATAAATAAACAAATACATACATAAAAAATAAGTTAAAAACGAGAAACAAATGAACGGATAAAAACAAACAGAGAATAAACGAAATAAACCAACAAATAGAACTTATCAATAAACTAGATGGATAATGAGGTCTCACCAGAAAAAAAAACAAAAAAACAACCATATAGACCTAGGATAGGGAAATAAAAGCGATGAAGGTATAATATTACTACAGATCTAAGTGAAAACTTAAGCTAGTATACAACCGCCAAGTTAAAATAATACCTATAGGCTAAGCCAGCTTAACCACACGGGATATAACGTGCCCCCACTTATTTCACCCCCACCTATACTCCCTTTTTTCGCCACACCGCCCTCCAAGACTTTTACTGCTGACAGGCACAAAGTATAAACCACACTTTATATTCGGAACGTAAACTAAACCCGGATATATAATTTCAAAAAATTAAATCTTTACTTTAGTTTCAATATCTTCTATTTTTTTTGTTGGTTTTTTGAATTGGGATTCCACCGAAACATGTATGCATATATGTAACCAATAATGTTTGTACAATAGATAGATTATATATATATATATATATATATATATGTATATATATATATATATATATATATATATATATATATAAGTGAAAGTGTATATCTGTGTATTTGTGTGTCTGTATGTGTCCATTTCCCTACGCAATAACTCTGTCAATTTTAAGTCTACAGACTCGACATTTTATATACGTGGTTCTGAGATTCGGGAAAATCGATGTGATCGGTTTTCGGCCAGAAATTAGGCGATTAAGGGGTCAAAGTTAAAAAACTGGACCTTTGAGAACTCTACCAAACTCCTCCGACAATTTTAGGTCTAAACACTTGAAATTTTATATATAGGTTCCATGGGAATAGATCTAACCTAATAACTTAATTTGAGCCCAAAACAATAAATGTTAAGGGGTCATAGTAGGGGTGAAATGGCCGTTTTTTTTTGCTCTACATGCACCTCCAAACTCCCGGGCAACGCCGGATTGAAATGCTAATTAATATATATATATATATATATATATATATATATATATATATATATATATATATATATATATATATATATATATATATACGTAGGTAATTTTACTTAAAATACTAGGACGTGTATTTCATTTACATAAATAGTATTTTAACCTATTTTTACATAGTATGTTATATATATACGCATTATACGCATATATATATATATATATATATATATATATATATATACACACATAAATATACGTAGTTAATTTTACTTTAAATACTACATGTATTTCATTTACATATATAGTATTTTAATCTATATTTTACATAGTATGTTTTATATATACCTGTGTGAGTGTGTGTGTGTGTGTGTGTGTGTGTGTGAAAGGAGGGGTGCTTATAGAAGCACTCACCCAAAATCAATTGCGTGTGTCTACCTGCAAACAAACATCGAGGATAAATACAGGTGTTCAAGTCGAGGCATCGAGGCGGAAGCATATTTGTTTCAGTATAAACAAGGATTTTCACACAAATACTCTCTCTCTCTCTCTCTCTATCTATCTATCTATCTATCTATCAATCTATCTCTCTCACGCACACACACACTCACACACACATATATAATTTGAACTTGTATAAGTAAATCAACTAATTCTGAAGTCCTTATAGGATACTACTACTGCTACTACTACTACTACTACTACTACTACTACTACTACTAATAATAATAATAATAATAATAATAATAATAACATACATATATATATATATATGTATATATATTTCCCCACACACACGTATATCTATTTCCACAGCCAAAAACAGATATATACGCGCGCGTGTGTGTGTGTGCGTGTGTGTTAAAGTTGCCTCCTGTTTTGTTTTTCAGGAGAGACTTGTTCATAGTCCACATCACAATTAAATTACTCTATGTGCTTGGTCTCACCACAACAAAACATTGCATATTTAGTTTTCTTTCGCTCTCTCCGTGTTTTATGTTTTCCCAGAAATTTTCAATTCACTTTTTTGATACGTTGCCGAGTCCCTGTTTCCACTTCCGGTTGGCTTTGCCTTTTTATTTGATGGTTTCTAAAATGTAGGAACAAAAAATAACAGAAAAGTAACACGCACACACATGTACATGTATACAAACCAAATCACCAATACCTAATACACGCTTCATACACCGATTTAAAACGTGTGCCAATCAATTCGTTCGGACAATTGATCTTAAATAAAATAAAGAACGAAGCAAAAAATGTCAAAGCATAAAGAGTCGACCATCCGTGTCACTATTAATGAGCAAATATAATCGATGTTGTTTTTTTCATCAACGGAAAATCGTTTGACAATTTAGTCACTCTTTGTTACTGAAGCGTTACCATGCGATTAAGTCGCACAGACTAGTCCGGGTAATATAATTGCGCAGTGTTCTGACATTTGGACCTGTAATATAATTGTTTTTATATTTGCCTTCATGACACTTTGGTAGGGCATAACAATATAGCAGTTGTCTTGTTATGGCTGATCATAATATCTGCAGTTCTCTTTGCAAGAATCCTGTCATTTAGAGGTTCGGACCGCAAATTTGTAATCAACGCCTTTTTTTCCGGGATGAGATAGTTTCCATTGATCCTAGAATATCTGCCTACTTCAGTTTGGAATTGATTATGGGATTTAATTGTACAGTGCGTAGCTCGTATAAACCAGGGTGCATAAACTAGGTAAGGGTTGATATAGTGAACTTTTTGTGAGTTAACGTAAAAGGTAATTTATATACATAAAAGCGAAAATGCGTGTTTGTTTATTTCTGTGTTTTTGTGTATGTCCGCAAAAGGCTTTTTTCCAGTGTTCTTTTTTGGGAGGGGGGAGGTCGCTCATTCTTAAAACTTTTTATATCGAGTTAAAATCGTACTATTTACGAGTTAACAACGGGGTTCGCCCATCTATTTTATTTGCCCGACTTTGAAACGTTAAATATTCCACATTTTTGGATCGCCGCGTATTGATTCGATTTTTTCATATAAAAGCGAAACTAATTCGAAGTTTACGGCAACATCGTTCCCCACGCAAACGCCTGGACTTTTAGCTAGATAGTATCTGTTCTGTAATTTGCCCTTGGTCAATGTAGAGGCAACCCTTCGTACTGAGGCAATTACTATTTATTTAGAAACTGTCAGAGTGCCCCTTATTTGGGGGAACTGGTCTTCCCCCACATTACGGCCTCATATATAATTTGCTTTCGTGGGGACGCAAATAAATATCAAGACAGAAAGTTTAAAATCAACGTCTATTTCTTCGCGTGGCAACTCTTTGATACTTAACTTAATTACCAACTCATTAAATTCACAATCCACTTTGGCTTAATGGTTAGCGAGGAAGAAAAATTACCCTATGTTTTCGAGTTTGATACTACCTCTCTCTTTCTAAGAAGGCAGGGACTCTGTGTGGAATGATGAGAGCTATAAGAATAGTAAGCACGCTAGAACACCAGAGTTGTTTGGTCAAATAAAGAACTTCCTGGATAATGATTGTCGTGTATCAATAGAGACAATGCGCACAATTTTATATACGCGTGAGGACACAATTATTCGCAACTGAAGATGCGGAAGATTTGAGCGAATAATCCAGTCCATAACTCCATCCTTGTCTCAGACTATTTGGCCATGGTAGGTATTAAGACAACTTCTCACCCTTCTTATCGTTAAGACCTTGTTTACCTCTGACTTTTGGTAATCCCCTAAGCTCAAAGCAACCCTTAGACGCTCTTGGAATGAGACAATTGCAGAGATGAAAAATGTGTGACGAGGGTCAGTTATATATACACACACACACACACACACACACAAACAAGAGGACTTTTATGGTGGCTTCCAGAATGTGTTGATATGGTGCAACTATGCAGTGCAGCCGGAAGAGATTAATTCGAAAGGGACTAGAGTTTCATGTGTGTACTTTATATAAAAGTATCTATGCGAAAAATATCTGGAAATATATTGAACACACCTCGTAAATGATTCTCATGAATAAAATGCGAATTACAAAGAGACTTTAGTGCATCTTAAAATTCCTTAAATGTGTCAGAAATACTATTTTCTACGCCTCTATGTTGAGAATGCAAGCTTCAGCTTCAGACAGATTGATAAGTACACATGATAATGTTAATTGTAAAATTACAATTAATCAAAAGTACGCACGCCTAATAATTGGTGTAGCTCCATTTTCGGTAAATCATCGAATTAGTCTCGAGATGCTAATCGTGTAGCTATGGTCATTAACATTTCCTAAAGACACTTGCGAATTTCTAAAAGAGGTAGAGAAACGAATAAACAAGAACCATACCGATGCCGACAACAGCATCGATATCTACGGGGATGCCAAGTAGATTTACGGAACGTCCCAAGAGACTTGGTTTCACTCAATCACAATAGATTCTCTTTAGCAAGACAGTGGACATTTCACGAAGAACAGTATTACTGAGGGCTACAGAAAAGAGCTAAGAACGAATATGTGATCTTTCGTTTGTCTATTAACAAACATATAGTTCGTATTCATATGTGGACTAGTTGTATATACCCGGTTTTGCCCGGTAGAAACACATCATCCCATTGAGGTATTAGTCTCTTACTATTAAAGATACATCGACCATCATAACTTGTTACAAAATGTGACAACATG
This sequence comes from Euprymna scolopes, assembly GCF_053919585.1. Taxonomy (NCBI): domain Eukaryota; kingdom Metazoa; phylum Mollusca; class Cephalopoda; order Sepiida; family Sepiolidae; genus Euprymna; species Euprymna scolopes. The sequence continues at coordinate 41,692,806 of NC_136509.1, forward strand.
TTGGATTTAGAGAAGTATAAAACACATGCATCTTGATCATGAGCAACTTCGATAGTTTAAAGAGAAAATAACTCTACTAACGTAAATAAATAAGTTTACTTCCGGTTTTAAACACAACGATTGTAAAATATTAATAAAGGAAAAGAGATTTGATTTAGTAGAAATTTAATTAAAAATAAGTTAGGTAAATCAACTTTAAATACTATTTCTAAATAAAACAACTATAAGGATTTTATCGCAAGAAAAAATTGATAACATTGAGCTAATTACCAAAATAGAGTTTCTTTAATGAGTATTCAAACAAGTTTATTCATCGAATGCATATTTCCTTTAAATAAATATAATATATAGAAATCGTGCGGGAGTAAATATGTATATAAGTCTGTTTTCAGTATGAATAATAATTTGTAAAATATGGGTAGCCATTGTAGATATTTATTAAATTGTTAACAAACAAACAAACAAACAAACAAACAGACAAGCATACAATTTAATTATACGATATTCAAGCAAGCAGGCAGGTATGGATACCAGGACGGTCCGCAGAGTTTTATAATAAAACATTTTTGCTTTGTAATTTTTTTTTTTTTTTTTTTGTTTTTTGCTAAATCTATAATTGTACTTTATTTTACTCTATTGGGGCTATATAAAAACTGTACAGAAGTTAAATAATGCGTGTAAAAATTATCATCTGCGGAACTCTGTTCTACTGTCTGCTCTCCCGTAACTACAATATGCTAATCATCAAGTCTAATGTGAACAAGTTCTTGTTCACCCGTTTTCTTAAATAATCCATTTCTACCCTGTTTCCATGACTAACTATTACTACGTAGATTTCCCGGTGACGACCGTATGATCATAAACCTTTATCCTTGAGCTGCCTACGAGCCTTGATAAAGGATAATTTCCTTGTAAGAATAGATTAGATACAGGGTAAAACCAGTGTCGTAATTATAGAAATGATGCGTTATTGTACACAAACTTATGCAAAGATATCACATTATTATAATGATGATTGTTTCTTTATATTTGATTTTTATTATAATACTAGCAAGGGTGCCTCGCATTGCCCGAGTGTTTGGAGGTCTGTTTGTGTTGGGGGTGGTCACAACAACCAAAAAACGATGTTAAAATTCTTTTAAAAATCGATAAAACAAAAACAAACTGCCCAGCGTCGCTGTGTGTAAACGAAAAATGTTTTGGTAGGTAGGTAGGATCGAACCTGGAACCTTAAGGCAAGGGCAGAAAAAAATCCTGACAGAGTAATAGAAATGTGATTTAATTTAACTTAAATGCGTGATTTTAGTGATAATGAGGTCAAACATATTCCGCATTCAGCTTTCGCTGTTTTTTTTTTTTCGTTTTCTTTCTTCAACTTTGGTTATTCGTTTTCCCAAGATGTTAGGGAGGGGGAAACCAGCTCACTATAATAAGGAGAGTGTTCCAATGAAGAGCAATTGTCTGATCTAAGAGGTTTCTCCCGCATTGATCTAACTTTATTGCTTTTCTGGACGTCCCTGTCGTGAGTGCCAGGGAACTACTTATATGGATTCAGTTTCGCGTTTTATACTGAAAAGCGAAACAACGACGCGGTTATTGAAAAAAAATCTCGAAAATAGCGAGTAAAAGTCAAGCAAAGTAAAATCGTTAATCGTATATATTATGATTTAGACAGTATATAAAAAACATTAAGAAGGAGTGACACGACCGAGCGAGCCCCACCCAAAAATCCTTTGCTAGACATACACAAAAAGTGCACAGACACACAGACACACATTTTTCGCTTATATATATATATATATATATATATATATATATATATATATATATATATATATATATATATATATAGAGAGAGAGAGAGAGAGAGAGAGAGAGACTAGCGGGGGTACCCGGCGTTGCCCGGGTGTTTGTAGGTGTTGTGTTGGGGGGAGGTAGGTCAATAAAGAAAAAAGATTTGGTAGGATTTTGGTAGGAAAATAGTCTCGAATACAGCTATTACAAAAACGAACAAAAAAATAAAAAAGCGAAACTTTTTTTGTAGGTGGGTGTGTTGGGAGAGGGGTGATCCTACCCCTATGGTAAACTTCTTTTGAACAAGACCGATAGCCATTAGTCGCGTAATGAATGAATGCGTTAATGTAGGATTGACATGAAATTCTTAAAGATAAACTAAAATGATCGAAAAATGGGCTGAAATGACTTAAATAAATAAAAAGTAAATGATTAGAATTATTTTAATAAACTTCAGGATGAATTGAATGACTTTAAGAATGACTTGAATGCTTAAAAATAGCTGGAATCCTTCAAAAACAACTTGAATGATCTGGAGAATGAAATGAATGGCTTTGAGATTGACTGGTTGTAAAGTGGGCGATCATTTTACATTAAATTAATAGATAAAAGTGATCCCCCACTTTATATCACAAAGTTACAAACATAAGTACAGCATGTAGTAAGAAAAGATACTACACTTTGATCTGGGCCAAAAGTTCAAGAAAAGCTTAAAAAAGCTAAGAACAGCATCTATTAACAACAGACCTTTGATCTTAACTAAAAAGGCCAAGCATAAAAGTGTTACGGATAGATCGACCGACGAACCGACCGACGGACCGACCGACGGGCGACCCAACGGAGTGATGTATAGAGTCGTATTCACGCGACTAAAAATCGGAAAACAAAAAACAAACAAAAAAAAACAACAATGAACATAATGTCAAAAGAAGAAAAAGTACAATAAAATAAAGATTAAGTAGGATCGAACCCGGAACGTTGAGGCGAAAAACTTAGTAAGTTACTATCTAGCCCACGAAAGGAAATTAACTGAAACTAATTACAATTTAACATTTATAAATATCAGGCGCGCGGCGAATCTAATTATGTCAAAGGAAATGAAATTCCGCACTTAATTTTAACTGCGGTATAGTTTTTTTGAGTTTGCTTTTTACCCAACTTTGTCTGGTTTTGTTTTCGTTGAATTTGATCCCCCGACAGCCAAATTTTAAGCCGAAAATCGATTAAAATGAGATTCCTACATCTCAATACCCCTTTTGTCAGAGTCTGTAGACTGAAAATTGATAGAATACACTGGTAGGGGAATATATACACACACAGAGACAATTTCACATTTATAGATAAATAGATTTTATACATGAAAAATAATGGGTGAAAATGCACTGGGGGACCACCCGAAGATTTACCTTTAAGAAGTTGATGTTTTTGTTTGTTTTTTTATATTCAACTGTTTACAGGTGTATTCGGGTTTGCTGCGAACAAATAGCACAGTTTATTTTGTCGCTGACAAGAATTATTTACAAAAGTAACGCATTCACTAGCCCGTTGTTGCTAGTATAGTTATGTTTGGCCGTCATTTTTTTAAACTTTCATGTACACGGCGGTGAAGTGAGTTCGCATGTGCAGTAAATTGCAGTTATTGCTGCAGACAGACACCGCTAACCTCCCCATGTTAAGAACGGCTTCCGAAATAGACACCGTAACCTCCTCATGTAAAGAACGGCTGTCGAAATAAACACCCACAATCTCACCATGTTAAGAACGGCTTCCTGAATAGACACCCCCAAACTCTCCATGTTAAGAACGGCTGTCGGAATACACCCCCCAACCTCCCCATGTTTAGAACGGCAAGTTTTACCAAAAAAGAAGAAAAAATCCTTTTCTTTTTCGCTTGTTTAGAGAAAGATTTATATACCCCATAACTCTTTTTTCCCTTGTTAAAAAAAGAAAAGATGGCAGCCATTGCACAAAACCTATTATAGAAAACATTGAATGTTTACAGTGTTACTATTGTACGTTATTCTTGTCATCGCGAATTTAATCTGTGATATCTGTTTGGAGCAGACACGAATACACCTGTAAACAGTTGATTACGAAAAAAAATCAACTTCTTGAGAGTAAATCTTCGGGTGGTCCCCCAGTGCACTTTCACCAAATAAAGAATATAAATAAGTCGTCTTGAAGGAGCTAGTACAGTATGAACGGAAATATTTTATTGCATTTGATAGTTTTAATGTCGCCCTTTCTACGGTGAATAAGTTGTAATTGTATCGCATTTTCTCATGCAGATTAACAAATGTGACAAAATATTTGTATTCTTTGAAAAATAAATTTCTCATTCATGAACTGTTTTTGCAAAATATTTATCGTTACGTAACTGTGATATATTGTCTCAGAATCTATTTTTATTTTATGTCAATTTTCAAGTTACTGTGGTAATAATTTTTATTTTTTTTTCTGATGAACGTTGAAAAATGCTTATGTTTTTTGTTTCACAAATTAAGCAATTCCTTGTCATATATGCTCATGATAACGTTATATTCAAATTCTGCAATGTATAATCGGCCGTTCCATTTGTAGCAGACAGCAGGTGCTAATGCAAGGTTATGATTACAAATGTCAATACACAAATTAAAACAATGCCCTAATGAATAGATTTCATAGTGGGATATGTAGGAGTATAAATGATTAATAGGGAGAATGTATACAGGAAACAATATATTGATTTCAACAAGGTGGATATTTATGTTCAAATATAATTAATCGAGTAGTAAGGTATTACGTGAAAATCATGAAAAACATAATGAAGACGAAGAATTCATCATGTTATATTGATTTATATGTTAAGGTGAATGAATAAAATGGCATCTTTCAATCTAACGAAATCCCGATACAAATTGTATTGAGAAGTTTGTAGTGATTTAGCAATAAATATTTTCACTTTACAGATTGAACTTTACTTTTTTACTGTCATATCGTTATTAGTTTTATTTCGAGAATAACAAATTGTTACTGAATCAGTAACGCATCTGTAAATCAGAATAGATTTATGGTTTTTAATAGAATATTGTTTTGTTTTGTATTTTAAATAACAACGAAAATTGACAGACAAAATTATTGTCCATAGCATTTTACATGTTTAATATCATTATGTCACGGAAACGTTTAGCGAACATATGGTTTACAAACGAATGCACACAGTAATGTTCAAATAAAATAATTAAAAAAATAGACACATTAAATGCTAAGTCTGGAAGTAAGATTTATAACACATTCCACGGCCAATCATCTTATGTTGTAAATGAACAATAAAAAAAAATACATTGTAAGAAAAAAACCCTAAAATACCCCAGAGGAATCGTTTTGAAATGAAGAATTATATTTTCTGATTCCGATAACTCTCAAATATTGCGAGATTTCCAAATTCGATTAATCGTTTAAACACTTATATATATATATATATATATATATATATATATATATATATATATATATATATATATATATATATATATATATATATAAGTGTATATATATACTTATATATAGTTATCTATATGTAAATATATACTTATATATATGCATATATATACATATATATACTTATATATACATATAAACATACTTATATAAATATATATACACATATATACATACTTATATATACATATATGTACATATATATACGTATATACATACTTATATACGCATATATATGCATACTTATATGTATGTATATATATATATATATATATATATATATATATATATATATATATATATATATATATATATATATACAGGAGCAAAAATACCCGTCGTTGACTGGGTGCAAAAACGGACTTGAAAAAATGGACTTTTATTTATTAAAGTATGATAGGTTATGAAAAGGAACGGTTGTAAAGAGATAGCTTCGAATTTGGGGTTAATCAAAACCAAAGCAAAATATGATGAAAGTAAAAATAAAATAGATAAACCCCATAATTTATTATACAATACCTGTTCACACTGAAACACTTATCACAATATTCTGTGGATCTATTTAAAAAAGCAAAACTTGTTAAACTTTGTGGCATATTTTCATTCTATGGAGGTCAGACGACAACGAGCACCCCATAATTTTATTATACCATATTTCTTCAAACTGAAACATAATTATCAAAGTATACTTACGCAGATAGATATGAAAAGTCTTTATTAAAGTTTGTGCCTATTTCCATTCTATAGAGGCCAGGCGCGAACGCAGACCCCACAATTTTATTATACCATCCCTATTTAAGTTAAAACATACTTATCAAATATTATTATGTACATCTATATTAAAAACACTTGTAAATGTTTTTTTTATCATTTTTTATTTCCATACTTTATGAACCAGGCGAGATCAAACATAACAATTCCGGAGTCTCGATACATCTTCTATTATTATATGTGATCAGTTTTCTATAATAGTCAGCCATGTAGGAGCCTGTTCGTGACCAGGCACACATACAGACGTTCAGCTTTATATATATATATATATATATATAGATACACACACACACACACACACACATATATATATATATATGTGTGTGTGTGTGTATAAAGAATGCAAGAGAGTTGTATGCTCAATCTGTTAAGTCCAAAGTAGCTGAACAGCGGCTTGGTTCCCACCAGTTTTGGCAAATAGCAAACAGAATCCTGAACAGAAGCGTGTGCTCCATGCCAACTATTATTAATGGACCTGGGGTAATCCCGTCAGCATCAGACAAAGCCAACCTCTTTGTCAAGAACTTTGCAGCTAATTCTACCCTTTGCGATCAAGGCCGCCAACCCCCAATATGTCCTCCTGTATCAGAAAACACGCTATGTGATATGCGTATATCTGTACGTGATGTTGCCAAGCTAATCAAAAACCTTGATTCCAGTAAAGCAACTGGCCCTGATGGTATTCCAATTATAGTACTCAAAAAACTTCAACCTGAACTAGCGCCCATACTTACAAAACTGTTTAAACGTTGTCTTAAGGAGAATAGTTTCCCATCTCCCTGGAAAATTTCATCAGTATGCCCCGTATTTAAGAATTCAGGTGATTGCTCATCCTCATCTCAGTACAGGCCAATAAGTCTCCTGTGCGTCATGAGTAAGTTGCTGGAATCTGTGTTAAATACAGAAGTAATCAACCATCTCAACAAAATAACCTTCTTAGTGACACTCAATATGGTTTCCGTTCTACTAGATCTACAGCAGATGTGCTTACAGTTATATCTCATAGAATTAGCAAATCTCTCGATGGAGGCAAACTTTCTAGGGCAATTGCTCTTGACATATCTAAAGCCTTTGATAGGGTATGGCATAAAGGTTTACTTCATAAGATCTCTAGCTATGGTATTGCTGGAAATGTCTTCTCAATTATTAAATCATTTCTTTCTGATAGGTTCATAAGAGTAGTAGTTGAGGGGCAAAAATCAGAAGCTCACGGTATAAATGCCGGTGTCCCTCAGGGGTCCATCCTGGGCCCAACTCTTTTTCTGATCTACATTAATGATTTTCCAAATCACATCCTTACATCATTTGTAGACATTTATGCTGACAACACTACCATTTATGGTAGCACATCTAAGACAGTAAACGACCAAGTTCTCTCCAATTCTCTCTCCTCTGATCTTGAGCATGTAGTATAATGGGGTAAGGAGTGGCTGGTTACTTTTAATGCATCTAAAACCAAGCTTCTCTCTTTACATCATCAACATTCTGATCCACATCTGGCATCAATTGAAATAAATGGCTCTCGTCTTCAGGAGGCCTCTAGTTTTGACAAGCTTCTTGGCTTGACCATTACTCCTGATCTTAAATGGAGCACGTACATCAAATTTGTTGCCAAGACCGCTGTAAAAATGGTGGGATCTTTCTATCGATCCGGTATATATCTCACTGCTGATGCTATTCTCTATCTATATAAGAGCCAGGTACGTCCAAGGATGGAATACTGTTGCCACATCTGGGCAGGAGCTGCTAGAAAGGACTTGGCCTGCCTTGATAGAGTTCAAAATAGACTTCGTAGCCTCGTAGGAGACGTCCTTTTCTCTTCCTTGCAACCTCTATCTTACAGAAGAAATATTGCGAGTTTGTCTCTGATGTATCGTTATTTTCATGGAAAGTGTTCGACTGAACTTCAATCTATGGTCCCCCCTCGCCAAACTTTCACAAGAAACACTCGTCTAGCTGCAAACACTATCAATAATTCCCCCCACTCTTTATCTGTGCCTAAACCTAAACGTAGACTCCATGAACAAAGCTTCTTTCTTAGAACTGCACGCCTGTGGAATTGTCTTCCGTTTTCCTGCTTTCCGGCTGACTACAATATGGTTGTCTTCAAGTCTAACGTAAATAAGTGCTTGATGAGCCGTTCCATATAAGTTATACAAATTTACCAAATTTTCATTACTAATGATTACTATATTGTCCAATTTCTACTGTACACTCTTTAACCCTTATCCTTGAGTGGCCTCTTGGCCTTGATAATTTGGTGATGCCTATGTAAAAAATATATGTATATATATATAAATATATATATATATATAAATATATATTGAAGTTTTAGATGCTCAAAGTCTGGACGAATGAAGACAACGGGGTTGTTAGAACGTGCTCAATAAAAAGAGCAAACATCTTTTTCGTTAATTATGACAATTATGAGAGGTTCTGGGTCGCCTACGGAAGTCTCATTGACTGGTACAGATTGTTATTTGTAGCAACCATATGTAACTGTTTACCCTCTAATCATTATATATATATATATATATATATATATATATATATATATATATACATATGTGTGTGAGAGTACAATACACAAGTCATTCAAAAATTTTTATATCAACTTTGACATACTAAGCAAAAAAAAATATTGATTTGTACATTTGTTTCGAGACGGCGCCATTTTCCTCAATATGATGAATCGTAATACTCATATACATGCATATATATATATATATATATATATATATATATATATATATATATTTACGTATAAATTTCGTGTGTGTATATATAATTATAAATATGCACAATTAATATACATTCGACTCTTTTTAATACAGACGTAGGCAAATATTTTGATCATTATTATATCTACTGTGTTTCGTGCTCTTTTGAAGATATATTACTTTTAAGTTCAATTACGAAATACATTGAAACATGAATTTAGCAAGCCACACGTTGCATAAATATACCTTAATTCATGCAAATTTCTTATTTATTATTGTACAGCCAGTCTCTATTTATATCTGATCGAAGTATTATAATGCATTCAAAGGTTATAACATAAATTATGATCTAAGTACTATCCGCTAGAAATGAATCTGGAACGTTCAGCAACCTAGCGTCAGTCCTTACTTTCTCTCCAACCTCTAAGCTTAGAATAGATCGAAACACAAGGTAAAAATTAGCGATTTGATCTTTGAATGTTTAATCTTGAGCATGCTTTAAAGTAACAAAACACGTAATGTGTTTTTCGACTGACCCTGTCAGGATCATTTTTTTGTTTTTAATTTTGGCTCCTAACTAGCAATTTTCGCCAGCTTAAAACCAAATCAAATGTGTGTACAGGTTAAAATAACTTATATGTTAAATTCTCACCATGTAGAACAAATATATAGAGAAGTTTTTGTAGAGAGTTTCCGTGCACTCACCAACAAATCCACTAATATATATATATATTTTTTTTTATATATATATATTTATACATATATATATATTTATATTTATATATATATATATATATATATATATATATATATATATTGATAGAAACGTGTAATCTCTACGGTTCCAGATGAGCATTGTTTGAAAATAGCGGTTTCAATCCTACCCAAAGCGTGCCAGAGGTTCACTTGGCCAAAACGTGGTGAGACGACAACTACGGCTGGCAGTTATTGCTGAGAATGCAGTTAGGAGATTCGAAGTTCCTATCCGTCGCAGTTACCATCCGACGAAGGCCAGAAACACCGTGAAAAAACAACTAATAAAGATGAGAATAATAGTTCACAATCAATATATTAATATATATATATATATATATATATATATATATATATATATATATATATATATATATAGGTATATATATAATATTTATATTATATATATAATATTTATATTATATATATAATATTTGTATAATATTATATATAATATTTATATTATATTATATATATAATATTTATATTATATTTTATATATATATAATATTTATATTATATATATATAATGTTTATATTATATTTTATATATATATAATATTTATATTATATATATAATATTTATATAATATCATATATATAATATTTATATTATATATATACATATATATATATATATATATATATATATATATATATATATATATATATATATATATATAATATGCTCACAATGTTAGAGATTATATAATTATTTCTATAGTCAAATAACGTCATAACTGCCGGGACTCTTGTGATCTGCGACGTTGTTTGGTTTTGGAAATACTTATATAGATCTGCATATATATAATTTCTTGGCACTAGAAAGTTTTCACCTTACATACTACGCAATTGTGAAAATATGCATAAATAGATTTTTTGTAATATTTAAATGAAACTAGTCATCTAAGACGAAACCATTAAAAAAATTACCGCTAGTTTATCAAAAGAATATGCAAATTAATTAAGATATATGTAGTTGTTCAGATATCCATCACAGTACATCAAGAAGTTAGTTTTAAAGATTTTTAGCAGAAAATCGGGCTTTGGTGTCTAGTTTTACCTACATTTACAAACCAGATTTTACTTAAGATTTTTTTCAAAGAGCAACTCAGCAAAACACATACAGTAATCTCAAACACTGATTCTTCGTCTAAGAGTAAAACTTAAAATTACAAAGCAGATTAAATATATGTTGGTTTTATTTTAGAAAATACAAAGCGATTTTAATGTCGATTTTTTATGTGTATTTCCACACTTCAGTATTTTCCAAGTAAGACGTGAGGAAAAGTTTTAAAACATTTTTTAATCGAAGAAAGCATCTATTTTTCTTACAAATAAACAAATTCAACATCAGAATGAAAAAAGAACACAAAGAGAAAAAACAAAAATAGAGCAAATGACACTACAAACACGCAGATTTGAATTGCTGCGGCAGACAATCGATCGTTCGATTACTAAACATCTGTGAAAGCAATCAATATTCACATTCGGCATATTTAGCGATTCCAGCTCCTTCCGGTTCTGAAACCCGTCGGAATTAAACGGTGTTGCTTAATCTTAAAATCTATAGAAAATATGTAAGTCAACACATGAATATCTGAAGAGTATTTTTTTTTTTTGTTTTAAACAAATCTTTTAGTATTCATTTAATAAATATGTTGATTTACAAAAGAACAAAAACATTACAGATTTAAGTAATGCTGAAATTAATATATACGAACAATTTGACCTATATTTTCGTCAGGGTCTTCAGAGAAAGTAACATCGTAAACTTTTAGTTTAGATCGATAATCATACTTCATGGCTTCATAATTATCTTAAACTAAGGCTGAGCGAGTTTTCTAATTAATAACATAGTAGTTTAAAATCGCTAGACAATCTATCCTGCCTACTCCATGTACCACACGATACACATAACATACTTTATCTGCCTACATAAAATAGATGAAACGCTAACTAGATAGTATACTAGGGAGGGTGGGGGTATTTGCTCAATCTGTAAATGGGGTTGGCAGGACAATATGACAACAATTTTAACAGGCATGGCACGATGGTCTTATCAGGAAAATCAGATCATACGGTATCAGTGGACGAATACTAAACATGATTAAATCCTTCTTAAATTATGGGAGAATCCAAAAAAGATCATGATGAGAATGTTATACATCTGAAACGAAACATATATCCCACTAGAAAAGAGGGTTACTTAAATCCTGTTACTCGAGGATTAATGGTAAGAATAATCATAGGACGAACACTCAGAACAGCGCAAATACTACGCTGCAACCTTAGACCAACGTGTCGAAAACACAATAAGATCATGTCGTAAGTTAAAATATTAGAACTCCGATGCGCCATGGAAAAGAAGGTACTAAATTGACTAACACATCTCTGCTAACATGTTTAATCGCTCTGATAGGATTTTAGTTAAATTTCAATTAAACAGACATTCAAGACCGATTACTCTGTGCAATAAAAAGCCAATTAAACCTGAGCGAAATGCTTCACACCTCCTATAAACATGAGACAGTTCACTTGTATCGATTGTAAATGAGTGATGAAGAGACGTGTGAATCTTTATTTTCCATTCGATGAACTGAGTTATACTGAACGCTTGTTTTGTGAACATTAATTTGCATAGTTGTATTTCACGACGCAACTAAGTCGCATGGAGAGGGTAAATCTCCATTAAAACTCGACTTTAATAAATCTGATCGAGGAATCTTATATGTATTTGTATAACAATATATATCACGTTTTATTTGAAATACTCTACTAGTAACTCTTTTGAGGTGACACTTGCTGCGGTTAATGCTTGATTAGTCCGTGTGATATATAGATATATGTGTGTTTATTAAAAGTTCCACTCTAGTCTCTCCACATGGACTTAATAAGCATTGAATAATTCTTGAAAAATGTTTATGGTTTTCTTTATCCGAATACAAAATATTAACTACGTTACTGCTTCTTTTTTATGATAAATATTTGCTATTCAAAGATACGAATTAATCTAGATTGGTGGAATTTTCAGCTCTGTATGCTAATTGTACTACGATTTCTAGAATATGCGAAGTTCTTTCTATGACGTCAGTACAGCTAACCAATATGATCTAAATGCGGGTGCACATCGGAGGTCGATCCTTAGACTTTTATTATTCCTAATATTCATAAATGACCTCTTTGATAAATCTATCTCTGAATATATTTGCCGATGACACCGCGCTCTATAACAGGCACGAGAGGAAAACGAATGAACACGTATCTAAGACAATGGCAGAAACACTAGAGAAATACCTCGAAGCTGTAGTGGAACGGGGAAAAATGGAGGGTCACATTCAATACTGCCAAAACTAAGCCTCTTTTTTTTTCAATAATTACAAGAAACCTTCTCAAATACCAATAGCTATGGCTTCAGATACATTACCTGAAAGTACTTATTTTAAACTCCCCAGCTTAACGTTCACAGTGAACATAAGTTGAGACGGATACATCGAGAGCATTGCCAAGGCTGCTGCGAAAAACGTGAGCTTTTTCTACTACGATAGAAAGTTACTTACGCTTGAAAGTATCCTGTACCTCGACAAGGCCACCATTCGCCCATGTATGACGTTTTGGTGTCAAATTTTGGCTGGTGCATCTGCCACTGGTTTCCCACTACTGGACAATTCATTACATGAGTATGTATACGATTTATGATTATGTATGTATACGATTATTACATGAGTATGTATACGATTTATGAGTATTTATGTATACTATTATTACATGAGTATGCATACGATTTATGAGTATTTATGTCTACGTATACAATTAACGGGTATGTATTTACGTGTATACGATTAATGAGTATATTTCTATGAATACTATTTATGAGTATGTATTTCTATGCATACTAGTAACTCCAAAACACATTGAATTACCTTTTATTTATATCTTGAAAATAGTTGTTTCAGATAAGGTTTGGTAATATGAACTATATTTCGTTTTAGTTTAATGTAAATAAGATAAAAATCCATACGTTTCCTATTTTGGAGATTTTAAAAAATTGTCATTGAATTAATAAATAAAACGTGAATTGCAATATCCTTAAAGAGACATTCTATATACACAGTAAAATTCAAAGATACATATATCACACATTTGAATTAAATTGGATTTATAGTCAGTAGACGTTGGTTGACGAAGACTCTTTAAAATTCAATTTCTTCTTCAAACCAATCAGGCCATAAATTTTATACAATTTCAGAAGAATCTTTTGGCTTTTGATCAAATTGTGTTCAAAATCGAAAATAAAAATGGCGACCAATGAAAATAAAAAACACATTGAATAATAAATGTCTTTACATTATTGTCTTTAGATTAAATAAAAAATACCTTTATATAAGAGGGTGTAATCCGTTGAACAAATAAGAAAAAAAATCGAAACGTAAACAATACAAGGAGAGACTGTGCATTGTACAGGTGAACCCAAATTTTCTTTGTGTGTGCGTGCATGCGTGTGTTTACAGCGTTAATAATATCAGGAAATAATAATTAACGGATTAAGTAATATTTAACGATGAGAGCATTTTCATAGCAAACCCAGAAAAAATGCAAAGTTTTTTCCACACACGTTATGAAGGGTTTCTACGTATTTTTTAAATGTATAGAACTTATGCCACTCCCTCCTCACTCCATTTCTCCTCTCTGCTAACGATTACATATGTCGCAATATCGCCAAGAAGTAGGGTATCATTTTTTGTTAAATTTATATAAGAAAGTGATCCTCAACGCAAAACTGAAAAACTTTAACGATTACCAAAACAGTTGTTTTATGGTGAGCTCCTTCTTAGCAAAAGACCCCGACACAAGCCCTCAAAAAACGTTTTCGAAATAGCATCAAGCAGAGTTTGGTTAGATTTCATGTTCCTATTGACAGTTGGGAGTCCTAGCAAGAAAATAATGGCACTGATATACAGAGGAGCAAAACGCTTCGAAGCAGTCAAAATAAACCGAGCGAAGCTCAATAGAGCCTGTAGAAAGCACAAAACCTTGCCACAAAATAATAGAGACCTATGGATCTGTAAGGTGTGTGACCAGGTTTTGTTGTCTAGGGCAGTTCTTATCAAATCACGTGAAAGTGAACAACAATGAAAGTCCTCTTGCTGTTGGTTTCATCCAAATCAATGACCACCATCGATGTTATGTCATCTAAAGAGTATTAAAGTCGCTGGAAGGACTGAAAAGTTATCTTCGGGCACATGGACGCTTAGCGACTAAAGAAGTGCCACACTTCTGACAAGATGTCGCAATCACACACACACACAGACGCACACACACACACACACATATATATATACATATATATAAATTAGAAAACTACTCGTATAAATATATATATATATAATTATATATAAAATTTATATATTCATATATATATATAAAATTAAAAAATACTCCTCCAAGTATATATATATATATATATATATATATATATATATGTGTGTGTGTGTGTGTGTGTCTGTGTGTACTTGTGTGCACTTGTGTGTGTCGTATGTGTATTAATATTAAATACGTAATACGATTGAAGTGTTTCAGCATATAAGTCTTGCAGACTTACTAGAAAAACATAATGTATAGTAAATGACATGTTTCATGATTTTGATCGGAGTCCTTCACGCTCTTTACAATATGATTTCCCATGTAATGCCAGCCCATACCTCTGCACAAGGTGCGATGAATATTTATTCATAACTCCAAAGTTATGCACAATAAATCAATTGCATTCCCTGTGGAGAAGGGCATGCCAAAATGCCCTGTGCGACATGGCGTCCTACTCTATGTGAGGTAATGATATTTGTATTGTATTTCGTTGAGCATGTTGACAGCAAATTTGGTACCTGATTAAAATGCATCAATAAGCTTATATCGGATTTCTTCCGAACGATTGTAGCACGTTTGCATTTCATCAGTACCAGGATTTTCCATAAATAAATATACACTGCATCCATTTATTTATTAAAACAAACGCACTTGGTGGCCAATAAACTCGCGCACTATATATTTTACTAAACGTAGTTATATCTATCTATCTATCTATCTATCTATCTCTCTCTCTCTCTCTCTCTCTCTCTATATATATATATATATATATATATATATATATATATATAACCTTTTTCAACTTCCATGGAAAAGAATATTTTTGTTAAAACATACGATAAGCTAATAACTAGTTTAAATAACGTTCTCATAATTTTAATGTTTCTTGTATATATGAATGCAGAGTGTGCAATTATAGAAATATAATAGCAGTAATTCAAATTTAACTGTAAATAGACACAAGTAGCAGGTCACCCCACGTTCCCTTGTTAGATTATATGCTTAGGTGATTTCATGCAGGTTACATATTTATTATAATAGAGAGGTCTCAATCTAAGTTACCTTGTTAAAACCTGTTCATTTAAAATTCCCTCTTTTGAGAGTATAACATATACTACACACTGATTTAAACTCAATTTTACATAAATAGCCTGTTTAAAACTTAAAAATTCAATTTTATCTGAAGTTTTATAATTTTAGGACAACAACATCGATACGCAGTTAAAACAATATCATTATTACCGAATTTTATGCAAAAGGGGAATTATAAATAATTAATGCTATAGAAATTAATCTTATTTTTTTTGCCTTTTATTTCAGAAAGAAGTAAAAAAAGAATAAGCTAACACTTTATTTCGATCCTAGCTACATAGATCTCCGCGTATTCAATTAAGATTCTTTTCTACCAGTAAAACGCTGAATGATAAAACTCCAATTATTTGTCTCATATATATATATATGTGTGTGTGTGTATGTGTGTGTGTATATATATATATGTATATATATATATATATATAGAGAGAGAGAGAGAGAGAGAAGTAGAGAGGATATATATATTCTCTTAGACATTAACAAGCATGACCATTTAAATGCACTTACCATTCATATATATATATAATGAAAAAGAGAGTGAGAGAGATTGAGAGAGATAAAGATTATTTGCCGTGTGATATAATATTCTAAGTTTATTTATTTAAAGACGCAGAGGATTAAGCGCACCTGCGCTGCTTGCAATCTTAGTCACATTTCTTGTAAAAATAAATCAACTTAGAAAACGCCCGCTGGCCACCGAGCTTGCACTGAAATCACGTTACACCTTACACGGCCGTTATTGGAAATATGTACGATCAGCATTATTCTACATAAAATCAATGTGAACTTTAGAATCTGAAGCTACTTTGTGTATTGTATCTCCATTCGCATCGCTTCCTCATTTAATACTCGGTTCTGTGCTACAGCAGGAACCCGTGTATAAATCCATCATTTACCTCGAGTTAAGGTAAAGAGCGAAACATAATGGTTGTGAGGAATCTTGTGACTAAAGTCATATCTTACTCTTTGTTTGGTATTTACAAGTTTTAGAAAATAATTTAAGGATTTAACGATAGTATACTGTCAATCAACCAGTTTAATTTGCTATTTCAATATCTATAAAACACATCGGTATCTTTATATGTTCATATATTTTTATGTACGCGATTGATTTCTTAACTAATGGACCGGTCATTATGGATAGAGGAACATCGCTGTTCGTCATAAGTGTCAACGTATAGTGTATATTAAACATTTTGAATATAAATGTTCTCTTCGGGAATTAATTTTACCGCCCTGAAACATGTATTGTACTTTATATATAAATTGAAATCATCGGTATATAGTAAACATCGTGCCCATTAAATGTTCTGTTCGAGAATAAATTTTACGGCGCTGAAACTGGTATTGTGTTTAATATATAAAAAAAATTTATCGGTATGTATTGAACCTCGTAGTCATTATATGTCATGTTAAGGAATTCATATTACCGCCTTGAAACGGGTATTGTATTTGATATATTAAAAGAAATCATCAAGATATATTTAATCTCGTGACCATTAAAGTTTATGTTCGGAAATTTATTTTGCCGCCTTGA